>NC_134131.1:4940000-5244655 GCF_040939455.1 Microcebus murinus | reverse complement strand
TGGTTTTCTTATTATTTTCTTTTTGATTTTTTTTTTTTTTTTGAGACAGAGTCTCACTCTGTTGCCCAGGCTAGAGTGAGTGCCGTGGCGTCAGCCTAGCTCACAGCAACCTCAAACTCCTGGGCTCAAGCAATCCTTCCGCCTAAGTCTCCCGAGTAGCTGGGACTACAGGTATGCGCCACCATGCTTGGCTAATTTTTTCTATATCTTTTAGTTAGCCAATTTATTTCTATTTTTTAGTAGAGATGGGGTCTCGCTCTTGCTCAGGCTGGTTTCGCACTTCTGACCTTGAGCGATCCTCCCGCCTTGGCCTCCCAGAGTACTAGGATTACAGGCGTGAGCCCCCGCACCCAGCCATATATTTTGATTTTTTAAAGATCGCTTTTGTGTCCATCCTTGTGCCGGGGCCATGCTAATATTCTCAGTACCATGCCAAAGTTTGCTTGGTTTTCTATATGTTTATTAACGTTTCTTCCACAGCTTCCTGATTCACTCCAGCCAGAATGCTGTCCAGCTATCATCGCCCTTCCCCTGAGACTCCTTTCCCGTCTCTTTTGAGTGGCAGTCCCTGCTTCTTGGTTCCCATTTTGGCAGAGCACATACCCAGTAGCTCCTTGAGAGAGAACTCATAGCAGGTTAAATATTTTGAAACTGTACACATTTGAAAATGTCTTGATCTTCCCGTATACCTGATTTATAGTTTGGCTGGGTATAGAATTCTAGATTGGAAATAAGGTTGCCTTATGAATTTTAAAGGCATTGCTCCAATATTTTAACATTTTGCACATTGCTGTTAAGGAGTTTAAAGCCCATATGATTTCTAGTCCTTTGATGTGACCGTTTTGACCCCTCTCTGAGAGCTATAGTATCTTCTTTTTCTCTGTATTGTTCTGAAAGTTCAAGTCAATCTGCCTGATGCTGTTTGGGTTGTTGTTTTTTTATTCATCAAATATGTTAAGTCTTTGGGGGATTCTCTCAATCTGGGAATCTATGTCTTCTTGTTCTGGGAAACTGTCTTGAATTAATTTCACTGTTGATTTCCTATCCATGGTGTTCTCTCATTTTTCTTTTCAAAGCTCTTATTGTTCAGACATTGGACCAGTCCTCTAACTTTCTGATCATTTTATTGCTATTCTCCATCTCTTTAGTTTTTGTTTGATTTTTGCTCTACTTTCAGAAAGATTGCCTCAATTTTTTCTTTCAAATTCTTCTATGGAGCTGTTCATTTCTGCTATATTTTGACTATACAAGAGTTTATAGCCTCTAAATATTTCATTTTTAATAGAATCACATGCTTCTTTCATACATGTAATGTTTTCTTTTATTTCTCTGAGAATCCTAATGATAATTTTTTTAGAAGTTTTACTTATCCTGCATATGTTATTTTCTCTAGGTTGATATTCTGCTTTTTTCTTTTTTCTTTTTTTGAGACAGAGTCTCACTTTGTTGCCCAGGCTAGAGTGAGTGCCGTGGCATCAGCCTCGCTCACAGCAACCTCCAACTCCTGGGCTCAAGCGATCCTCCTGCCTCAGCCTCCCGAGTAGCTGGGACTACAGGCATGCGCCACCATGCCCGGCTAATTTTTTCTATATATATTAGTTGGCCAATTAATTTCTTTCTATTTTTAGTAGAGACGGGGTCTTGCTCTTGCTCAGGCTGGTTTCGAACTCCTGACCTCGAGCAATCCACCCACCTTGGCCTCCCAGAGTGCTAGGATTACAGGTGTGAGCCACCGCGCCCAGCCGATATTTTCTGTTTTGAACCCTGTTTGAACCCTTTCCTATTCGAGGTTTCTTCAAATGTCTAGTGATTGCTGAATCACTATTCACACTGAGGAGCTGGTTTAGAAGCAGGAGGAGGGGACTGTCAGCTATGAATGTCAGTGGAGCAAACTCTGGTGGGCCACCCTAAGGGGACATTCCCTGACGTCAGTATCCTTCAATCCTCACAGCTATTTCTTCCAAATCCCTGTCTGGAAGTCATCATTTTCTTTGCAAGATTCTGGCATCTATGTGAGAAAAAAAAGGCCTGAGGTTTTAACACTCATATGGAAGTTTCTGGTTGAATCTCATGTTTTCAACATGATGGATGCATTCAACTGTGCCTGCATTCTCCTAGTCCAGAGACCTTCTCTTTTCACCTCTGTTAGCAATCTAACTTCCAATATTTTGCCCAAGGAGGGGAGAGAGTCAGATTCCCAGTTAAATGGTGTAAAACAGGCAACCTGGGGGTCCAACTGCTTCGCAAACTGAGACGCAACTAAACCTCCCGATCTTAGGCTCATCTTCACTGTCCTTCCCAGAGGTAGCTGGTGTCACCAATGCACTGGCTTTTGAGGGGTTTTGTCGTGTATCTCATTTGCTTCTAGGCTTTCCCCACTGGTGGTTAAAGATTTAGCTGTCTCAGGCTTGACTAAGTTGGTTAACATCACTCAAAATTTACTTTTAAGTTTAATTGCCACTGCCTCCTCTCCTGTTCTTTTTATCCTAGAATAGACTTATGGTTTTTAAAAAAATTAATTATCAGCTGGGTGTGGTGGCACTAGCCTATAGTTCTAGCTACTCAGGAGGCTGCTATGATTGTGCTACTGCATTCCAGCCTGGGTGACAGAGAAAGACCCCCAAAAGGAAGGGAAGGGGAGGGGAGGGGAGGGGAGGAGGGGAGGGGAGGGGAGGGGAGGGGAGGGGAGGGGAGGGAAGGGAAGGGAAAGGAGAAAGGAGAAAGAAAGAGAGAGAGAAAGAAAGAGCAAGAAAGAGAGAGAAAAAGAGAGAAAGAAAGAGCAAGAAAGAGAGAAAGAGAAAGAAAAAGAGCGAAAGAGGGAGGGAAGGAAAGAGAGAAAGACAGAAAGGAAGGAAAGAAGAAAAGAGAAAAAAGAAAAAATGATCAATTTTAGGGTAGTTGTAGGAAAGAATGAACATAAATGCAAATGATTTGCTTGCCATCTTTAACCGAATACAAGGCTAGTTAGCTAAGCCTCTCTTCCATTCTGAGAGCTCCCAACATCCTCTTAGTCAAGTCCTTTTCTGATTAACCCAGCCTGAGTTAATTATGATTGCCCACAACCAAAGAACTATGTTACCATAGGTAATCAACAAATATTAGTTATAGTTCTTGCACTATGCTTCATAACACACATGCTGACTCTTCAGTTCTAGAACTACTAGGATGGTAATTATGCTGGGGTCAAAAAGACAATTCCCTACCGTGTGACTGATGTCACAATTGCAGTGCTATCTGCTGGGGCATGATACAATTGTTCTGTGTTGGTTAGCGCTTGGCCAACTGGGCCAAAAAAAATGTTGTTGCTATTAACTAAGATAAGGTCCTTTTTGGGAAAAGAGTTAATGAGTTCAGTAATGTCGTGCCATACATCAATCTTAATAAAAATAAAAATAACAGCTAACACTTACTATGTGCAAGGCACTGTTTCTTAGAGTATTAAATGCATTAACTAATTTCAATTTTCACAACACTGCAAGCTAGGTAATATTCTTATCCCCATTTTACATAGAAGTAAATTGAGGCAAAGAAAGGTTATCATTTCCTCTGGTTACAAAGTGGAAAGTGGTAGAAGTAAGACTGGAACACATTTGGGCTGTTTCAGAGCCTGTAGTCTTCACAACTACACTACGCTGCCTCTATGTACCTCTAATTAATTTCTGTCTCCATTAAATGCTTCCTAACGCTGTGGCTATTACATTTTCTGAAGGCCACATCTTCTTCTATGTTATTTCTTACTCCTCACTGTAACAGAGTAAAGGGGCCTCTCTGGAGGCTGAGAAGAGACGGATAAGTCGAGTAGACCTTTATAGTTTGCCCTCCCTTGAACAGCTTCCTCCGTCTTCCAGCAAGAGCAACTGTGGTAAGATTCTTTCCTGTGGTCAAACCAAATCCACGTGGTTTAGATACAGTTGATCCCTGCTGCTCATGGGAGACAACATGACTCAGGTGGAGACAATTTATGTATCCTGTCTTCCTGGACATAATGATTGCTGCAGGGGTGAGTATAATACATGAATCGTGACCTTGGATTAGACAATGGTTTCTTGGCTATGACACCAAAAGCATAACAATAAACGACAAAATAGATGACTTGGAATTCACCCAAATTAAATACTTTTGTGTGTTTAAATGACACCATGAAGAAAGTGACAAGACGATCCATAGAATTCATATTTGTCCATTTCATCTAAGTCATCTAATTTATCGCGCTCCAGTTCTTCACAGTATTGCTTTCTAATTCTTTTAGTTGGTAATGTTAGCAGTTGTGTCCCTTTCTTTCCTTTCTTTTTTTTTTTTTTTTTTGAGACAGAGTCTCGCTTTGTTGCCCAGGCTAGAGTGAGTGCCGTGGCGTCAGCCTAGCTCACAGCAACCTCCAACTCCTGGGCTCAAGCGATCCTTCTGCCTCAGCCTCCCGAGTAGCTGGGACTACAGGCATGCGCCACCATGCCCGGCTAATTTTTTCTATATATGTTAGTTGGCCAATTAATTTTATTTCTATTTATAGTAGAGACAGGGTCTCGCTCTTGCTCAGGCTGGTTTCGAACTCCTGACCTCAAGCAATCCGCCCGCCTCGGCCTCCCAGAGTGCTAGTATTACGGGCGTGAGCCACCGCGCCCGGCCCCTTTCTTTCCTTTCTGATTTTAGTAATTTGAGTTTTCTGTTTTTTTGTGTGTGTTCAGTCTACCTAAACGTTTGTCAATTTTATTGATATTTTCAAAGAACAAACTTCTGGTTTTGTTGTTGTCTTCTAGGTGGAAGGTGTAGGGTTATTCATTTGAGATCTTTCCTTATTTGTACTCTTGTAGTTTACAACTGTAAATTTCCCTCTAAACCTTATTTTAGCTGCATCTCCTAAGTGTTGGTATGTTGTGTCTTCAATTTCATTCTAATTTCCCTTGTAATTTCTTAAGTCATTGGTTATGTATGTATGCATGCATTTAAGACAGAGTCTCCCTCTGTCACCAGGGCTAGAGTGTCATGGCGTCAGCCTAGCTCACAGCAACCTCAAACTCCTGGGCCCAAGTGATCCTCCTGCCTCAGCCTCCCGAGTAGCTGGAACACCCAGCTAATTTTTCTAGTTTTAGTAGAGACAGGGGTCTCACTCTTGCTCAGGCTGGTCTCAAACTCTTGACTCAAGCAATCTTCCCACCTTGGCCTTCCAGAGTGCTGGAGTCATTGATTATTTAGAAGTGTATTAAATTTCCAAATATTTGTGAACTTCCCAAATATCCTTGTTACACACTTCTAATTTCCATTCTCTTGTGGTCAGAGAACATACTTTGTATAAATTCAATCCTTTTAAGCTTATTGTGGGTTCTTTTATGGCCCAACATGTGGTCGATCCTGAAGAATATTCTAAGTACACTCAGAAACATATGTGTTCTGCTGGTGGTGAGTGGAATGTTCTACAGATGTCTGTTGGGCCAACTGGATATAGTGTTATTCTTCTATTTTCTTGTTGATATTCTACCTAGTTGTTCAATCCATTATTGAAAGTAGGGTTAATGAAGTCTCACACTGTTATTGACTGATGGATTGCCTACTTCTCCTTCCAATTCTGTCAGTTTTTGCTTCACGTATTTTGTAGGTCTGTCGTTAAGTGCATATATGATTATCATTGTTATAGATGGACTATCTTGATGACAAAATAGATGACTTGGAATTCGCCAAAATTAAATACTTTTGTGTTTTAAATGACACCATGAAGAAAGTGACAAGACAATCCACAGAATTCATATTTGTCCATTTCATCTAAGTCATCTAATTTATCGAGCTCCAGAAAGTGACTATCTTGTCACTTTCTTCATGGTGTCATTTAAAACACAAAAGTATTTAATTTTGGCGAATTCCAAGTCATCATTTATACCTTCTTGATGGATTGTTACTTCTATCATTAAAAAAAATCTTTGTTTATCTTTTAGTACGGTTTCTTTTTTTTCCCTACAATTCTATTTTGTCTGATATTATCATAACCACTCCAGCTTTCCTGTGGTTGCTATTTGCATAATAACTTTTTACACCCTTTTACTTCTAACCTATTTGTTTCTTTGAACCTAAAGTGAGCCTTCTATAGATTGCACACAGTTGAATTGCATTCTTTATCTGATATCTCTGACAGTCTCTGCCTTTTAATTGGACTGTTTTATCCATTCACAGTCAATGTTATTTATATAGTGGAATTTATGTTTGCCACTTAACTCTTTGTTTCCCATTTGTCCCATGTCTTCTTTGTTCCCTTATGATTTTTTTTTGCATTAAGTGAATATTTTCTACTATAGCATTTGAATATTTAATAATTTTTTTCATTTTTGGGGGGGAGCTATTTCCTTAGTGGAGCACAAATTGCTTCACAGTCTAATCCAGTTAAATTCAAGCCAATTTGCAGTTTTGAGGCCAGTCTGTGAAGCTAGTTCTGACATCATGAGGGCACTTGTTACCTGCCTTTCCCCTGGTTCTCCCCTACCAATTAACTGGCCTGTGGTTTCGCTTGTTGTTCTTATGGAGCTACAAGCCTCCCCTTAATTAAGAAAGCCCTTTACTTCTGCACCACACTTGCCTGGAATTTAGGCTCTGCCTCACATAGCTGGTAGAAATGAGAAACGCTGATGGTCTGCCCCTGCCTAGAAGATACCCCATCCCTCACCTGGCGGCTGGGGAGGAGGGATCCCTGTGCTCTTGAGTGAACTGCCTCAAGTTCACTTTCCATCAACTTGGCTGGAAAGGGGGAGGGAGGAAGTGGGTCCACAGTTCAAATGTCACAGAGTCTCACTATTCTTACCGAGTTTTGTTAGATTTTCTGTCTTTCTTCTTCTTCTTCTTCTTTATCTCGCTCTTGCTCAGGCTGGTCTTGAACTCCTGACCTCAAGCGATCCTCCCACTTCAGCCTCCCAGAGTGCTAGGATTACAGGTGTGAGCCACTGCACCCAGCCAGGTTTTCTTAAATAAATGTTTCTCCATTTGCTTAGGTCCTTACAACAATTTCCAATTAGATAGTTATTTGCAATTTAGATGGTTATTTAAAAAAAATAATTTTCACCAGTTGTGCTTGTTTCACTGGGGAGTAATTCCACAGAGCTCCTTATGCTATCATTTTGGCAGTTGCCACTTTGCCTTGTTCTTTTTCAAGAGGGAGAAAGAGAGAGAGAGAGAGAGAGAGAGACAGAGACAGAGACAGAGACAGAGAGACAGAGACAGACAGACAGACCCCTGGATCTGGCTATGCTTGGAATCAGCCCTATTGTCTGTACTTTGCAGTTAGATAAGCCAATAAATTGGTTTCCTTCTTTGCTTAGCTAGTTGGAATTGAGTGTTTCTCACATGTAACCAAGAGTTGTAACTAATACCTTGAATGTCAAACTTTTAATACCATGCAAGTAAACGATAAGTACTATGGAAACCTCTTCAACAAAACTGATATCTAGGGTCATTTCATGTAATCATTTCAGCAGCTAATCTCATCCCAATAATTTATGGCCTCCCGGGGCTTGATGAAATGAATAGACATCATTTATGGTGATTCTAATTGATGTTCCTCTTAATAAGGATTTTTATTTTTTTTTTTGTTTTGTTTTTTTTACTTTCCATTTTGCAGATGAAGTAATAAGGATTTTTAATATATTCTTATATGTCTGTCAATATTTGTTAATATCCAAAGGGTTGGTTCTAAGGATGTCTCAATGTTAATTGCTAATGCTAGGGTATAATATTAATGATAATACAGAGGTCTGGCCTTAATTATAAAAAGTTCTAAAAAGTATGATGAGCCTCCCTTTTCCATTAGCCCACAGCTAACTCATGAATATATCTCTAGTAAACATACAGATCTCTAAACACCAGAACCAGGTACGGGCCTCTTTAACAAAATATAAGTGGAAAAGGGAAGATTATATGTATTGTCCTTTATGTGATGTCTAAAATCTAGGTAATATAAGATTTTTGTTTATCTGGCATGATCCTCCTTTAAAATATTAAAGAATGGGACAAGTTTTTAAAAAATATAGAGTCAGAGGCTGGGTGCGGTGGCTCACGCCTGTAATCCTAGCACTCTGGGAGGCTGAGGCAGGAGGATTGCTTAAGGTCAGGAGTTCAAAACCAGCCCGAGCAAGAGCGAGACCCCATCTCTACTAAAAATAGAAAGACATTAATTGGACAACTAAAAATATGTAGGAAAAATTAGCTGGGCACGGTGGTGCATGCCTGTAGTCCCAGCTACTTGGGAGGCTGAGGCGGAAGGATTGCTTGAGCCCAGGAGTTTGAGGTTGCTGTGAGCTAGGCTGACATCACAGCACTCTAGCCCGGCAACACAGTGAGATTCTGTCTCAAAAAAAAAAAAAAAAAAAAAATGTGGAGTCAGAAAACTTACAGGATAAATTTGTAGGTCAAGGCTATGTTAACTTAAATAATAAGATACTGAGAACAAGAGTCACACTCAATTGAGGTTTTTAACATTTTTTAACATTTTATGACTAAATAAACAATATTTATAGTTGAGCTATGTCTAGTTCTATAGTGACGTTTCCTTTCTTGTACAATAATTTTCCTGGAGTTAATCAATTGCCTAATTTTTTCATTTTTCTTTGTCTTCTATGTACCTATCAATCCGTTGATCATAAACCCACTAATAACACTCTACTGCCAGTCCCTTTTTTTTTTCTTGAGACATTTCCCTGCAGCCTGTGCCGTCCTGCCACTTTTCAGGCAAACCTGCTCTCAAGGATTTCCGAGTGTTCCTTCCCCATCATTTTGGGAGTCCCATTACTTTTTTCTTGTATCTTGCATCCTATGCCTTTGTTTTGCTTTCCCCACCTCATGTCAATGAAATGCATCCTCTGCTAGCTTCCTGTGCAAAGATGCATGGCAGGTAACATTTTTGAAAAATTCACTGTCTAAAACTGTTTTCATTCTATGTTCATACTTGATTGACAGTTTGGGCAGTTTCTCTATGACTGTTAAAGTCATTGCCTCATTTGCATATAATTACTAGTGCTGAAGTCAAGAAGTCAAAATCTATTAAAATAAAGCTTAGCTTTACCATTAGTGATCTAAAATTTCATGATTTTAAAATATCACCTGGAGAAATAAAAAAAGAAGAAAATAATAAAAAATAATAAAATATCACCTGCACAACTACAAGGATATACCCTGGTGTGGTCCTTTTTCAGCCATGTAGCTGGGTACTCGGTGGGCTCTTTAATTTGAAAACTTGCACCCTGCAGTTCAGCAAAACTGTCTTGTGTCCTTTCTCTGATAGCTTCTTCTCCTTCATTTTTCCCGTTCTCTCTTGCGTCTGTGCCCACTAGACTAACACTGGACCTCCTGGATCGATCTTTATTGTGTTGTTTCCTCTCCTATTGTCCACCTTGTAGTCTTTTTGAATCACTTTCCACGTAGAGTTGATGGTATTCTCTTTCTTGCCATGTCTGAATATCCCCTCTTTATATAACATCGCGATTGTTTCATTATAGACAGCATAGCTTTTCTATGCTCAAGTGTTCTGCCCCTGCATTGTCTCTGCCCCCTCGGGGAAGTTTCTCTCTGGATTATTTTGTTCTCTGTCTTAAATGTTGAAAGATTTTCTCAGCCATCTGGATGATCCATGGACGCCTCCATTGAGGTTTATTCTGAGCTTTTTATATTTCCTTTACAGCCCTAAGCAATTTTATTCTGCCTTTCTTGATAACTTTCTTCCCTAATTCCTTCCTTGAAGGTGTATATGTATCGCGAGTGTTGGGAGCAAGAAAGACATCAGACATTATAATCTTGAAGCTTATTAAAACTTGGTATAAACAAAAACAAAACAAACAGGCTGGGTGCGGTGGCTTACGTCTGTAATCCTAGCACTCTGGGAGGCTGAGGCGGGTGGATTGCTTGAGATCAGGAGTTTGAAACCAGCTTGAGCAAGAGTGAGACCCTGTCTCTACTATAAATACGAAGAAATTAATTGGCCAACTAAAAATATATACAAAAAAAAAAAAATTAGCCGGGCATGGTGGCGCATGCCTGTAGTCCCAGCTACTCGGGAGGCTGAGGCAGGAGGATTGCTTGAGCCCAGGAGTTTTAGGTTGCTGTGAGCTAGGCTGACGCCACGGCACTCACTCTAGCCTGGGCAACAAAGCGAGACTTTGTCTCAAAAAAAAAGAAAACAAAGACAACTTTTCTCCCTAGGCCCCTAAGTGAGGTTTGGATAGCACCTTACCCTACCTCACATAATTATTTTGGGTACCACTTACCAATAAAGTCTTTGAAGATTCGACACTACAGTGATCTCTGCCATGTTTTAAATATCTCCAGGCTCCTCAGAAGACCACAATTACTGAGAAGTCTTTATAATTAAACAGGCAGAGCATGTAGCAAAAGGCACTGATGTAGTACAAAAATCTCACTACTTCCAATTAATTGAGGGAATGGTGATATGAATTCATAAAACTCATTTATTCTTATAGGAGTAAAGGCCTTCTGTCCCTTTTTTTTTTGAGACAGAATCTCACTGTGTTGCTCGGGCTAGAGTGCCATGGCGTCAGCCTAGCTCACAGCAACCTCAAACTCCTGGGCTCAAGCGATCCTCCTGCCTCAGCCTCCCGAGTAGCTGGGACTACAGGCATGCACCACCATGCCCGGCTAATTTATTTTTCTATATATATTGTTAGTTGGCCAATTAATTTCTTTCTATTTTTAGTGGAGACTGGGTCTTGCTCTTGCTCAGGGTAGTTTCGAACTCCTGACCTTGAGCTATCGGTCCGCCTCAGCCTCCCAGAGTGCTAGGATTACAGGCATGAGCCACCACACCCGGCCAGCCTTCTGTCCTTTACTTAAAAAAAAGGGAAAAGTCTTTCAGAATCAATTTGAATGAACAAATTTGATTTCTTTGTAATTGGCATATTATTTTGAATATTTTTAACTCCTGGATTACCTGAAAGAAATATGCATTTTAGAGAAGTTAATCAAGCCATTTGCTGTTCAGTTTGCATTCATAATAGTCCCACTCGTAAGACCATTATTCACATAAGTCCACTGATTTCTAAGGCTTCAGCTGGAGCCCATTCTACTAAATGAAGTATCACAAGAATAGAAAAACAAGCACCACATGTACTCACCATGAAATTGGTACTAATTGATCAACACTTATGTGCACATATGGAAGTAACATTCAACGGGGATGGGGGGGTGGAGGGGATGGGTAAACTTACACCTAATGGGTGCAGTGTACACGGTCTGGGATGGGTACACATGTAGCTCCAACTCAGGAGTGCAAATGCAATATATGTAACCTAAACCTTTGCACCCCTGTAAAAATTTTGAAAGTAAAAAAATAGTTTTAAAAAATCTTGAATTGGTGAGATCTGAATTCTGCTCATTGTATCTGATAATCTAACAGGCTTGAGTTGCAAAGACTTGGATATTATTTTGACAGTTAAATCCTAGTGGAGAAAGGGTCTCTTCTGTAGGTTTGGGGTAAATGACAGCTTCTCGGAAAATGGGTGAGACTATGGTCTTTAAGTTAACCGACCACTTGCTAGGATGTTTGCATTTTAGGGTCTCCATTTTCTCTGTGCTGCCTGAGCAGCACCCCTGATCTGGGTTTTTAGGGATGCATTTCAAGGAAAATATGACCCAGGCTTTATTTCACAATATGCTGAAGATCAGTACATCTCGCCCATGCCCCCACAAAATGCCGTATTCATAACGTGCTGTTATGACATTCAACTGGGAGAAGGTAAATGTCCTGTCAACCACAATCTCTCTTTATTATTTTTAAAGAAAGGCTAGTTTCCATTATCAGAAGCAGATAAGGAATGCCAGCACCCATTTGTCATTCAAAACAGAACACTTACTTAGCTGGGAATGAATGAAAACTATCAGGTGGTAGGTTTGTTTTTTTTAACAGTGGTAATAAGGTCACAATTCAAGGTCAGAGAAAATGCAAACGTAGTTCCACTGGATTGCTAATATTTTGGATAGAGTGGGCAATTTCCCAGCATTAACTTTGCTTTTTTAGTATTTCTTTTTTTCTGAAAATGGAGATAACAAGCAGAAACCTAACGTTTTTTTCTCACTTTCTCAAATGCTAATTCATTTTTACATCACCAACCTAGAGATTTTAATTTTTTTTCTTAGCAATTCTTTTTGTTTTTTATTTCAGCATATTATGAGGGTACAAATTTTAAGCTTTCAAATAATGCCTTTTCCCCCCTCCCCCCACAAGTCTGAGTCTCCAGCATGACCATCCCCCAGATGGTGCACATCTCACTCATTATGTATGTATATACCCGCCCCCCTCCCCGCTCCCACCTGCCCAATACCCTATTACTGTAGTTCCTATGTGTCCACTTAGGTGCTGCTCGGTTAATACCAGTTTGCTGGTGAGTATATGTGGTGCTTGTTTTTCCATTCTTGGGATACTTCTCTTAGTAGTATGGGTTCCAGCTATATCCAGGAAAACACAAGATGTGCTATATCACCATTGTTTCTTAGAGCTGAATAGTACTCCATGGTATACATATACCACATTTTATTAATCCATTCTTGGATTGATGGGCACTTGGGCTGTTTCCACAGCCTTGCAATTGTGAATTGTGCTGCTATAAACATTCGAGTGCAGGTGTCTTTTTTGTAGAGTGTCATTGGATCTTTTGGGTAGATGCCCAGCAATGGGATTGCTGGATCAAATGGTAGATTCACTTGTATCGCTTTGAGGTATCTCCATATTGCTTTCCACAGAGGTTGAACTAGTTTGCAGTCCCACAACCTAGACATTTTAGTACTAATTTGAGGTAAACTTTTCTTGCCCCAGTTTTTATGCAATTAATCCTATCTCACAACATGTATAAAGGTCTGTGGCATGTGAAAAACAGGTGACAATGAGTGAGTGAGCTTGGACAGCGAATCAGCGCCAACAATACATCCAGGCCTTGTCCTGCTCACGGGTCTCTGTGCAGGAAATGCTAAAGGTGCCACTTGCCATTTAGGGCTTCCAGACCAATAGCTGGGGGGACCTCCTCTGCTGGAATGGCCCCAGGCACTTCAAAATCAGAATATGACTCAAACTCATCTTTCTCCTTTACCAAAAATGCTTTTCTTCCAGTCTTTTCCATCTCTAAATGATACTGCTATCCATTTCTTAGGTTGAGCCATAAGAAATTGCCTTTTGTGTAGGTCATGAATGGTTGAATATTGGCAGGTTCAAATGGATCAACCTTAATAGTTGTTCAGATCGGAAACCTGGGTGAAATCCTTTTCACTTCCCTCCTCTTCAATGATTACAATGAGCCTGGTGGCACAGCGGCTCATGCCCATAAGCTGAGCACTTTGGGAGGCCAAAGCGGGAGGACTGCTTGAGGCCAGGAGTTCAAGACCAGCCTGGACAACATAGCTAGACCGCATCTCTACAAACAACAGAAAACAAAACTAAACAAACAAACAAAAAACCCCACCTGTTTACAATGACCCAATCATAAGAGCTGGTAAATTCTATTTCTCAGGCATGTTCCGAATCTATCTCTAAGGCAACCACCCTAGCCCAAGCCATCATGGACTGGCCTCACCAACTCCACTGTCCACACTGCACTGAACCAGCGTGTCCTCTTTAAAACACAAGTCGCGTCATCTCACTTCCATGCTAGAACTCATCCAATGGCTCCCCACTGTCCTTAAGACAAAGACCAGCTACTCTAACATGGCTTACAGGGCCTGCTCATTTCTTCAATCGCATCTCACTTTCAATTTTCTGGTTACTGTGACCTTCTTTTATTTTCTTAAATATGTCCTTTCCCAGTTCAGGGTCTCTGTAGGTACTGTTCTATCTGGCTGGAACCCTTCTCTCTCTAACCACCCCCAGGCTCTTGGCAGCTAGCACTCTCTACTTCTCATTGATATGCATGTCTCAGCATCAATGGTGCTGCCTCAAAAGAACCCTCCGAAATCTCTCCCAGATCAGGATGGAACCGCTGTGTTACATACATCCCTGAGACTGTTCTCCACCTCGGCACCGATCACACTTTAAATTGCTTGTTCAATGCCCTGCTAGACAAAAGCTCCAAGAGAGAAGCATAGCCAGGGCCTAGCACCTAATGGGCACTCAGCAAATGTTTACTGAAGGCATGAATCCTTCACAAATATCACGGCTGCAACTCACCATTCAAAGTTGCCATCTTGGCCAGGTGTGGTGGCTCATGCCTGTAATCCTAGCACTCTGGGAGGCCGAGGTGGGTGGATCGCTCAAGGTCAGGAGTTCGAGACCAGCCTGAGCAAGAGCGAGACCCCGTCTCTACTAAAAATAGAAAGAAATCAATTGGCTAACTAAAAACATATAGAAAAAAATGAGCCAGGCATGGTGACGCATGCCTGTAGTCCCAGCTACTCGGGAGGCTGAGGCAGTAGGATGGCTTGAGCCCAGGAGTTTGAGGTTACTGTGAGCTAGGCTGACCCCATGGCACTCTAGCCTGGGCAATAGAGTAAGACTCTGTCTCAAAAAAAAAAAAAGTTGCCATCTCTGCAGAATGATATTCTCAGTTTTGATATATCTTAAGTGATCTTTCTATTTAGGATTTTTTTTTAAAAAAAGGAAACAAAAACATGTAATTTAAAACTTCAAAACTGAAAGGCTAAACTAATACTCTGGATCATTTCTGCATTACACCCTAGCATGACTACAACTAGCAGTTATTATTGTTATAACAGAAATAACAATAGCCAAAGCTAACATTTATGAAGGCAAACTATATGCCAAGCTCCGTGAAACTGAGGCTTAGGGAAGTTGGGGGATTTCCTGGGGTTCACACAGCCAGTAAATGGCAGAAACAGAGTCACAAAGACCCATAATTCAAGACAAGATTTGGATGTTCTCAGACCCTCAGTCTTTGGGAAAGGCAACCCCAACGACACAGGGACCCTACACACGGCATGAACTATAGCATCCAAGAGAGACACATTTTCAGCTGTAAATTAAACATCCATAAACACACTCCAGCAAATTGCACCAGGGTTCCAAGAGCAAGTCTCTTCCAAGCTACTCCTTATTAAAAACAGGTGTTCCTACCGGAAGAAAGAGTCTCTGGGCAGCGCAGGGTTTGAATAATTTCTTCCATTCCTGAGGGTTTCCAACAGAAAATGTGATGGGGTAGATTCTGTGTTCAAACTTCTTTGTATACGAGTCGGGCCACTGTCGTAACTGAAACACATGAATGGCAAGGGAGAAGTGATTAGACGCCAGAAAAATATGGAACCCACCTGGAAGGCTTCTGGATGGCCAAATGGAAATTATTCAGGCAACATACACAGAAAGTCTAACTTTGTCACCACTATTAACGTCCACTAAATGAAACGGCATTTTTCTCTTACTAAAATTGCTAGGATTTAAAAAAATAACATTCCCAATTGGCAAGGGTGTTGGCAAACCAGCACATAGGAACTGCCAAGGCGAGTATGGATTGGAACAAACTTTCAGGAGGGCAATTTGGAAATTGGTAACAACAAAGCCCCAAAGATAGAGATACAAGGATGTTCACCACAACCTAGTTTGTAATAACAAAACTTGGGAACAATCTAAATGTCCAATCATAAAGAATTAATTATGATAGCACCATACAATGCAATAATGTGCAGTTAGAAGAAAGTAGATAATAAAGTAGATCTGTATCTACTGACATAGAAAATGGTTATGATACATAGTTAGGTTTTAGAAAACGCAAAGCACACAAAAATTTCATAATATGGTTCTTTCTTATAGGAAAAATATACATTTTATATGAAGAGAAAAATCTAGATGAACGCATGCCAAATGATTAAAAGTGGGCATCTCTAGAGGTAGTGGTGGTAGTTTCATTTTCTCAGTTTATTTTTCCATATTCTTTGGAACTTTTTCAGTAAGTATATATTATATTTTTTGCATACATCAATTTTATAACAAAAATTTAAAAATATACTCTAAAGAGTATTTTATGTTTATAGAAAAATCAGCCAGAAAGTGTAGAGTTCTCATATAGCCTCTCTTCCTCCCCCCTGCTAGTTTCCTCTAATATTAGCACCTTGTATTAATGTGATATGTTTGTCACTACTGATGAACCAATATCAATACAGTATTATTAACTAAAATTCATAGTTTACATTAGGGTTTACTCTTCGTGTTGTACAGTTCTATGAGTTGTGACAAATGCATAATGTCATGTAACCACCATTACAGTGTCATACAGAACAGTTTCCCTGCCCTAAAAATCCTCTGTTTCACCTGTTCAACCTTCCTTCCCCCCCCCCCCCCCCCGATCTCCTAGAAACCACTGATCTTTTTATCGTCTCTTAGTTTTACATTTTCCAGAATGTCATATGTTGGAATCATACAGTACGTAGCCTTTTAAGACTGGCTTCTTTCACTTAGCAATATGTGTTTAAGGCTCCTATATGTCTTTTCGTGGCTTGATACCGTGTTTCCCCAAAAATAAGACCTACCCATAAAATAAGCCCTAGCAGGATGTCTAAGCATTTGCGCAATAGAAGCCCTACCCCGAAAATAAGCCCTAGTGATGGGCGTGGCTGTGCAGCGCATCTACACAACCCATGCATGTTGTCGCAGAGCCGGAAAGAAGATGAGCAGCCCTTCTCATCTGCCCCATGACAGCTCTAGTGCTCGACATGAGAGATTGGGGCCGATGGTTCTAAAGGAAATAGAGTCGCAAGAAATTCAGGGTGGAATTCGGGGTTTGGAGAGTTGTGATGATATTCCAGAAGACGACGATTTAACTATATTTGAATAAATGTAGATTGTTGTACCGTACTTAAAAAAAATAACACATCCCCTGAAAATAAGCCCTAGGGTGTCTACTTGAGAAAAAATAAATATAAGACCCTGTCTTATTTTCGGGGAAACACGGTAGTTATTTTCTTTTTAATCACTTAATACTGTATTCCATTGCATGGATATACCACAGTTTGTTTATCCATCGATCTATTGTCTTGGTTCCTTCCGGTTTTGGGAAATTCTGAAAAAGCTGCTATAAACATCTGTATACAAGAGTCTGTGTGGATATAAGTTTTCAACTCATTGGGGTTAAATACGTATGCATGCAATTGCTGGATCGTATGGCAAGCCTACATTCAGTTTTCTAAGAAACTATCAAACTGTCTTCCAAAGTGGCTGTACCATTTTGTGTTCTCATGAGTAATGAATGAGAGCTCCTGTTGCTTCACATTCTCACCAGCATTTGGTGTTGTTAGCGTTCTAGATTAGCCATTCTATTAATAATAGGTGTGTAGTGGTATAGCATTGCTGTCTTAAGTTGCAATTCCCTAATGCTTTATGGTGTTGAGCATCTTTTCATATGCTTATTTGCCACCTATGTACCTTCCTAAGTTTTTTTTTTTGTTTTTTTTTTTTTTTGAGACAGAGTCTCACTTTGTTGCCCAGGCTAGAGTGAGTGCCGTGGCATCAGTCTAGCTCACAGCAACCTCAAACTCCTGGGCTCAAGCAATCCTCCTGCCTCAGCCTCCCGAGTAGCTGGGACTACAGGCATGCGCCACCATGCCCGGCTAATTTTTTTTTTTTCTATATTAGTTGGCCAATTAATTTCTTTCTATTTATAGTAGAGACGGGGTCTCGCTCTTGCTCAGGCTGGTCTCGAACTCCTGACCTCGAGCAATCAGCCCGCCTCGGCCTCCCAGAGAGCTAGGATTACAGGCTTGAGCCACTGCGCCCGGCCTCTTCCTAAGTTTTTGAGTCAATGTCTTCCCATTGCCATAATAATTCTACTTTTAAGAATTTATCCATGACCAAGTGTGGTGGCTCATGCCTGTAATCCTAGCACTCTGGGAGGCTGTGGCAGGAGGATTGCTTGAGGTCAGGAGTTCGAGACCAGCCTGAGCAAGAACGAGACCCTGTCTCTACTAAAATGAGAAAAATTAGCCAGGTATGGTGGCACACGCCTGTAATCCCAGCTATTTGGGAGGCTGTGGCAGGAGGATCGCTTCAGCCCAGGAGCTTAAGGCTACAATGAGCTATGGTGACACCACTGCACTCTACCCAGGCCAATAGAGCGAGACTCTTGTCTCGAGGGGAAAAAAAAAATTCCTCATTCTTTTTTGGTTACTTTGTGTTATTCTCAGGAGGCTAAGTCACATACAATAAAACCAATCCAGGCTCTTAAAGCCAAAGAAGAATTTAGAGAGAGGATATTGGGTAGCTCAGAAGACCGCCGGGAGGGCTAGAGAGCCAGACTCAGGGGCTACACCCTGATCCAGCCAGAGCCAGGCCCAGGTGCCGCCTGTGTCTTGTCTGCTAATCAGAAGCGACTTACTACAAACCAGCCTGGGGGAGTGGGGAACCACAGCCACTGTCGCAGCCTGCCCCACGGGGTCCGGGCACTGCAAGTTCCTGCTGACACCTCTTCCCAAGGTGGTCTCCCGCTCCGCCCGGACGGACACACACGCACTGTCCCCACCTGTCACCGTGATGGACGGCAGCCTCCCTACTTTTGTGTCCCTGTGTTTCCTGACTCTGAGTCTGGGGCGGAAGCACAGGTGAGCCAAACCTAAGCCACACGAGCCACCCCGGGCTGCCAGACCAGGCTTGGCCATCAACCAGCTGGCATTTTCCACTTCCTTGTTAGCAGACGACAAAAATAAACGAAACTTTGAAATATTAAATATCTACGATGTAGACGGTAAACACCACTTGACATATTGTACATGGTGCAACTTAAAAAAAAAAATCTACTTAAATAGAGAAGAACTCACCCACACTGCAACCCCTAGAGCAGGCGTCCTCAAACTACGGCCCGAGGGCCACATGCAGCCCGCTGAGGACATTTATCCGGCCTGTCGGGTGTCTTTGCCACCGCTGCCTGTCCTGCTCAGCAGCCGGCCTGTCCCCGGCCACAGTGCGCACTCTCCAACGGTCTGAGGGACAGTGAGCTGGACCCCCGTTTACAAAGTCTGAGGACCCCTGCCCTAGAGGAATCATGAGAGCAACTGGCATTTTGTTTTATTTTCACCTGAGATTAAAAAAAAAAAAAATATGTGTCCCCAAGCTTCCCAGGAAGTTGCCCCAAGGAACCCTGGATGGCCACAAGGCCTCCAGCCAGCACTGAGCGGCTGAGAACGGGGACAGGGCCTGGCCGGGCCTGTCCTCACCCGCGTCCGCCCGCGGCTTGGCGCGAACCGGCTGCCACCGTCCTCGGGCCGGCGACACGTCCCCCGCGCGGGAGACGCTGCGAAGGAGCATTCCTCCGTGGAAGGGGGGAATAAACAAACCCACCGTCGGATCCGCCTCGCCCGCACGCCCTGCGGCGCAGCGCCCCCTCTGCTCCGAGATGCAGACGGCAAAGCTGGGACGGAGAGAAAGTTCCAGAACTCACACCGGGCTCGGGCTCTCAATCGAAACGGGCACCGCGATCCCTGCGTGGGAAAGCGGCGACGCTGCCTGGTGTCTGACACCCCGAGGTGCGCTCCTTCCTCGCCTGAGCTTCGCCGGCCCGCCGAGGACGCGAGGACCCGAGGACGAGAGGACCCGAGGACGCGAGGACCCGAGGACGAGAGGACCCGAGGACGCGAGGACCCGAGGACGCGAGGACGAGAGGACCCGAGGACGCGAGGACCCGAGGACGCGAGGACCCGAGGACGAGAGGACGAGAGGACCCGAGAACCCGAGGACCCGAGGACGAGAGGACCCGAGGACGAGAGGACCCGAGGACGAGAGGACCCGAGGACGAGAGGACGAGAGGACCCGAGGACGCGAGGACGAGAGGACGCGAGGACCCGAGGACGAGAGGACGAGAGGACCCGAGAACCCGAGGACGAGAGGACCCGAGGACGAGAGGACCCGAGGACGAGAGGACGAGAGGACCCGAGGACGCGAGGACGAGAGGACCCGAGGACGAGAGGACCCGAGGACGAGAGGACCCGAGGACCCGAGGACGAGAGGACCCGAGGACCCGAGGACGCGAGGACCCGAGGACGAGAGGACCCGAGGACGAGAGGACCCGAGGACCCGAGGACGCGAGGACCCGAGGACGAGAGGACAAGAGGACCCGAAGACGAGAGGACCCGAGGACGAGAGGACCCGAGGACCCGAGGACCCGAGGACGAGAGGACCCGAGGACGAGAGGACCCGAGGACAAGAGGACCCGAGGACCCGAGGACAAGAGGACCCGAGGACCCGAGGACGCGAGGACGCGAGGACCCGAGGACCCGAGGACGCGAGCTGCAAGGGACGAAGCCGCCAGCGCAGGGCAAAGCGCGGCGACCACGACAACCGGCTCTTGGCTTGCAGCGCTCCAGCTGCCGCGGCTCATGCAAGACCACCCCAGACCTCAGCAGCGCAGGACGGCCTTCTACCACGCCCGCAGGCGCCCTGGTCGGGACGCGGGCAAGGCGCGGCGGGGACAGGGCGCTCTGCCCCACGACGACTGTGCCTCCGCTGGAGGCCTGCGGGCTGGAGCCGTCTGAGGGCTTGCTGGCCCACAGGTCTGCGAGGTGAGGCTGCCCGGGGACTGGAGGACTCAGCTCCTCTCTGCGCCATCCTCCCGGCCTAGTGTCGCCAGGGAGGCTACTTCCGGCTCCCTCCAACATGGCGGCCAGCGGCCCAACATGGCGGCCGGGCTGCCCAACATGGCGGCCAGCGGCCCAACATGGCGGCCGGGCTGCCCAACATGGCGGCCGGGCTGCCCAACATGGCGGCCGGGCTGCCCAACATGGCGGCCGGGCTGCCCAACATGGCGGCCGGGCGTCCAAACATGGCGGCCGGGCGTCCCAACATGGCGACCAAGCAGAAGGTGAATCCTATTTATTTTTATTTAGGTATGTATTTATTTTTTTGAGACAGAGTCTGGCTCTGTTGCCCAGGCTAGAGTGAGTGCCCGGCCATCAGCCTCGCTCACAGCAACCTCAGACTCCTGGGCTCAAGCGATCCTCCTGCCTCAGCCTCCCGAGTAGCTGGGACTACAGGCATGCGCCACCATGCCCGGCTAATTTTTTCTATATATTTTTAGTTGTCCAAATAATTTCTTTCTTTCCTTTTTTTTTTTTTTTTTTTAGACAGAGTCTCACTCTATTGACCGCGGGCTAGAGTGCCCTGCCATCAGCCTAGCTCACAGCAACCTCCAACTCCTGGGCTCAAGCAATCCTCCTGCCTCAGCCTCCCGAGTAGCTGGGACTACAGGCATGCGCCACCATGCCCGGCTAATTTTTTCTATATATATATATTGGCCAATTAGTTTCTTTCTATTTATAGTAGAGACGGCCTCCCTCTTGCTCAGGCTGGTTTTGAACTCCTGCCCTCTAGCAATCCGCCCGCCTCAGCCTCCCAGAGAGCTGGGATTACAGGTGTGAGCCACCGCGCCCGGCCTAATTTCTTTCTATTTTTAGTAGAGACAGGGTCTCGCTCTTGCTCAGGCTGGTTTTGAACTCCTGACCTTGAAACCTTGAACCATCCTCCCGCCTCGGCCTCCCAGAGTGCCAGGATTACAGGCATGATCCCCCTCGCCCGGCCCTCCTTTATCTGTTTTAAGTCCACATCTGTAGTTTGTTCTGTTTCATCCCCATACTCCAGCTTCTGGCATGCAGTAGGCACTCAACAAATGCTTAGATGGGGATTGTACAGGACGTGACTAGCGTGTGCCCATAGCCCACTTCCCTTTGTTCCTGCACGCAGAGCAGCGCTTCCCAGACCACTGCAGTTGCATGGGCCTGTGACGGCTTCTGCCAGTTAGACGTGCACGGGAGACCTGTGTCATTGTCACGCTGCGGGAGTGAGAGGCACAGTCATGATCCTATAGCCTCTCTTTCCTGCAGTGACATTGCAGGAACTGTAGGTGCCAAATGCTCCAGCCGGTGCAGCTACGGGCGTGAACAGCCTCCTGGACTTCCGTCTCAGACCTAAGAGACTACGTGGGACGGAGACCCTGTCCCCTGGGGTGGCAAGTGTCAGGCATGACGAAAGTCTCCGAACCTCTTGAGAGCTGTTACCGCAGCCTGACCGACTGTGATTACAGATCTACCATCTATTTTATCAATCTTGCCAGCCTCAAGTTGCAGGTGGGGAAACTGAGGCCCAAAAAGGCCAAAACACTTACTCAAGATCACACAGCAGGTAAGCAGTGGAGCTGAGTTTTGAATTTGAGTTTTCTGTCTACTAGTTCAGGTGGAAGTATGGTACAGTGGTTAATCCCAAGGGCGTTTGAGAAAGTAAACATGACATGACACCTAATGAGCAAATCACTAAAACTCTCTAAGCCTCATTGATCTCAGTCTGTGAAATGGGGCCATAACGGGTACCTTCTTCAAAGGGTTGTTGTGAGGATGGAATGCGAGGAAATGATAAAGCCTAAGCCCTTGGCAAATGCAGTGTGTCGCATTATCATTTCCCTTTTATCACCGCTCCTGAGCGAACTGTGAGTTTCCACCTTTTCCCTTCCCACTTCCCCTGACTCGGGTCTTTTATAAGACAGTTTTTCCAATCAGTTCCAGAGCCCCGAGACTCTTCGCTCCTTGGCTTCTCTTGGGGAAGATGTCAAAGTAATTTTTTTTCCTTTGAAAACAGGACACGTGCTCTAGCTTTCTGTTCTTAGCCTTTCTCTGCCCAACATGCTTCCGTGGGCATCTCCCATCCGAGCAGCTAGCCTGGTGACAGGACGGGCGCTGCGGGCTCAAGCTGGGAGACACGAAGCAGAGCAGCTTCTTGCTCTGCCAGCATTCCAGAACTTACTGCAGGAGAAAACTCTCAAGGAAAACAAAGCTTGGTCTGCTAAGGTCACACATGTACCCCACTCGGGGAAGGGGCCTTTCCAAAGCTCCTCTTGCCTACTGGTAAAAACTCATTGCTCCTTTCTCTCAGGTGGGAATAGTCAGATAAATGATGATCCAGCCACTCCATAAAATAATATGTAGTCCCCAAAAAGGGTGAGGTACAGATGTAGGAATATTGAATGGGGACAATGCTGGTGACACAATTTTAAGTGTGGAAAAGCAACACATACACTATAATCCTCATTTTGTAAAAGAAATACATTTTAACCTGGATTCATATATATAATTATATATATGTGTATCTATGTATACAAACATACCGACACATGTACACCTGTATATTAAAAAAAAAAAACATGGTAGAACTACTCAAAATTTTTAACTCTGATCATTCCTTCTGGTGGGATCAAAGGTAGGAAGGGGCTAGGTGCGGTGGCTCACGCCTGTAATACTAGCACTCTGGGAGGCCAAGGCCGGTGGATTGTTTGAGCTCAGGAGTTCGAGACCAGCCTGAGCAAGAGCGAGACCCTAGTCTCTACGAAAAATAGAAAGAAGTTAATTGGACAGCTAAAAATATACAGACAAAATTAGCCGGGCATGGTGACGCATGCCTGTAGCTTCAGTTACTTGGGAGGCTGAGGCAGGAGGATTGTTTGAGCCCAGGAGTCTGAGGTTGCTGTGAGCTAGGCTGATGGCCGGGCACTCACTCTAGCCTGGGCAGCAGAGTGAGATTCTGTCTCAAAAAAAAAAAAAAAAAAAGGGTAGGAAGGACTTCCATGTTTTAATTTATCAACTACATTGTTTGAATTTATGTCAATGAACATATACTACTTGTTATTTTAAAAATAACAGATATAGGCCGGGCGCGGTGGCTCACGCCTGTAATCCTAGCTCTCTGGGAGGCCGAGGCGGGCGGATTGCTTGAGGTCAGGAGTTCGAAACCAGCCTGAGCAAGAGTGAGACCCCGTCTCTACTATAAATAGAAAGAAATTAATTGGCCAACTAATATATATACAAAAAATTAGCCGGGCATGGTGGCGAATGCCTGTAGTCCCAGCTACTCGGGAGGCTGAGGCAGGAGGATTGCTTGAGCCCAGGAGTTTGAGGTTGCTGTGAGCTAGACTGACGCCACGGCACTCACTCTAGCCTGGGCAATAAAGTGAGACTCTGTCTCAAAAAAAAACAAAAATAAAATAAAATAACAGATATATATACATATATAAAATATAAATATTTTATATTTATATAAATATATAAATATATTTAAAAGTATATAAATATATTAAAATATATAAATATATTAAATATATTTAAATAAATATATAAATATATTTATAAATATATTAAAAAATATAAATATATTATAATATACATTACATACTATAATATATAAATATATTAAATATATATTTATATAAATATATAAATATATTAAAATATATAAAATATATTTGAATAAATATATTAAATATAATAATATATTTATAAATATATTAATAATATATAAATATATTAAAATGTATATAAATATATATTATATAATATATATTATAAATATATATAAATATATTAAATATAATATATAAATATATTATAATATATATTATATGCTATAATATATAAATATATTAAATATTATATAAATATAAATATTTATATAAATGTATAAATATATTAAAAATATATAAATATATTTCAAATATATTAAATATATTTAAATAAATATATAAATAAATAAAATATATATTATTTATAATACATATTATAAATATATAAATATATTAAATATAATATATAAATACATATTATATACTATAACATACAAATATATATAAAAATAAATATTTATATAAATATATATAAAAAAAGCTACCTGCCTCTTGAATGAGAACAACGTCAAGAACAAAGTGTGTCATCTCATGGAACCCTGACGGCAGCTCTGCGAGGCAGGTGTAATTATCCCTGCATCTGCATCATAGATGGGAAAGCAAGGCTCGGAGGCGCGTGCTCAAGGACAGGCCACCGAGTCGGCAGCGCAATGCACCAGGGAGGAGAGCGTGCAGCCCCTAACACGCAGTGTGCGCGCTGGGTGAATGCGGCGCCACCGTTGTCGCGAACTCACCTGCTCGTCGAACTCGGGCCTCAGGGCGTCCTCAGTGAAGATGTGGAACTGTATCTTCCTGTGGCTGAACAGCACGGCCGATTTGAGCATGACCAGCGTCTCCTCCAGCCGGTCGCCGCAGGCCACCACGGCCAGGTGGATCCAGAGCTCGGGGGGCAGCGCTGCTTGGAAAGCCCTGGCTCCCCCGGGCCTCCTGCAAAGAGGAAAAGCAGGTCCCAGCTATTACTAAACTCAAAAAAAAAAAAAAAACAAACCGAGCTAGTGAATGGTTAGAACATTTCAAAACATGAACAGGCACAATCTGTTATGTTTTATAAAGTGATAAGCATTTTGACAATTCTTCCTGCTTAGAGAAAAATACCATTTATTCCCATATTTGTTCTGGCAATGGCAGGATGAGTCACTGTTTGGACTGCTATAGGTGTCTGAGGCTTTTTGCTGCCAGCACTCAGCTGTCTGGTGCCTGCTGGCTGCCTGTGGCCCGTGTTTGGAAATAGTATTGCTAAACTTCGACAGCTGACACCAGGGACACGGAGCTCCCCACTGCACGGGCCATGGAAATTCGATTTGAATGCAACTTGAACAAGAGGAGGGTAGCTTGTGGCTTTCCCATGTGAAATGAGCAACATGATACTCCCATCATCTGGATGTTTTTAGGTTGTGGAGGAATGCATGACCACTGGACCAAAGGAAAGCCACGCAAGTCCGGGAGGTGAGCAGAGGAAACAGCCTAGTGCTGCCCCACTGCATCTCGGGAGAGTCTGGAAGAAACAGGTGTTAATCCTGACTGTCTCGCCAAAGACTGGTGAGGCGGTGGGTATGAAATGCATCGTCCACTACGGAAATTCATATTAACGAGAACCAGGCAGGAGGGGAGGCAGGTTAAAACTGAGACTGATCAAGGTAACATACACTGAGCCAACAGCTGAGAAGGGAATAGGGACCAAGAGTCCAGAATCATCATCCAGCTATTTCCTAGTAATAAAAGATTTGTTCCAGACAAGGAGATGCAGCCAAGCCTCAAACGCACCACTGAGAGACATTTGCAGGCAAGTTGGAAGGAGCTGACCGTGGAAAAGTTGCCCTGAGACAAATGAAACTAATTTACTTGCACAAAAGATTTGGAGACCAGGGGAACTTGGATGTCAAATGCCACCTTCCTTCCAAAAACTTCGAGTCCAATCAGCCTGTTGCTCCATTATTCGCTGCTCGGTTGAATAATGGCAGCCTGGCTCCAGATTTCTTTCACCAGGAGGAAAGTCGAAGATGTGGGTGGAGCACTTTGGAAATCTTTCCAATCTGATTACTTAAGAGCATGCTTAGCAGGAGCACGGCCTCATGGCACGGCTAGGTGCAGATCAGAGAGTTCCTTGCATTTCGCTTTCTTTGGGGATCACAGGAGAAGACAGTAGAGGTGTCCTAGGTATCCTGGAAGTTGTCCACTTCTCGCTATCCCCCTGCCATTACCTGGTGTGGCCACCATCTCCCCTCACCTCCCTCCCTGGGACAGCCCCCTGGGTGGTCCACCTGCCTCCAATCTTATCTTTAACCCCCAGCCCATGTTTTCTCCTTGTTGGTGCCAGAGTGTTATTCTTCTAAAATGCAACTAGGATTCTGCTATCTCCTTTTTTTTTTTTTTTCCTTAGAGACAGGGTCTTGTTCTGTCGCCCCAGCCAGAGTGCAGTGGCGTCATCGCAGCTCACTGCAACCTCCAACTCCTGACCTCAAATGATCCTCCCGCGTCAGCCTCCCCGAGTGCTAGGATTACAGGCGTGAGCCACCACGCCTGGCCGTGTTATTCCCCTGATTAAAATCATGCAAGGGCTTCCCACTGCCCTCAAGATCAAGTTCAAACTGGTGATTATGGCTCCTGCTTATATCTATTGCAACTGCTCCCGGCTTCCCAGTCTAGATGGGCAACCATGCCTGCTCACAGTCATTGTCACACTTATATCCACACTCTCTGTTTCATTTCCAGTTCACAACACCATGCTGTGCTGGCTCCGGGTGTTGGCACACACATTGTGTGTCTGTCTGTCTGTCTCTCTTAGAAATGCTCTTCCTTGGGAGGCTGAGGCCGGAGGATTGCTCGAGGTCAGGAGTTCGAAACCAGCCTGAGCAAGAGCAAGACCTGTCTCTACTATAAATAGGAAGAAATTAATTGGCCAACTGATATATATAGATAATATTAGCTGGACATGGTGGCGCACGCCTGTAGTCCCAGCTACTTGGGAGGCTGAGGCAGGAGGATTGTTTGAGCCCAGGAGTTGGAGGTTGCTGTGAGCGAGGCTGACGCCATGGCACTCACTCTAGCCTGGGCAACAAAGTGAGACTGTGTCTCAAAAAAAAAAAAAAAATAGAAATGCTCTTCTTTGCCCTCTTTTCCTTGCTAACTCGAGCCTGTTTGTTATCGACAAATCTTTACGGAGTCAATACTATGTGCAGGCACCACGCTAGGAAGAAAGCAGTAAACAACAACAACAAAAAAGTTGCATGCCTCTGCAGAGGTCACCTTCTACAGGGGATAAGGAAAACACAGAAATAAATAATGGTCAAAGTAGATCGTCACTAAGCGACTTATACATAAAGTTAGACCGTGCTAAGAACTACAAAGGAAATACACAGTTGAGCGGGACGGGGACCAGGAGCGCGGGTGGCCTGGTGCGGTGTTATGCAGCCCCAACACGGGACAGGCCCAAGACGAGCTCTGCCAGCCCCATGAAGGAGGGGAGGGAGAGAGCCACGTGCATTTCTGGGGGGATGGCAGAACGTGCATTTCTGGGGGGATGGCTGAGGGGATGGCAGAACAAAGGCACGAGGTCAAGGGTGTGCCTGGAGAATTCGAATCTCGTACCCCTGCCTACGAGACTCAAATGCCCACTCTCTTCCTTGGCTTCATGGGTGGCTTTTCATACCCACTAGTAAAGCCAACTTCCAATTAACTCATGTAAAGGAGTGGGAAGGGCATGTCAAAGACCATGCTAAAATGACAGTCGATTAAAAGAATCGCAGTCAAGACACTAGCCAAAATATGCTACAAAAGAGATTTTAATGGGAACTCATTTGCTTTAAAATTATGCCCAATATTTAGATAAATACCTTTATTTAGATAAATACCAATACCAATATTTAGATATAAATACCAATATTTATTTAGATATTATATTTAAATATAAATACCAATATTTAGATAAATACCAATATTTAGAATCTTACCTTTGAACATAAGATTCAAAGGTACTAACACAGTAAATGAAATGGCTTAGATATCTTAAATATGAAAATCCTCTTCTGCCCCCAAACAGAACAACTCCACCTAGTTTAGCATTACATGCTGGGCTTCTGCACAAATATCAGTTTTTTGTTTGTTTCTTTGTTTTTTTGAGACAGAGTCTCACTCTGTTGCCCAGGCTAGAGTGCCGTGGCGTCAGCCTAGCTCACAGCAACCTCCAACTCCTGGGCTCAAGCGATCCTCCTGCCTCAGTCTCCCCAGTAGCTGGGACTACAGGCATGTGCCACCACGCCTGGCTCATTTTTTCTATATATATTTTTAGTTGACCAGCTAATTTCTTTCTATTTTTAGTAGAGATGGGGGTCTCACTCGTGCTCAGGCTGGTCTCGAACTACTGATCTTGAGCGATCTTCCCACCTCGGCCTCCCAGACTGCTAGGATTACAGGCGTGAGCCATGATGCTCAGCCTGAATAACAGTTTTAACTTTAGTAATCAGGGAACTACAAATTCAAACCATAAAGAGACTCAATTTTATTTTCAGATTGGCAGAAATTGCAATTCGCAGGCTTCAGTGTGGACAGAGGACAGGAACGGCTCAGGCACTGCTGGGGGCAGGGTAAGTTGGCCCAGACACTTTGGAGAGCCGTTTGCAACATTTAGCAGGGGTGGAGACGGATACACACCCTCCCGCCTTCCAGTTCTACTCCTACGTATACAACCAGAAGAAATTCTCAAGCATTTGCACAAGACCCGTGCAAGAATGTTCACAGCAGCCCTGTTGACAACAATAAAAAATTGGAAATAAACTTCACAGCCCATGCAAAGGAGACTAGGGAATACATTTGCTGGCCGGGCGTGGTGGCTCACGCCTGTCATCCTAGCACTCTGGGAGGCCTAGGCGGGAGGATTGCTCAAGGTCAGGAGTTCGAAACCAGCCTGAGCAAGAGCGAGACCCTGTCTCTACTATAAATAGAAAGAAATTAATTGGACAACTAAAAATATATAGAAAAAATTAGCCGGGCGTGGTGGCACATGCCTGTAGTCCCAGCTACTCGGGAGGCTGAGGCAGGAGTATCGCTTGAGCCCAGGAGTTTGAGGTTGCTGTGAGCTAGGCTGACGCCATGGTATTCTAGCCCGGGCAACAGAGTGAGACTCTGTCTCCAAAAAAAAAAGAGAATACATTTGCTGTGTTTAAAGAGTGGAATATCATATAGCAGTGAAAAGGAATAAACCATCAGAAGGCCAAAGAGGGGGAAAAAAGCCATTGTAGGATAGCAACAGACTGATAGTATCTAAATGAAGCTTAAAAACAAGTGAAATAGCACCGTATGTGATTCACAGATAAAAGTAGCAAAAAGAAAATGCATGCATGAGAATGAAAAACATCAGACACAAGATAGTAGTTATTTCTGGAGACTTAACATTTTATTCCTTAAGCTGAGCGGTGAGTACACAGAAATTCATTTTGCTATTACCTGTATTTTTTCTGTCCCCAAACTATTTGACAAATACTTTTTTTTTTTTTTAATTTAAAAAAGTGTCCCTACAGGACAGCAGGCCACCTTATTTCTTCTCTGCAGGCCTCCGCGATTTGGGCCCGCACAGCGCAAAAGAGCAGGCGCTGGGCACTGCAGTCCTTCATGGTGTCTGGTGACAGGTGCTAAGAAAGAAAAAGCAAAGCCTCTCCTGGTGCAGGTCAAGTACCAGTGGTTTGGACTTAATGAGAGACCTTTGTGGGCCTCCCTCGTTCTCTCACATTACACGAAAAAAAATCTCAGGCTTTGGCCGGGCGCTGTGGCTCACGCCTGTAATCCTAGCTCTTGGGAGGCCGAGGCGGGCGGATTGCTCAAGGTCAGGAGTTCAAAACCAGCCTGACCAAGAGCGAGACCCCGTCTCTACTATAAACAGAAAGAAATTAATTGGCCAACTGATATATATATATATAAAAATTAGCCGGGCATGGTGGCACATGCCTGTAGTCCCAGCTACTCGGGAGGCTGAGGCAGAAGGATCACTCGAGCCCAGGAGTTTGAGGTTGCTGTGAGCTAGGCTGACGCCATGGCACTCACTCTAGCCTGGACAACAAAGTGAGACTCTGTCTCAAAAAAAAAAAAAAAAAAAAAAATCTCAGGCTTCGGGTCATGAGCGTGAGTGTCGTGTGGTCACAATGAGTAATAAAGTCTAAGGGCAGCAGCATGGCGTGTCTTTCACCAGCCCCTACCCGTGGCACCCTCGGCGCCTCTCAGATGTCACCCGAGACTGCCAGGATCGAGAGGAGCCCGGTCTGGGGACCCAGGACGTCTAAACCCCTTGATCCCTGGGTTTGGGCGGGGAAGGAGTGGTAGAGAATTCTAGCACTATTCTGACCAACGGTTAACTACGTTCTTATTTACCCTTTATAAAGGGGAACTGTGGTGCACATCAGCTGTTCAGGATTTTTTTTTTTTTTTTTTTGAGACAGAGTCTCGCTTTGTTGCCCAGGCTAGAGTGAGTGCCGTGGCGTCAGCCTAGCTCACAGCAACCTCAAACTCCTGGGCTCAAGTGATCCTCCTGCCTCAGCCTCCCCAGTAGCTGGGACTACAGGCACGCGCCACCATGCCCGGCTAATTTTTAATATATATATATATTAGTTGGCCAATTAATTTCTTTCTATTTATAGTAGAGACGGGGTCTTGCTCTTGCTCAGGCTGGTTTCGAACTCCTGACCTCGAGCAATCCACCCGCCTCAGCCTCCCAGAGTGCTAGGATTACAGGCGTGAGCCACCACGCCCAGCTTGTTCAGGATTTTTAAAGACCTGTCTCTAAGGCTGGGGCTGGCGGCAACCACCGTGGCCAGGACACTGGGAGAGCCTGAATGGGAATCAACATAACCCAGCACAAAGTGCCAAAAGATGGCAGGTCGGATCTCTGGTGACCTTACCTGGATCCAGGTACACCTGACCTTAACCTTGGGCAGTTTAGTTATGAAGCCAATAAATTGGCTTAAGTCAGTTTGAAATAAACTTCTAACTTAGCAACCAAAAAGAGCCCTAACATAAGTCCTAAAAACATGTTTCTAGTCATCTTGGACTCCTCGTGCCTCCCATATTTAATTGGTTCACACTTTGACATGCTCCTTGAATGCATTCCTTCGTTCCTGCTCACTGCCACGGCCCTGATCAGAATCCTCATCGTTCTTCCGCTTGGAGAGCCGGATGCGACGCCAGGCAGCACGCAGGGCAGGGGATCGCCCTACCTGGCCGCGAGCCATGATCACCTGCGGTGTTTGATGACATACAGATGCCACCCCGCAGAGATCCTGATTCCCCGGGTCCCCAGCACGGCCCTGGAGTGTGCGTACAAACACACTGAGCCACCAACACCCACAGCTCAGCTACAATCAGGGACTGATGATCTGGGGTGACATGTCACAGCCCCTCTGTCCCGATCTCTTCCTCCACGCCCTGGGCAACACCCACGCCACGCCCAGCCGCTGTTCTGTCTCGATGAGAACTTGGCTGCCTTCTGATGACACTCCCTTACCAGCCACCCCACCTCCTGTCCCCTCCCCAGGGGCCTCAGGGCAGTAGACAGGGCTGGTGTCCCCCTTGTCACTCCCTGCCACGCCTAGACATGGAACAGGTCTCGATAGCGCAGTCTGTGTCGTGAAGCTCCTCCGTCTTCTCCCTGCCCTCCATGGTGTCGTGTGTCAGCCCCCTGGCTAGCCTCCTCATTCCTGGAGAGTGTGGCCCCCACCCCAATCCCTGTCATCGTTCTTGGGGACTTCAACTGCTACTCAGCTTCCTGACCCCTCGGTGCTGGGACCTCCATACCCACCACCCTTTCCTTCCTTCTAATGCCATCTTCATGTCCTACCTAGACCTTTCTTTACACAAATCGCGCCTTCAGCCTAGAAGGTTCTTTTTGCACTCTTTGCATGGCGGCCTCCTTGTCCATGGACGAGAGAAGGCAAAGAGGTCTTCCCTGACCCTTCATCGAAGGAATATCCTCGCTTTTGTTTTCTATCGTGGTTCCTGCTTATTTCCTTCCAAAATACTTACCTCGGCTGGTGCTCACATGCTGTTTTGTTGTAATTTACTTCAAGCATATAACATCATGTATAATTTATATAAGGCAATGCAAATAAACAAAAATCTCTAACTTTAGAAACAGATCGAAAGAAAATACACAACATATATCTTAAATTGAAAAATATAAAACATTATGTATCGAAATATAAAACATTATGTATCGAAATATTAAAGTTGGTAAAGGAAAAAACATTGTTGCCCCATAAAACTTTTTTGTTTTTTGTATGTTACATTCTGTTTTTTTTTTTTTTTTTGAGACAGAGTCTCACTTTGTTGTCCAGGCTAGAGTGAGTGCCGTGGCGTCAGCCTAGCTCACAGCAACCTCAAACTCCTGGGCTCGAGCAATCCTCCTGCCTCAGCCTCCCGAGTAGCTGGGACTACAGGCATGTGCCACCATGCCCGGCTAATTTTTTTTTTTATATACATATCAGTTGGCCAATTAATTTCTTTCTATTTATAGTAGAGACGGGGTCTCGCTCTTGCTCAGGCTGGTTTTGAACTCCTGACCTTGAGCAATCCGCCCGCCTCGGCCTCCCAGAGAGCTAGGATTACAGGCGTGAGCCACAGCGCCCGGCCCGTATGTTACATTCTGATCTTTATTCAGTTGAATACCTATTTTTACAACTGCATTAATAGTAGACATGTAATTTTTAATTCTACTTTTTTCATTTCTTTCATTTTTCTTGGGACTTTTGAAATCCTCATAACCATCATTTTTCCTGGCTACCTATTATTCCATCCAACTAAAACACCACAACGTGTCATTTCCATTTTGTTGGTTGTTTCCGATTGTTCTCAGTTATTAAAAAAAAATCTTACAGTAAACATCTGTGAACCAATAGATTTTTTTTGTTCTTTTGCATTATTTCCTTAGACTCCATTCCCAGAAATGCAATTACTGGGTTCGTTATCTATTACCTGTCAAAAAAAGCAATTTTGATAGTTTCTCAAATTTACCTGGGTTCTCTAGGAAAATAACAGATCATGAGAAGAAAATGAAAAGCATAACAAACACCACGACAGTCTCCGCTTGCAGTTAATATGTCTTGAACACCTTTCTAACATTGCCTAATCCTCCCTTACAAAGGAAAAGACAGCAGACGTAAGGTGCAGAACCCTCAGCAGGCAAGAATACCTAGAATGAACAACATCGTTTAGTTTTCTTAGTGTCTGACTTCACAGTTACCTTCTGTTTGTGTCAATTACTGACAATTTCTAGCAGTGATATGAAATTTCTTTAAAAAAATAAATGTAGGCCGGGCACAGTGGCTCACGCCTGTAATCCTAGCATTCTGGGAGGCCGAGGCGGGAGGATTGCTCGAGGTCAGGAGTTCGAAACCAGCCTGAGCAAGAGCAAGACCCTGTCTCTATTATAAATAGAAAGAAATTAATTGGCCAACTAATGTATATAGAAAAAATTAGCCGGGCATGGTGGGGCATGCCTGTAGTCCCAGCTACTCGGGAGGCTGAGGCAGGAGGATCGCTTGAGCCCAGGAGTTTGAGGTTGCTGTGAGCTAGGCTGACGCCATGGCACTCACTCTAGCCTGGGTAACAAAGTGAGACTCTGTCTCAAAAAATAAATAAATAAATGTACTTAGGATAATGGAGAAACTGGAACCCTCAAACATTGCTGGTGGGATTCTAAACCAGTACAGCCACTTTGAAAAACAGTTTGGCAGTTCCTGAAAATATTAAATATAGAAGGTACCCTATGAGCCAGAAATTCCTCTCCTAGTTATATACCTACAAGAATTGAAAACATATGTCCACATAAAAACGTATACACAAATGTTCATAGCAGCGTTACTTACAATAGTCAAAAAGTCTAATCTAAATGTCCATTAACTAATGAATGGATAAATAAAATGGGATGCATCCACACAATGGAATATTATTTGGCAATAAAAAGGAATGAAGATGCACGCTACATGTATGGACCTCGAAAACAATATAGCTGTGAACCTCATGGAAATGCAAAAGGCCACATATTTTATGATTCCACATATGTGCAAAGTCCAGAATAAGCAAAGCCATGGAGACAGAAAGTAGATTAGTGGTTATCAAGAACTGGGGGGAGGGGCAAATGGGGACTGACTGCTTAGTGTTAATTAGGCACAAGGTTTCTTTTCCGGGCAATGAAAATGTTCTGAAATTGGACAGTAGTGGTGGGGTGGTGGTTACACAGTTCTTTGGTTTGTTTTTTTTTTTGAGACAGAATCTCACTTTGTTGCCTGGGCTAGAGTGCCGTGGCGTCAGCCTAGCTCACAGCAACCTCAAACTCCTGGACTCAAGCGATCCTCCTGCCTCAGCCTCCCAAGTAGCTGGGACTACAGGCATGCGCCACCATGTCCGGCTAATTTTTTCTATGTATTTTTAGTTGGCCAATTGATTTGTTTCTATTTTCAGTAGAGAGGGGGGCCTCACTCTTGCTCAGGCTGGTCTTGAACTCCTGACCTTGAGCGATCCACCTGCCTCGGCCTCCCAGAGTGCTAGGATTACAGGCCTGAGCCACCTCACCCGGCCCAGTTCTTTGAATGAACTAAAAAAAAAAAAAAAAAAAAAAAATCACTGAACTGTATACTTTTAATGGGTATTTGAATTAAATCTCAATAAAGCAATTATTAATAAATGCACTTAAGTTTCTAACATGGATAGATATTAAAATTTTTTAAAGAAGGTAGCGGGAGCGTAGCAATATAAGAATGGTGACGCCTTGTGGGAATGAGTGAAGTTTGGAAACGGCTGTCTCAGTTGTCCTGGCTCGAGCCCTCCCCACGCTCAGATGAAAAATGATATTCAGAAGAACAGAGGAGGGGCAGAGAGAGAAGCAGCTTCCACCCTTCCCCGGCATGGTGCCCCAGACTAAGCGTCTCCTTAATCGCTTAAAAGTCTCAAGCATGTGACTTAATTAAACTTCAATTTCTGGAGTGTATAAATAATGAAATACGGCATTTATGTGTAGTGCTATTTACTTTGTAGCCTATTACCGCAAAACACACTGAATTATTAAAGCGAGTAATTGGTTCTGCCCGGACCCTCTTTGCTGCCGTCTGCTGCTACCTCTCTTATCAGTGCTTCTCCTGAACTGTCAGGCTAAATTTACTCAGGTACACCGGAGGCTGTCCAGAGGACCAGCAGGCGGGGCTGAACAGAAAATCGCACTGCTCTCAAATACGGCCCCAACAAGCCCTGCTGCTGCGGGCAACTAGTTTTAGTTAGGGAAGGAAATACAGAAATACTTAAAAAAAAAAAAAATGGTAGAAGATTAGTAGAGTCTCCCTTCTTAGTGCCATCTTTTGTAAGATGAAACTGTTGCACTATTTTAATATGGAGGTCTGCCGGTGAGGCCAGAGTGGTAGTTTTCAGGAGGTGGAAACACCTTGAAAGAGCCCCTAGCAGAAAAGCCTGGTGATGGGCACTCACATCCTTCCACGTGGAGTGTTGGCAGCAATAGTCACCACTGAAGTTCCCTGCAGGCCGGGCGCTGTGGCTCACGCCTGTAATCCTAGCTCTTGGGAGGCCGAGGCAGGAGGATTGCTCAAGGTCAGGAGTTCAAAACCAGCCTGAGCAAGAGCGAGACCCCGTCTCTACTATAAATAGAAAGAAACTAATTGGCCAACTGATATATATATTAAAAAAAAAAAAAAATTAGCCGGGCATGGTGGCGCATGCCTGTAGTCCCAGCTACTCGGGAGGCTGAGGCAGGAGGATCGCTTGAGCCCAGGAGTTTGAGGTTGCTGTGAGCTAGGCTGACGCCACGGCACTCACTCTAGCCTGGGCAACAAAGCGAGACTCTGTCTCAAAAAATAAAATAAAATAAAATAAAGTTCCCTGCAAAACCACAGGTTTTGGAAGGCATGAATCCCTTGACAAAAAAAAAATGTCTCCGTTAAAGCCATGATTAGAGCTTTCCCTCAGAACCCAGACGCGACACTAGGGACTTTGCTAGCAGTTAAATCACTTTTAATGACCCACGGCTTGGAGTTAAATCAAGTATCATTAATCTTTCAAGACAGACAGAGAAGCTGGCATTTGCCTTGAAGTCCTGGTATTCCATGAATAATGGCAACAGAGTGCCAACAGCCCGCCATGGGTGGGGGGAGGGGGCGCTTAATAAAATTATTTGATAAATGCATTTCATTTTAATGCAAGTATTTCACTAGGTTCATGATATCTGAAACGTGGCTGTGATCCTACACAAAGTCTAGGTCTAATGCCTAGGAGGTATTCAATGTCCAAAGCTGATAATTCTGGCCATGGGTGTGTATGTGTGGGAGTTTGCTTTTAGACATCATTGGGCATGTACATTAAGTTTTAGGATTAGGGCCGGGCGTGGTGGCTCACGCCTGTAATCCTAGCTCTCTGGGAGGCCGAGGCGGGCAGATTGCTCGAGGTCAGGAGTTCGAAACCAGCCTGAGCAAGAGTGAGACCCCGTCTCTACTATAAATAGAAAGAAATTAATTGGCCAACTAATATATATATATACAAAAAATTAGCCAGGCATGGTGGCGAATGCCTGTAGTCCCAGCTACTTGGGAGGCTGAGGCAGGCGGATTGCTCGAGGTCAGGAGTTCGAAACCAGCCTGAGCAAGAGTGAGACCCCGTCTCTACTATAAATAGAAAGAAATTAATTGGCCAACTAATATATATATATACAAAAAATTAGCCAGGCATGGTGGCGAATGCCTGTAGTCCCAGCTACTTGGGAGGCTGAGGCAGGAGGATTGCTTGAGCCAGGAGTTTGAGGTTGCTGTGAGCTAGACTGACGCCACGGCACTCACTCTAGCCTGGGCAATAAAATGAGACTCTGTCTCAAAAAAAGAAAAAGTTTTAGGATTAGTAAGTGTGACAGTAAAGATTCAAACCCAGGGAGCTGGACTTAAGAGGTGATGGTTTTAATCATTAGGCTAGATTGGGGCCACACACAGGTGAGTTAGAAAAAGAGCCCTCTCTGGGCAGATGAAGCCTTTACCCTGGACTCCTGGCATGGACTGGATTTCCCCAACTCCACCTTCTTAATCCGTCCATTCGCCACCAGCTGAGGTCATTCCCATCTGTGTTTATTTATTCTCCTTCCAGAATCCTGTGCTGGGGCCTAGACTAATTCTCATTTCATTTTTTCCCCCCGCTATGATTGGTCCTGACATATAGGAGATTCTATTTCTCCATCTCCCTCTTCTTTTCAAATTAAGATGTTATTGAGATTATTAAATATGAACCAGCAGTGCTGGGTTGAAATAAATGGCCGTTGACATACGGGGGGAGAGAGAAGGGTTAGGATAGCATATTCCGCGAATGGCCATTTCTATTTCCTTTCCCGGAAAAGAAGAATGAAAGACTTACAACCTAAACTCAGGAAAAGAGAAAAATTATCTCCCGAGCTACTAATTTCCAACCTCCTAAGCCTCGGGCCAATAAAGGATTTTTAATTTTTATGATAATTTATATACTTTAAGAGGTTTTGTAAATGACACAAGTAATCCATATATTTGTATATTTAGGAAAATTTTAAAATATAAGCAAAAGCAGTGGGGCACCCATAATTCTAATTTCATAACCACTATTAATATTAATATTTTAGTATACTGACTTCCAGAGTTATACCCAATACATATGGGTGTGCGTATATAATAAATATGTAAATATAGAAAAACTTTTTTAAAAGCCTGAAATGGGATCATTTTTATACCTTCTTTTATTCCTTACAAATATGAACAATCTTTTTTTTTTTTTGAGACTGTTGCCCAGGCTACAGTGTTGTGGCATCAGCCTAGCTCAGAGCAACCTCAAATTCCTGGGCTCAAGTGATCCTCCCGCCTCAGCCTCCCGAATAGCTGGGTCTACTGGCACTTGCCACCATGCTCAGCTAATTTTTTCTATTTTAGTAGAGATGGGGTTTCGCTCTTGTCTAGGCTGGTCTCAAACTCCTGACCTCAAGTGATCCTCCTGCCTCAGCCTCTCAAGAGTGCTAGGATTACAGAGGCGAGCCACCGTGCCCGGCCAACAATCTTTAATTATAAAAATGAGAGAGATTTTTATCAAAGAGATCTTTTTCAAAGGAATTCTAGAAAGCAATGAAACAGTTCAAATTTTGAGATTTCTTCCCAAATGGTGGTTAGCAATTTTACTCTAGAAGCACATGAACTTGGCTTCAAATTTTACGTCTGTCACTTGGCTGTCCCATCTTGAACAAATACTTTAAACACCTCTAACCTTCAGTTTCCCCATCTGAAAAATGGGCATATTGATTATATTGGATATCTGCTTTTAGTTTTGGTGTTTCTTACTGGTATCCATTTTCAGGACTTTCTGGCAAGAGCACCTTAATTTTCTTTTGGGGAAACTGCTCTTATTTGGATTTTCAGCCCCCGAGGTTAGGCTGAATTCATCTACCCTCACCCCACAAACTGTAGCCACAGTGATTGGATACACAGGCGATCCAAGTCGGGCCAATGCAGGCAGCCCAGGGACTTTTGCCGGGTGAAAGTTTTCCCTTAGGAGCCACTAAAGGAGAAAGATGAAAGCCCAGGCCTTTCGGGAATCATCCATGGAGAAAAGCCACCTGAGAGTGTGGCCCGAAGAGAAGAAAGCAGAACCAAAAGGAGGCAGGATGGCTAGAAATCCTGCAAACATCAGTGACTAAAGCTTTATCTGCTTTGCACTTTCCGGTTTCATGAGCTAGGAAATCCTCTTTTATCATTAAGTGATAAAAGCTGATGAACTGCCATTCTATCACTTGCAATCGAAAGAGTTCTGACCGGTGGAATCACAGTACCTACCTCTTGGGTTGTTATGGAAATTAAATGAAATAATGCAATGAAGTGCTTAAAAAAGTACCTGGCATATTGGGAAGTTATCATTAAATATTAGTTGTTATCATCATCGTTATTATTAAATATTAACTTGAAATTCATCAGAAGCCTTTATTTTTCTCTAAATGTGTTATAGCCCCAAAGCAGGCTAGGCTGGGTGGCAAAAAGCACATATTATATTAAGTACCAATACTCGATTTTACTGCAAACCAGATTTGAAGTGTCTGTACACTTTTTTAAATGCTCAGACTTCAATACCAATTTCCATTAACCCATTCTCCCCGGGGGATCAGATCTGATAAGCGGATGCTAAGGCTTTGTTACTTTGGGGCAGTGGCCCGACAACTGGGGTACTTGTCATTTTCACAAAACTGGAGGATGAAAATGGAAAGCAAAGTCTCAAGCTCAACCAGGACCCTAAGTAGCAGCGTTTGCGGACAAAAATCCTGCATTTTTGGTTCCCTGAGAACACCTCTGAACGCCCAGAGAATTCGCAACTCACTCCATGTTTTTCTTTTTTTTTTTTTTTTTAGCATGTACCTGTTTACATCAAACTCCATGTTTTTCTAAGCTGGGAAATGACAGTTCTCTGCCCTTGAGTAGGCATCAAAGCTACAACTGGTCAGCACGGTGGCTCACACCTGTAATTCTAGCACTTTGCGAGGCTGAGGTGGGAGGATCTCTTTAGGCCATGAGTTCGAGACCAGCCTCAGCAACATAGCGAGCCCACATCTCTACAAAAAATATAAAAATTTGCTGGGCATGGTGGCAAGCGCCTGTAGTCCCAGCTCCTTGGGACGCTGAGGCAGGAGAATAGTTTGAACCTAGGAATTTGAGGTTGCAATGAGCTATGATGACACCATTGCACTCCAGGCTGTGTGACAGAGTGAGACCTTGTCTCAAAAAAAAAAAAAAAAAAAAAGAAGCTACAGATGTCTAGGTCCCGCTAGTTAGCTGATTCTAGTTGTGGTTCGGTTCCCAACTAACAAGGCAATAAAGGAAACAATTGTACTCAGAATAGTGAATCATTTGGTGAGTGACCCTCAAGACCTAGCCCTGAGCTAAGTGCTTTATGTACATTATTATTTTACCTTTTTGGACCTCAGTTTTCTCACTATGAAAGGGAATCATATTTTGCATTCTGTGTTCCGTATTGTCTTTTATTTATGTAAAGTTTGGATTCTAAATTGCACCATATGAATTTCTACAAGATTATAGTGTTTCACGTTGCTAAAAGAGAGGGAAGGTCATGGAAAAGGAACCTTTAACCATGGCAAAGTCACTTTTTGCTGGCACGCAATCAGAGATTCCCAGTAAAGGCATCAAACTAACAAACTTCTTTTTCCAGGAGTTTTCAGAATTTCATAATCTGAACTACATCAAATGCTGGGGAATATTTAGGAGGAATGCAAAATAAATTCTACCTTCAGTGGAAGTCTTACCTTTTATTATTTGTAAAATTGTGCTCAAATACAACACACCACAAAATTTTGACTCTTATTTTCTTACAGTGAATTATACATAAACAGAAGTATTTCCAAGGAAAACAAATCTGTTCTCAAGTTTTCTTCCAAAGGCTCACCTGTGAGTTTGTGTAAGGAAAACTGTCAATATGGCCACTATTTACTGAATTGAGTAAAGGTGCTAAGAGCAGGTGCTACATAACCAAATTAGTCAAGACTCTCTGGTGGCCAGCGACAGGAATGCAAGTCAAATCAGATTATGAACAAAAGGGGAGCTTATTACATCAGGGATTCTAGAAAGGGCTGGAACAGCACAGCCAGCGAAAGGCAGAGGCCAGCCCTGGGAACGGAGCTAGGAGCTGGCCCTGTCCCACCCGAGTCACTCTGCCTTGCCCCCTCATCTCTCCACGTCATCTTGGTTTCCATGAACTTCCAAGGCAGACCAGCTTTCTGCACGTCGTAGAAACAGGGTTGCAATCCCCGAGTTTCATATGTTCTAGCTTCAGCTGCTAGAAACAACCTGCCCTTTTGCTGTTCCCTTAGGTCTCTGCTCCCAAGTTTTAAAAATCCCTAAGTAAGGCTCTAATGTGGCCCAGAAGTCTACCCCTGGTAAACCCAAACCTGCAGCCTCCACAAGGTCAAGTGCATTCACTGGCTGCTCCAGGGCGTGGTGGCTGTTCATGTCCTGTGAGCCCTCTGCAACCATTCCCCATTCTCTGCATGGACAGTCCCAAGATTCTGATTTAAAGGGACAATCTGGCTCAGCTAAGATGATTTGGGATGTGCATAACAGAAGAAACCTCAACTCCAACGCATGGAACAGGAGGGCCCAAGATAGGGCAGACCTCAGGATTCATTGAGTCTGGGGCTCAAGAACCCATATTCTCTTTCTTTCTCCACTCTACTGCCCAAAGGGATGGCTTCATCCAAGGCTGGTTCCCTTACGACCATGGATGGTAGCAGCTGGGGCTATTTATTTCCTCGGTTATATCTAGAAGATGGAGTATTTTGCCCAGTGATGTAAAATAGGTCTTTCCCTTCTGGCTGATTGGTCCAGGCTGGGTCACGTGACACTGGTGGACCAGGAACTTTGCCCGAGAAATTGATGTATGGATGGCTCAGTGCCAGATGACACCCAAAGCTGACACCATGAAAGGGTGGATCACCATGGTGGGCTCAGACCAGCCCTTGGAGCTGCAATCCACTTAACAACTTCAGGCTGAAGCAGGGAACCAAGTCAGGAACCAATAACAATGCCTACCACACCATACTCCCCACCAAGTGCTTTGGGGTGGGGAGGCTTGGCCTTATCCCTAACTCAAGGTGGGCCTTGTTCAGTTTATCAACTGATCTGACTCCACTGATCTGATCTGATTCTACTCCTTCTTAGTCCCCCGTCCAAATTACAGGCATTTAAACCAACCGAAGCCAAAGCCCAGCCAACTTCTGCTGGGCTTCTGGAAAATAAAAGCATTTCCCCTCCCAAACAGGCAAGGAAAGGAAGCTAGAACGATCCATGTGGCAGTGGATTAGAGTTGGAGACATCAGCATGAATCCAGGTGTAGCTCAACATAGAGATGACTACATATGGAAATATTCACAATTCCATGTGTATATACAGGTTAGCGTAACATGCGTGTATGTTTTGCTTTGTCAACCATGAGGTCGTAAGAGAGATGACACCCCAGTAGCAACAGGCATGCTTGGTGGCCAGGTATTTGTTGATTCTGGGCATTTGTAGTGCCCAGAGCTTAGTTTCCAATGCCAGTCTCAGATAAAAGGAAGCAGACAGGACTCCTTGAAGAACTGGCTGATTCTAGGACTGTACATTTTTGGTACATTTTGGGGCAGGAAATGTACAAGATGAGCCTGGAGCATCTTACAGTGCCAGAGAGGAAGGAAGGGCTCAAAACAAAACAAAACAAACCCAAAACAAGGATGAAGACAAAAACCAAAAGCACATTGATGAGAATATGTCAAAGGAGCACAGGAGCCAACTGAAAGAGCTCCTCGTGGCCCAAACTAAAATACTTCCAGCGGCCGGGGGCGGTGGCTCACACCTGTAACCCTAGCACTCTGGGAGGCCGAGGCGGGCGGATTGCTCGAGGTCAGGAGTTCGAAACCTGCCTGAGCAAGAGCGAGACCCCGTCTCTACTATAAATAGAAAGAAATTAATTGACCAACTAATATATATATATAAAAATTAGCCGGGCATGGTGGCACATGCCTGTAGTCCCAGCTACTCGGGAGGCTGAGGCAGGAGGATCGCTTGAGCCCAGGAGTTTGAGGTCGCTGTGAGCGAGGCTGGCGCCACGGCACTCACTCTAGCCTGGGCAACAAGCGAGACTCTGTCTCAAAAAAAATAAATAAATAAATAAAATAAAATAAAATACTTCCAGCAACACAACACAATAAAATCATAGTGGATCATAACCCCGAGTATAGAACAAATATCCATGAGTCCATATGAATATAAATAAATTATTGAATAAATTAATAAATGGAGGGAAGAAACACATCTCTCATGCAGAAGAATCTCAAATAATTTATGGAAATACTCCATCCTTAAGGAGGGAAGGCATGATGTAGGCATGGGCTGGGCATAGTGATTTCCTTCCACAGGGCAAAGTATGGAAAGGGTTTTGGAAAAAAGAGACACTGTACAGTGGAGAATGCTAACTCAGCCAAGTGACCAAGGCCAAGATTAGCAGTCCTGAATCAGGTCAATAGTACATATATTTGATATGATGGGATGGCAATGGCAATTTACCTGTGGTTTTCCTCCCAATAATCCCTAATCCCAGTATTATCATGAGTCAAACATCAGACACATGCCAATAGAGAGGCAAGGCATCCTACAACATAACTGACTAGCACTCTTCAAAACTGCCAATGTCCTTAAATATATACAATAGAAAACAAAAAACTGAAAAAGAAAATTCGAGGTCACCAGAAACAGGAAAAATTTGAGAAACTGCCACAGTTAAGAGGAGCCTAAAAAAGACCATGACAACTAAATGTCACGTGGTATCATGAATGAGATCCTAGAATAGAAAAAGGACATTTGGCAAAACCAAAGACATCTAAATAAATTAAACATTAATAATAGTGTATTGGCCGGGCGCGGTGGCTCATGCCTGTAATCCTAGCACTTTGGGAGGCCGAGGCGGGAGGATCACTCAAGGTCAGGAGTTCGAAACCAGCCTGAGCAAGAGGGAGACCCCGTCTCTACTATAAATAGAAAGAAATTAATTGGCCAACTAATATATATAGAAAAAATTAGCCAGGCATGGTGGTGCATGCCTGTAGTCCCAGCTACTCGGGAGGCTGAGGCAGGAGGATCACTTGAGCCCAGGAGTTTGAGGTTGCTATGAGCTAGGCTGACGCCACGGCACTCACTCTAGCCTGGACAACAAAGTGAGACTCTGTCTCAAAAAAAATAATAATGTATCAATATGAGCTCATGGATTGTAACAAATGTGTCACACTACTGGAAGATTTTAGTAATAGAGGAAACTAGGTGCTGGGTATATGGAAATTCTCTACACTTTCTAGATTTTTCTGTAAGTGGAAAACTATTGTACAAAATAAAATGCATTAAAAAGAAAAAAAAATTTTCTCTCTTTTAATGGTGTTACCCTTAAAGATCCTCATTATTCTTTTAAAGGGTATGGGACTGTTTTGAGCATTATCAAATAACAGGAAATTAATATAAGTAAAGTACTATAATAGGAAAGTAATATAAGTAAAGTCTTAGTATAGTGGGGAGACGGGCGGAGTGCTGCATTCGTTCATTAGTTCATCCAACAAATATTTTCACGAGTACCTTCTCTGACATCATCTCTGTTCTAGGAGCCAGTGATACAGTGATTAATTAATAAGACATGAAGTGCACATGAGGGCAGAAGAGCAAATAAAATGCAATCTTCGTATAATGATGGATGCTATAAAAACCAAACACTAAACAGGGTAAGGGGGAGAAGAGTGATGGGGAAGATCTTATGCCAGGGGGCCTCAAACTTTTTAAACAGGGGGCCAGCTCACTGTCCCTCAGGCCGTTGGAGAGGGCGGTGCACATTCCACACATGCGCACTGTGGGCCCGGGATGAGTTGGCTGCTAAGCAGGACAGGCAGCGGTGGCAAAAACATCCCGCAGGCCAGATAAATGTCCTTGGCGGGTCACATGTGACCCATGGGCCGTAGTTTGAGGACCCCTGTCTTATGTTCTCGAGCAGCTAGGAAGACCCCTCGGAGGAGAAAACATTCAAGCGCAGACCTGAATAAAATTCAGCTGAATTCTATTCTCAGTGGGATGGCAAGTCAGTCATTGGAGACTTTAACCAGCAAAGTGACCCCATCTGGTCTACCTAGTTAAGATTATTCCAGCAGCAGCACAGAAAATGGACCGTAGGGGGCGCTAGAGTGGAACCGCACAAACCAGAGAGCAACCTCAGGGGTCCACTAGCAAATGGTGGAGGGCAGGCACTCAGTAGTAAGCACGGGTGGGACTGGGGACATATTGTGAGACAGAACCAACAGGGCTTGCTGATGGGGTATGCATGGAGGGTGGCAGAGGGGACTCATGGACCAACCAACGGAAGTGAATTGTGAGGAGAATCAAGGCTCAGCGCTCCATCCCATCACAGATGGTGCTCAAGATCTAGAGATCTCAAGATCTAGAGATCTTCACCGTGCTCCGGGGCTATCAGCTAATTATAGGACGGCCACACGCTTGGCATTTTGCTATAGAACACCATCCCTCTCTGGCAAGAGCTTTATGCAGGCTTGGACATTCTGAGAAGATTTATCTCAGAGACCAAATGGAACTGCAGGAAGTGTTATCTCTTGATGAGCAAGTGCACGTGCTTCCTTTCATGGGGTAGCTGGGGCAGCTGCCAAGGGTAACGTGTTTCTGTGTTGTCTCTCCTCCTTCCAGAATTCTGGGAAGGGCAGCAACCCCATTCACCATTGCACGCCGAGCACCGGCAGAGCAAATGTGCAATGACATTTGCTCAATGACTGCGGAACAAAATGGCAGAGGAACACCACAGGCTCAGAGGCAGCCCAAGTCTCCCGAAGAAACCATATTTTAAGAGAAAAACAGCAATATCCAGGCCAATACAGAAGAAAAAGAATAAAGTTCAGGAGAGGTTGGGGTTGAGTAATCAGAGCTGTAGGATGGAGCCAATAAAGGAGAAACTGATTTTGCAAGAGACAGAACAAAGGGCCACGTCATAGTCATTGTTGGGATTTTGTTGTTAAACTTGATGATCTCATCTAAGGGTCATCAAGTGTCGAAGCTGAAAGATCTCAGAAAACTTTTGGATTGATTTGCTCATTTTACTTTGGACTACAACCCAACTTGCTGCATTCCAGATGCCAAATTCTTTTTTATATTGCACTGATTAGCAGCTACCTTAAACTTCCTTTTCCACATGTAGGGTCAAGGAGAAGTTTCCAGAAGCAAGCTAGAGAGATCGTCTTCTAAAGTCTAAAATCTCCAGGAATATACTTGAGCTTAAAAAAAAAAAAAAAAAAAAAAAAAAAAAAAAAAAATAAAGTCTAAAATCTATTCCCAGGTAAAATCCTCATTTTTTAACTCAGTTCCATGAAAAAAAAAATCTGTCTTGATAACCTTTTCCTCTTTATTCAGTGAAAATGAGGTAGCCTATCAAGGTTCCCTTTTTGACATGGCTGCCAGGAAGCTTAGAGCTAAATTTAACACTTAATCCTACTAACAAAAGTACTGTTTGTTTTTGCCAAACTGTACTTCTTTCCCCCTCCTCTTTATGACTTTTCCTTTTTTTTAATAACTCTTTCAATGGCTTTATTGTATGTGTGTCTTTTACTATACGTCGTCTCAAATTCTTCTTGGATGTCAGCCAGGTGTAATTCACCCATAAACCAAAATAGAAGGAAGATTTCATTTCTCCTATGCGTGGAGACTGCCACTTCCAGTATGGTGTCCGTTTTCAGGTTCCACCCTTGACCGAAAAACTCAGCCCTTACCTCCTGGCTTTATATTTATAGAGAAGGAGGCCACCACAGGACAGATTGCATACAAATGACTAGTTATAAAATTGTAGGGTCTGCTTGCTAACCAGGCAAGTCCTTGGAAACTTCTCAGCAATGAAAACAAGATGTGGAGGGAGAGTGCTATGTTTCCTGCATTGACGTGGCAGAACTTCGCTTACAGCAGTACCCCAGGGGAGACACAGCCCAGGCCGGGGACGGTGAGCAGGTGGCAGACTGCGTCACATCCAACTCCAAGCTTTCAGCTAACTTCAACCACAAGTCCTTACCCTCCCCAGGCCGGAGAAGTGAGATCACGAAGCCTTCATCTCTTCTGGATTCCAGCCACGTAAAGAGATTAAAGCACTCCTTTTCTCCAAGCACGAGATTTTCTCTTCCCTCCCTAAATGAAATTCCTCCTAAACCACAAAAATTTAACCCAAACAGAGCTAGGAAAGCAATAAAGGAGTCCACGAAGAGATGTTCCCTCCTGCTCCCATTCTACTTCAGAATCTTCTGTTGCCATTTGCGTGGAGGTAGCCAAAGGAACAATAAATAAGTCCCAGAAAATGTCAACTGTTTATGCATTTGAGCCTGGGACTTCCTGTGGCTTTTGTTTTTTACCCTTTCCCAAGTTGCAAAATTTTGGTCTTTATTCCTATGGTGTTTGGCCATGATTTCCATGATAATCTAAGAGATATGCTCAAAAGAAAAATGGCTTCAAGGGTACTGTCGCTGCTGGAAATAGTCCTTCCCCAAAACATCCATTTGGATTCTGTTCATGATCTCCTCCTAGTCAGAGCCAATTTCGTTCAGATAGAGACAAAAGATGCTGCTCGAATGTTCCCAACACCTTGAAGAATGAGACAGTTCCAAAAGTCTATGGTGTTTCTTTGGAAAAATCTCAGTAAAACCGAGAATCATGGGCAAGACTATTATATGACATCATGGGCAAGACTATTATATGACATCAGTATAGCAAGTAAGTGCTCAACCTGAGCCCACAGTGCCTGGATCTTTGTGCTTCTCTATAATGTCACCTGTGAACCTTGGACAAATTGCTAATCCTTATGCAATACTTACCCTATCTGTAAAATGGGGATAACATCAGTGCTTACTTCACAGAGCAGGTTCTCAAGCTTTGGTGTGCATCAGAAACAACTGGGAGGAGGCCGGGCGCTGTGGCTCACGCCTGTAATCCTAGCTCTTGGGAGGCCGAGGCGGGCGGATTGCTCAAGGTCAGGAGTTCAAAACCAGCCTGAGCAAGAGCGAGACCCCGTCTCTACTATAAATAGAAACAAATTAATTGGCCAACTGATATATATATAAAAAATTAGCCGGGCATGGTGGCGCATCCCTGTAGTCCCAGCTACCCGGGAGGCTGAGGCAGAAGGATCACTCGAGCCCAGGAGTTTGAGGTTGCTGTGAGCTAGGCTGACGCCATGGCACTCACTCTAGCCTGGGCAACAAAGCGAGACTCTGTCTCAAAAAAAAAAAAAAAAAGAAACAACTGGGAGGGCTTGTTGAAACAGATTACTGCCAGGCACGGTGGCTCATGCCTGTCATCCTAGCACTTTGGGAGGCTGAGGTGGGAGGATCCCTCGAAGCCAAGAGTTTGAGAGCAGCCTGAGCAACATAGCGAGACACCCACCCCCCATCTCTATAAAAAATATAAAAATGAGCCAGGCAGGGTGAGTCATGCCTGTAGTCCCAGCTACTTGGGAGGCTGAGGCAGGAGGATCCACTTAAGCCCAGAAGTTGGAGGTTGCTGTGAGCTAGACTGACGCCACAACACTCTAGCCCTGGCAACAGAGGGAGGCTCTATCTCAGACAATAAATAAATAAATAAATAAAAATAGAACCACTGTCAAAGGGTTATAGCATGGATTACATAGTCCAAGTATTAACAGCGACTATGTTTACCTGCTGCTGTTAGCCCTGTCCCTGTCAATAGATTAACTACGTTAAGTGGAGCCAGTTCTTCTTATTATCTAACCAGTGTCCCATCAAATTCCGAAATCACAGTAGACTTGCAGTTAAACCCTAATTGAATCTATTATCAGAAAACTCTGTATAGAGGAGGTGAGATCCTACCAAATTCCTAACGGAAATAGCCTAATTTAATTTTTTTATTTATGTTTTTAGAGACAGAGCCTCATTCTGCTGCCCAGGCTGGAGTGCAATGGCACAATCATAGCTCACTCACTGCAACCTGGGACTCCTGGGCTCAAGCGAATGTCCTTATTTTAAAGACTGTATACACTGAGACAGGGTTGTATGGTATGTAATTCCATAGATCATTAGGTTTTTTTTCCCCCTAAAGCTTGTCAGTGCCCATCTGCACATTTATTATGAGGCAGAAGAGAAACAAAAGCTGACACAGCTACTTCTTGAGGTTTTCAGTGTCTTTCCTCTTGGTTCCAGCAAAAGCTCCAAACAGATTTAGTCATTATGGTCAAAAGGAATTCTGCAACTCGGTTTGGAGTAATTAAGGAGCCCTGCAAACGCAGACGTTGCAATGGCAGTTACAAACGACAGCTCAGAAAGGGCAAAGGAAACAGATCCGCTACAAGACAAGGGGATTGTTAAAAAGCTCTCCACAACAAAGGAAACCCACGCAAATCCCCAACCTGCGGGCGTGCCAGCAACCCCAGGGCCAAAGATGAAACGCTCCGATGCAAAGCCCTGGCGTGCTAAGCTCTGTGCAGGGAAAGAGAGTAATCAGACCTCAGGTCGAAGGTTAAGATGTCTTCCTAGTGGGACCCTTTGACCACACTTGAGCCTGACACAGAGCGAGGAACAGGAAACCCCCGCTCCGTCCCTCCCCTGCCACATCACTCCTTCCAAGGAGAAAACTTCTTTTTTAACAAACTTGGGTCAAGTGCCTCTTGCTCTGAGCGCGGGGGGACTGGAGGTTGTTCAGGCAGAGGCAGGCAGTCCCTGGCAAACAGCTAACTTTCCCAACTCAATCAGATCTAAGTTTTCGGTCAAAAATTCTCCAGTGAAACATGAGAGCGAGATAAAGCATGCCTGCATCGGGATGGCTTTTGGAAAATTAAACAAAGGGCGCATGCATGTTTGCAAGAATGCAAAAGTGCGCCTTGCCTGGACAGTGCCACGCACGGTCCCCCTTTCCTGACACTTCTCCAAAAACCTACGTGATCGCCGGCGCAGGGCTGCCAGGAGGGCTCCGCCGAGGTGGGTCCCCGTTTCTGGCAGGGTGAGAAGCAGAGGGGCGGCCCACGTGGGGAAGTCGGGGTCGGCCCCTGCAGCCGGGGGCGCGGGTGCAGGGCGCGGGGCGCGGGGCGCGGGCGCGGGCGCGGGACGCGGTCCCCAGCCGGGATCGGCGCTGCCACCACTCACCTCGCCAACTTCTCCAGTCCCCGGCGGCCGGCGCGGGGGCGCGGGCGCGGGGGCCGGCGCCTGCGGGCGGCCGCGCTGGCCCCCGGGCGGGCGGCGGGCGCCGGCGGGCGGGCGGGCGCGGGCGCGGGGCGGCGCTGCGGGGCGGCGGGCGCGGGGCGCGCGGGCGCTGCGGGGCGCGCGGGGCGGCGGGCGCGCAGGGGCAGCAGCGCGAGCAGCAGCGCGGCCAGCGCGAGCAGGAGCAGCGCCGCCGCCTTGCTGCGGAGCCTCATGGCGCGGCGCGGGCCCCGGGCGGCGCGGGCCCTGTGCGCATCGCGGCGCGGTCGCCTGCTCGCCCGCCGCCGCCCGCGGGACTGGGGTCGTGGCGGCCGGCGGGCGGCCGGCGGCGGCGGCGGCGGAGGGAGGGGAGGGGAGGAGGGAGGGGAGGAGGGAGGGAAGGAGGGAGGGGAGGAGGGAGGGGAGGAGGGAGGGGAGGCGCGAGTGGGGCTCCAGGGGGAGCAGCCCGCGCCTACCGTACTGTGTGGAGTAGCCGCCCGCCCGCCGCCCGCTTCTGCTGGTGCAGCCTCGTCAACCACTTCATGCATTCATTCATTCATTCGCATTCATTCATTCACTTCCTCATGCACTCACCCACTCATGCACTCACCCACCCATTGCATCCACTCTTCCATCTCACGCCCTCGGGCCACGGTTCATTCATTCGTTCCTTTAGCCTGTGCGTCCCCCCCTCATCTATTTTATGCATCTGCCCACGCGTGCAAGCGCCCGCACACTCGTCCACGCGGGCAGGGCAGCCCGGGCCTGTGCGCCCAGGGCTCACGGTGGCGCCCCGCAGACAGCTGTTGGATAAAGTCACTCGGATCCACGAAATAAAAAAAAAACCTGTAGAGTGAGTTTCAGAGTCTGAGTTTGTGATCGGACCTGCCTGTCGCTTGCTGCTTGGTGATCCCGAGCGAGCTGCACACGTGTCTCCCGCCTTCATTTCCTTACACGCAAAATAGGAATGGTAACATTGCTCACTGCAGAAGCTTTAAATTAAATAACGTTTTCAAAGAAACTAGCACAGTACCTGGCTCGTAGTAGGTGTCCAATGGGAGTTCTGTGATAGTCACTATATATGATAAGCGTATCAAATGTACATAAATGCAAACTTTATTTTCTTTCATAGATTTGAGATAGAATAATAACTTCACAATCCAATGTAAGAATGGATTCTTCAGAGACTTTAAACAGCCACGATCTCTAGATCAAGGTCAGAATTTCCCAACTCTTCTCCCGGGTCATCCGCAGTCACGATCAGAAACATGAGGACACATCTTCTTATTTTTCTCCATGAACTGACAGCCAGTATTCTATTACCTCTCTTTTTAGCACTCCACAGAACAAAGAATGCTGGTTATGACAATGTCCCTGAGTTTCTGCAGGATTCCATGTTGCTTTATAAATCATATAAAATTCAACTATAATCTAAATCATTCTTTTTCTTTTTGTTTTTTTGAGACAGAGTCTCACTTTTGTTGCCCAGGCTAGAGTGAGTGCCGTGGCGTCAGCCTAGCTCACAGCAACCTCAAACTCCTGGGCTCAAGTGATCCTCCTGCCTCAGCCTCCCGAGTAGCTGGGACTACAGGCATGCACCACCATGCCTGGCTAATTTTTTCTATATATATTAGTTGGCCAATTAATTTATTTCTATTTATAGTAGAGATGCGGTCTCACTCTTGCTCAGGTTGGTTTCGAACTCCTGAGCTCAAATGATCTGCCCGCCTCAGCCTCCCAGAGAGCTAGGATTACAGGTGTGAGCCACTGTGGCCGGCCAGGTATACAGTTTTTAAGTGTATAGATTGTACACCATGAAGATCATGAAATAGAACATTTCCAGCATCTTAGAAGGCTCGCTATGCCCCTGCCCAGTGGTTATCCCCAAGGGTAACAATGCCTCTGATTTCCATAACTATGGGTTAATTTGCCTGCTTTTGAAACTTCGTGTAAATAAAATCATGCAATATGTACTCTCATTCAACATTTTGTCTGTGAGGTTCATTCAAGTTTTTCCATATATTGGTAGTTTGTGTTTTTGCCAGATAGTGTCCCATTGTATGCATGGGCCAAAGTTTATTATTTATTTATCCCTTTTATTATTGAGGATATTTAGATCTCTTCCAGCTATGATGAATATACTGTTATGAATGTTCTTGTACAAATCTTCTGAGGGACATAAGCACGCATCTCTTTTGGGTATATATGTCCATGGAAGAAAATCTGGGGCCATATGGGCAGCATCTGGTGAGTTTTTTGTGCCAAAATGGTTGTACCAATTTATACTCCCACCAGTGGTGGGTAAGTGCTCTAATTTCTTCCACAGTGTCCCCAATACTTGACCTCGTGTGTTGATTTAAGTTTAGGCATTCTCGTGGGTGTGTAGTGGTATCTTTTTATGGTTTAAAGATTCTCATTTTACTGATGTTGAACACCCTTTATATATTTCTTGACTATTTAGATATGTTCTTTTGTAAGATGCCTCTTTGGGACTTTTGCCCATTTGGAGAGTGAGGTATCTGTCTTTCTTATTAATTTGTGTGAATTTTTGCATACTATGAATATGGGTCTTTTTAAAGGAAGTCTAATTTATCAGTCCTTTCTTTCATGGTTAGCATGTTTGGTGTTTTGCCTAAGAGATATTTGCCTACCTATTGGCCACAAGAAATTATTTTATTTTCTTTCAGAGTACAGCTCTCTGATAGAATTTTCTGGGATGATGGCAACATTCAATATCTGCACCATCCAATATGGTAGCTACTAGCCCCATGGGACTATTGAGCGCTTGAAATGTGGCTAGGACAACAGAGGAAATGAATTTTGAATTTTATTGCATTTAAATAGCCACAAGGGGCTAGTGGCTGGTGTATTAGAAAACATAGTTCTAAACACTTTATTGTTTTAGTTTTCACATATAAATCTACAACCCATCATGGATTACTTTTGTGTATAAGTATAAGGTAGAGGTCAGGATTAATATTTTTATATGGATATTTAATTAAACCATTTGTTGAAAAGACCATCCTTCCCTTAGTGAACGTTCATATTTGTTGTAAATCAGGTGACCACCTATGCTGTTATAGAATATTATGCAGCTTTTTAAAAATAACATATTAGAAGGTAGAAAAATAGTTACAAGCTCATGTTCTAGAGTAAAATTTTTTAGGGTCAAATATTAGCTCCATTCCTTACTAGCTGCACACTTTTGGGCAAGTTACTTTAACTTTCTAAGCTTCATTTCCTTATCTGTAAAATGAGGATAGCACTTTCATCATATATTTCTTGTGAAAATTAAATGCAATAATTGTATAAAAAACAAACGGTTAACATTAAACATTCAACACAAGTCACCTGTTAGCTATGCATACTGACTTGGCCCAATCTTGAGCCCTATCTAGCAAATATTGGTTTAATAAAGTAGCAATTGAGAAGTAATATATATTTGCTGGTATTATGAAGTATTTATTATATCTGCTTATCTATATACATATACATTCCTATTTTTGTAGTGAAATCATAAACACACAAATAAAAATAATAGTAATAGTTAACATTTATTATGTCCTACTAAATGCTAGTTGCCATTCCAAGAGCCTTACATGTATTAACTCATTTAATCTTCATAACAGCTCTTAGCGTTAGATACTATTAGTATTATGTCATTTTATTGATAAAGAGATTAAGGCACAGAAAAGTTAGGTAACTTGCACAGCTTGAAGAAAGCAGGTGGGACTTTTGGTTTCCAGTCTGGTAGGTAAGGATGTTAAACATCATCACTCTGTGCTAACAAGTGAAAAGTTGTATGAACTGAAAACCAACAACTCTTCTTAGATTCATCAGAGAAGTAAGGTCACAGGGCAAACTACTGCCCCCAAATTTGAAGATCCAGGCAAATATAAGGAATTAATTGCAACTTACTGGAGCAGAGACCTCTGTAGGAACCAGTACCAGGTTGGGAAAATGTAAACTGTAATTGATAAATTGCTGAAGGCTCAGTGTGGGAAAGCCTGAAAGTTAAAAACTCCTGGGGACCCCACTGTTGTGAGTTTATATCCAGGAGCTCTTCCAGGTTCTCCAGTGAGCATATCCTGCTTCTGGCAAGGGGAGAGGAAAAGCAACCAACCTGAAATACATCAGGCCTTCTTAACAAGGTCTGCCCTCAAGAGAAACTATTTTATTGGAGTCTAACCTACCAGGGACCCTAACCCACCTGGAGAAGGGAAATACCCACCTTCAGCTTCCTCTACACACCCTGTCCCACCTATGCAGTGAGGGAGGACTGAGAAGTACTTGTGAAGATCACAGCTGAGAGCACAGGCTCACTACAAGACTGAGACCCAATTGTAGGACTGTGAAACACATTCCCTCCTCTCCACCTTACTACCACTTCACTAAAGGCCTATTTACTGCAGTTTCTTTTCTCTAGTACATTATGTACATCATGCAACAAAAAACCACATGGCACACTGAAAAGTTAAAACCGTTTGAAGAGTCGATGCAAGCACTAGAACCAGACTAGATATGCCACAGATGTTAGAATTATCAGACTGGAAATTTAATGCAGCTATGATTAACATCCTTAGGGCTCTAATGCAAAACAGTGGATGCCATGCAAGAACAGATGGGTATTGTAAGCAAAGAGATGGAAATTCTAAGAAAGAAGCAAAAAGAGTTGTGACACATAGGAAGAGTGCCTTTGATGGACTCATTAGCAGACTGGACACCACTGAGGAAAGAATCTCTGAGCGTCAGGGTATTTTAATAGAAACTTCCAAAACTGAAAAGCAAAAAAGACAAAAAAAAAAAAAAAGGAACAGAATGTCCAGAAGTGTGGGACAACTACAGTGGTCTAGGTAACTTGGATGTGTAATGGGAATACCAGAAGGAGAAGAAAGAGAGAGGAAAAAAAGAAGAAATATTTGAAGCAATGACTAAAAATTTTCCCCAAATTAATCTCTGACACTGTCTTAGTCCATTTTGTGTTGCTAAAACAGAATACCTGAGGCTGGGTGAGATAGTTTTTAAAAGAGGTGTATTTAGCTCACAGTTCTATAGGGTGGTAAGTTCAATGGCATGGCTCTGGCTTTTGGTGGTGTGCTTTGTCATAATATGAAAGAGAGAATCCAAGGGGAATCAGATATGTGGGAAGAAAGAAAACTCCAGGAACATCCTGGCTTTATATCAACCCACTCTAAAGGCAAATAACCCATTTCCTCAAGAACTAATCCAGTCTCACCAAAATGAGCACTCACTACTGCAAGAATAGCACCAAGCAATTCATGAGGGGTCTGTCCCCTAGACCCAAATACCGCCTACTAGGTCCCACCTCCCAGCCTTGGGGATCAAATTTCAACATGAGTTTTGGCAGAGACAAACAAACCATATCCAAACCATAGCAGACACCAAACCACAGATCTAGGAAGCTCAGAGAACACAAAGTAGAATAAATGGAAAGAACTTGTGAAGCTCACAGCTATGGAGAGAGCGAGATTATACCTAGGCATATCATACTCAAACTTCATAAAAATCAAAGGTAAATAAAATCTGGAAAGAAGTCACAGGAAAAAAATATCTTAACCGTAGAGAAGTAAAGATAATAACAAAGTATTTCTAATTCCTCCCTCATATCCATTTTATTACTACTACCATTCCTTTCAGTTATACATAAGCTTTAATCATCAAATATATTGTTATTATTATTTTGAACAGACTGTTTGGGTTAGATCAATTAAGAATAAGAAAAATCAATGTTTTTATTTTATCTTCATGCATTAATTCTCTTCCTTTCTTTATGTAGATACAAGGTTCTGACCCATGTCATTTTCCTTCTCCTTAAAAAATTTCTTTTAATATTTCTTGTGAGGCAGATTAACTAGCAATAAGTTCCCTCAATCTTTTTTTGTCTAAGAAATTCTTTATTTCTTCTTCACTTTTGAAGGATAATTTACCAGACTACTGAATTCTAGGCTGGTGGGTTTTTTTCTCTCAACACTTTAAATATTTCACTTACTCTCTTCCTGCTTGCATGGTTTCTGAGGAGTAGTCAGATGTATTCCATATTCATGGATAGGATGATTCAATATAGTCAAGATGTCAGTTCTTCCCAACTTGATCTGTAGATTTACACAATTCTAGTAAAAAATCCCATCAACTTTATTCTTTAGATATGAGAAAAATTGATTCTAAAGTTTATATGATGAGGCAAAAGATCCACAATAAACAACTTAATATTGAAGGAAAATAACAAACTTGCAAGACTGATACCACCTGACTTTACGAGTTATTACAGTAATCAAGACAATGTGGTACTGGTGAAAGAATAGACCAATAAATCAATGGAACAGAAAACAGAGCCTAGCAATAGAGCCACATAAATATAGCAAACTAATCTGTAACAAAGGAGCAAAATAAATATATAGAACAAAGATGTCTTTTCAACAAATGGTACTGGAAAAACTGGTTATCCACATGCAAAACAATCAATCTAGTTGCAGACCTTACACCGTTCACAAAAACTAACTCAAAATGGATCATAGGCCTGGATGTGAAACAAAACTATGAAACTGGAAGATAAACATCAGATTTATAAAATCTGATGTAAAATCAGATTATCTGATAAAATCTAGGTAATCTTGAGTATAGCAATGACTTTTTAGATACAATATCAAAGGTGCAACCCATGAAAGAAATTAATTGATAACCCGCACTGCATTCAAATTAAAAACTTCTGCTTCATGAAAGACAATCTCGAGAAAGTGAGAAGACAAACCACAGACTGGGAGAAAATATTTGCAAAAGACACATCTGATACAAAAAACTATTAAAACTCAGCAATAAGAAAATGAACAACCTGTTTAAAAAATGGACCTAAAATAAATAAATAAATGGATGGCAAAAGAAGATATACAGATGACAAATAAGCATGTAAAAAGACACTCAACATCATGTATCATTAAGAAATTATACATTGGAATAACAATGAGATGCCACTACACACCTATTAGAATGGCTAAAATCCACAACAGTGACACCACCACTTGCTGGTGAGGATGTGGAGCAACAGAAATACTTATTCCTTGCTGGTGAGAATGCAAGATGGTACACCCAGTTTACAAGATGGTTTACGAGTTTCTTAGAAAGTTAAATGGGGGCTTACCATCAGGTCCAGTATTTACTCCAATGAGTTGAAAATTTTTTTTTATCTTTTTGAGACAGAGTCTCGTTCTGTTGCCTGAGCTAGAATGCTGTGGTGTCAACCTAGCTCACAGCAACCTCAAACTCCTGGGCTCAAGTGATCCTCCTGCCTCAGCCTCCTGAGTAGCTGAGACTCCAGGCTTGCGCCACCATGCCCAGCTAATTTTTTGTATATGTTTTTTTTAGGTGACCAGCTAATTTCTTTCTATTTTTAGTAGAGACGGGGTCTCACTCTTGCTCAGGCTGGTCTTGAACTCCTGACCTCAAGTGATCCTCCGGCCTCGGCCTCCCAGAGTGCTGGGATTACAGGCATGAGCCACCATGCTCTGCCTCATTTTTCTATTTAGTAACTTGCCTTTTATTGGTTTTAGAAGTATCCAGAGTATGTGTCAAGAACTCCTATTAATAACCATAGTTTGTTTCTAAATTTAAATTTTTGATCCGCTTGGTGTTTATCCTGATTGAGGTATGGGCCCAACTTTAGTTTTTTCCAGATGACCACTCAGTTGTCTTAACACCAATACTGCACAGTCTATCTTTCCCACATCAATCTGAGATGCCACCTTTGTCATAGAATATACTCCCATGTGTATTTTGGAATATTCCTGGGCTTTCTATTCCATTCTATATGTCTGTCTCCCATGTACAAGTGCAATTTTATCTACTTAGCAGTTATATTGTGTTTAAATATCTATTAGGATGAGTCCCATAGTTTTAGAACTTTCTAGGCTATTTTCATTTACTTTCCCATATGAACTTAGCACTAGTTTGTCTCATTCCAAACTTTTAAAAAGCTTCATTGGTATTGAGACAAATTTATAAATTAACTTATGGAGAATTAACGCCTTCATGATGTTGAGTTTTTCTATCCAACATGATTACATGTCTCTTATTGGTTCAAATTTTAGCTGGGGCCCTTCAATGGGGCATAAACTCCTATTGATATGCATGACTGAGCTGGTGGGAAAGTGAGAAAAATGTCTGAGGCCAAGAAATTACAAGAAAGTTAGAAACCAGAAAGGTTATTCAGTATTGACATCAAACTTTAAACAGGAAACAGCTTAGATCCCTGCAAGGTGTGAGGTTAGAATTGAGATACTTAGATACAACAGGGTTGCACTTTGACTACGAAATTAGACAATAATAACTCACTTCACAGAATATGGGAGAAATATCCCCTGTCTCCACTGCGTTTCTCAGAGCAGGGAAAAGGAAAACAATGACCTGAGAATTCCTAACAACCCATTCTCACATGGGTTTGTCTTCTGTGGGTTAAAAAAAAAAAAGAAAAAAAAAAAAAAACCCAAGCCAAATATTCAGTTAAAACAGTTCTAATTTGGTATTTCCTTCAATTTCCAAAAGCAAAAACAAATTTTGACTAGCCAAACATATTTTAAGCCTATGTGTGCTGGGTTGAATAGTGTCTCCTTAAAATTCGTGTCTACCCAGAATCCTCAGAATGTGACTTTATTTGAAAATAGGGGCTTTGCAGATGTAATTAATGAAGGATCTCACTATGAAATCGCGCTGGGTTTTAGAGTGAGCCCTATGACTGATGCTCTTACCCTTTAAGAGGAAGAGAGAACACAGAGAGGCACACATATATGAAAGGGGACCTTATGAAGAGGGACGCAGAGACTGGAGTCATGCCACCACAAACCAAAGGATGCCATGAGCCACCAGAAGCTGGAAGAGGCCAGGACGGCTTCTATCCTAGAGCCTACGGAGAAAGCATGAGCCTGCTGGCATCTTGATTTCAGACTTTTTGACTCCTGAACCGTGAGAGAACACAAATCTGTTGTTGAAGCCACCCGGTTTGTGGTAATTTGCCATGGCAGCCCTAAGAAACGAATACACTAGGTTTCAAGGAATTTAAACATATAAAATTTCAAGGAATTTGATTTCATAATCCAAAGCCATAAAATACATGAGGAAATAAGCCATGAGAAGCAAGAATGAGCATGAAGAGCAAACTTCAGAGAACAACCCCCAAGTAGTATAGGCCCTGGAAAGGCCAGTTTGAAATATAAAGTAAGTATGCTCAATAGTTCTAAAGAAACTATGAAGGCCAGGTGTGGTGACTCATGCCTGTAGTCCTAGCACTTTGGGAGGCCAAGGCGGGAGGATCGCTTGAGCCCAGGAGTTTGAGGCTACAGTGAGCTATGTTCGTGCTACTGTATTCTAGCGTGGGTGACACAGCAAGACCCGGTCTATATAAAACAAAAACAAAACCAACTATGATGTAGGTACAAGACGCTATCCAAAAGGGACAGGGAAGATTCAAAAAAAAAATTATAACTTCTAAAAATACAGAATATTTGATGATTAAAAGTAGAAACAATTTATGGGTTAAACAGCACATAAAAAATAGCTGAGGAGAAAACTAGAAAAACTGGAAGATAGATCTAAGAAAGCTAGTGAAAATGTAGCACTAAGAGATACATAAATTAAAAATTAAGAGACTAAAAGGAAAGAGGATAGAGTGAGAAGATTTAATATGCTTAGAAATTCCAGAAAGCCAATCAGACCAGACAAGGAAGAGGAGACCAGACCAGACTGGATGAGGAGACAAAACCAGACAAGGAAGAGGAGCCTGGACCAGACTGGACTAGGAAGAAGAGACCAGACCAGACTGGAGTAGGAAGAAGAGACCAGACCAGACCGGATGTGGAAGAGGAGACCACATCAGAGAAGGAAGAGAGTGCTAATTTGTTAATATACAATACCTCATTCAGACCTCATGAACCGTCCTGTAAGATAGATATTGTTCTTTAACCTTGTTCACAGATGAGGAGACTAAGGCATAGAGAAGTTATCCAGTCTGCTCAAGGTAACACCTTAGCTCATGAAACTGAGAATCAAAACCAGGCCTGACTCCAGTCTCTGCTCTTAGACATTATGCAAGTCAGAATGTCCTGACTCATAGCTGGTGTCCATCTCATCACGGTCCAGGGGAAGAAGTTCAGTAGTCTCGTCTGAAAGAAGGAAGAGAGAGCCCACGGTCATGTATATTATTAATATGAATAGACCACTCAAGGGTTATTTCAACCAGGGGCTCTCCTGGTGGACTCAGAACATGATTTTGCTATTAAAATGCATGAATTCTATCAAAAAATTCCAGGATATCCATATAACCAAAATCAGGCATCTTGTGATTTTTTTTTTTTTTTTTTTTGGAACTGGATAATATCAAACAAGATATAAAATGTGGTCTATGTATACCATGGAGTACTATTCAGCTCTAAGAAACAATACTGACATAGCACATCTTATATTTTCCTGGTTAGAGCTGGAACCCATACTATTAAGTGAAGTTTCCCAAGAATGGAAAAGCACCATATGTACTCACCAGCAAATTGGTATTAACTGAGCAGCACCTAAGTGGTCACATAGGTACTGCAGTAATAGGGTATTGGGCAGGGGGGAGGGGGGAGGGGGGCGGGTATATACATACATATTGAGTGAGACGAGCACCATCTGGGGGATGGTCATGCTGGAGACTCAGACTTGTGGGGGGAGGGGGGGAAATGGGCATTTATTGAAACCTTAAAATCTGTACCCCCATAATATGCCGAAATAAAAAAAAAACATATCAAACAAGATAATGTTGAAGGAAGACTGATGTTGCGCTGTGGTAGCAATGCACTAGTTAGCTACAATAATTAAAGCAAGATGCTATTGGCACAGTGAGGTGCTTGATGAAACAGTATAAAACCCAGGAAAACATTCTGGCCAATGTTAATCTGTGCTGTGCTATAGAGAATGCTGTTCAGGTCAGTGTGGAAGAATAGCTTTGCAGTAAACAAATGCCAAAATACATTCAGGGTGGAACAAAAAGTTGAATGTAAACAATAAACCATGAAACAACTGAAAGAAAATGGAAGAAGTAAATCTTTTTTTTTTTTTTTTTTTTTTTGAGATAGAGTCTCACTTTGTTGCCCAGGCTAGAGTGAGTGCCGTGGTGTCAGCCTAGCTCACAGCAACCTCAAACTCCTGGGCTCAAGTGATCCTCCTGCCTCAGCCTCCCGAGTAGCTGGGACTACAGGTATGCGCCACCATGCCCGGCTAATTTTTTGTATATAAATTTTTAGTTGGTCAATTCATTTCTTTCTATTTTCTTAGTAAAGACGGGGTCTTGCTCAGGCTAGTTTTGAACTCCTGACCTCGAGCAATCCACCGGCCTCCGCCTCCCAGAGTGCTAGGATTACAGGCGTGAGCCACCACGCCTGGCCAGTAAATCATTTTTGATTTTAGTTTGCAGATAGCTTTTTTGAGCATAGTAACAGTCAATGTGGTTTATAATGGCAAACAAATTGCTAATAACTGAATTATCTAATAATTAGATTTAGATAAACAAATTATGGTATATCAATTCAATAAAATGTTACTGACACAGAAAGATTTTTTTATGACAACACTAATTAAAAATAGGCCATCAAAAAGTGTGTACAGGCCGGGCGCGGTGGCTCACACCTGTAATCCTAGCACTCTGGGAGGCCAGGGCAGGCAGATTGCTCAAAGTCAGGAGTTTGAAACCAGCCTGAGCAAGAGTGAGACCCCGTCTCTACTATAAATAGAAAGAAATTAATTGGCCAACTAATATATATAGAAAAAAAAATTAGCCGCGCATGGTGGTGCATGCCTATAGTCTCTGCCACTCGGGAGGCTGAGGCAGGAGGATCACTTGAGCCCAGGAGTTGGAGGCTGTTGTGAGCTAGGCTGACACCATAGCACTCACTCTAGCCTGGACAACAAAGCTATACTCTGTCTCAAAAAAAAAAAAAAATTATGTAGAGTTTAGTCCTATTATATGTATTATATGGAAAAAAGGCATAGATTCTTAGGATAAAAGTATAGAATGTTATTAACATTGCAGTTATTTTCATGTTCTGTATTTTTTTTTATTTTAATAAGCAATCCCTTCAGAATAAACAAAATTTCTCTAAGTGACTTCTCTTACTAAGCAAGGCTTACTACTTTTAAAAGTTAATGGAGATAGACCTTGTTTGGAATAACCAGAAAAGTAGAAGTGAATGAAATGTCCCTCAGCCGGTAAAAGGATAAACAAAACATGGTACATCTATACAATGGAATACTATTCATCAATAAAAGAGAAGGAACTACTGACACATGTCACAATGTGAATGAATCTCAAAACACTATGCTTTGGGCCGGGCGAGGTGGCTCACGCCAGTAATCCTAGCACTCTGGGAGGCCAAGGCGGGAGGATTGCTCGAGGTCAAGAGTTCAAAACCAGCCTGAGCAAGAGCAAGACCCGTCTCTAGTATAAATAGAAAGAAACTAATTGGCCAACTAATATATAGAGAGAAAAAATTAGCCGGGCATGGTGGCGCATGCCTGTAGTCCCAGCTACTCGGGAGGCTGAGGCAGGAGGATCGCTTGAGCCCAGGAGTTGGAGGTTGCTGTGAGCTAGGCTGACGCCACTGCACTGGGCAACAAAGTGAGACTCTGTCTCAAAAAAAACCCCCAAAAAACACAAAACACTATGCTGTATAGAATAAGCCAGACACAAAATAACACATGTTGTACGATTGCATTTATATGAAATATCTAGAAAAGGCAAATCTCTAGAGACAGAAAGCAAGATTAGTAGCCTGCGGCTGGTGGGTGGGAACAAGGTTTAACTATAATCAGGTAGAGAGATTTTGTTAGGGCGCTGGAAATGTTCTGAAACTGGATTTTGTGGATGACTGCACAACTCGATACTAAAAATCACCGAAGAGTACATTTAACACAGAGTGAATATGATGAAATGTAATCGACACCTCAATAAAGTTGTTTCAAAAAAGTTAATGGAGAATTTGGTTAAAGTTCAGAGACTAAAAGGTTTAGAGGTCTTGTTTTCGTTTTAATAAAAAGGGAGAGGAGGAGGAAAGACTGACAGACACTGCACGACTACGAAATGAGAGAATCTGGCTTTAAACACTGTAGTGTCTGTCTGTACAGATATTAGGATGGACAAGCCACAGTATTTTTCATGCCAGAGGAGAAAGCCTATCTAGACTCAAGACTCAGAATCGTGATCCTGCTTCCCTCCCCAGCTGTGGGTTTCTGGAGGGAAGAAACCACAGCTTGGCCTTGAGTATTAATATTAACAAATATTTACAACAGACATTTCTGGTAAAAAAAAAAAAAAAAAAAAAAAAAAAAAAAAAAAAAATTAACAAATATTAACACCTCCCACCAACCAGATCAGTAACCCTCCCAGGTCACTTCATTTCTCTGGGTTTCAGTTTCGTCTGTTTTGTTTTTCTTTAAAAAAAAAAAAAGTAGGTTGTACTAAATGGTTTTTATAGTTCTGTTCAGTTGTGTGACTATTTTCCTTGGCGTTCACCACCCTGAGCAATTTGTCCTGGACTCCTTTCCAACGCCATCGCTCATGGCTTCAGTTCCTGGGGCCTTCACATCAGATAAGGGGACCTGCTTCCACCCCGTTTATCTGAGCCTTTTCTCCCCCGAGCCTTTGCAAGCCCCAGACTTTCTTATCAGAAATGAGATTTTTCTAATTGTTCCAGCCTCCAAGCATTTCTCTATCTCTGGATCTCTCTGACATTATTTTGTGCACTCTGGTTTTTTTTTTTTTTTTTTTTGGTGGCTGCTCCATTTATCAATTGCTGCATGATAAACCTCCCCCAAACCTACTGACTTAAAACAACCACCATTTTGGGGATGGCGTTTCTCTCATGTGACATAACCGGGTCCTCCGCTGGGGTGGGTGGCTGGGCTGGGGCCACACATAAGCCTGGAGCCTTGGTTCTGGCTGTCAGCTTTGTCCCTCCCCATGTAGCATTGTGGGGTGGGGGGTTGAATATCCAAAATGGCTGCTTTGGACCTTCTGTTACTCGCGGGGGTCGAGGGGGACCGTGCCTGAAAGAGATGGGCGAGAGAAAGGAACGAGACCAAGCAAATGGTTGTCAAGGTCTACTTTACTTGGATTCTTAGTAGGTTTTATATACAGAAACAAGGAAGTAGAAACAGAAAAATAGAGTGGGGGGATGATGAGGGGTGTGGGCCAATCAGCCCCAATCAACGTCTTATGGGCATCGGAAGCTGTTTGTGATGGATCACTCAACCTCAACCTGGCAGGGGTCGGGAACAATTGCAGGTAGCATGCCCTGGAGCAAGCACGTCATGGAATGCATTCTTCTCGGAACTATAGCTGGAGGGCTGGGTGCCACCCTCCTAGGCTATTTTCTGGGGCGAGGCCCGTGAGCAGGACAAGTCGTAGGGATGTGGAGGGTCTTAGTCTCCAACAACTTACGTGAATGGCGCCTGGGCTGAGGTGGCTGAGACAGCTGGGGTGGCCACACAGCCTCTTCCCGTGGCTAGGGTGGGCCTCCTCCCAGCGTGGTGGCCTTTGGGCAGTTGGATTTCTTACCTTGGTGGCTGGCTTCCCTCAGAGAACAGTTTCCAAGAGTCCAGAGTGGAGGCAGGAAGGCCTTCTGCAACCTTCTGCTGTGCTCTATGGGCTTCACAGGGCCAGCCCAGACCCATTATGGGGTGTAATTAGTGGGAGGGGCAACTCGGGAACACGCTACCACAGCTGCTAATGCTTCTGTGTCTTGTCTTCATAACTAAAGCCTAAATTAGTTGAAGTTAGGAAACATTTCTTTCATCTTTTATTATCTCCCTCTCCTCCCAGAGCATCAAGAACAGAAACGTGCGTTTTTTGGTTTTGGGGTTTTTTTTGAGACAGAGTCTCACTTTGTTGCCCAGGCTAGAGTGAGTGCCATGGCGCCAGCCTAGCTCACAGCAACCTCAAACTCCTGGGCTCAAGCGATCCTCCTGCCTCAGCCTCCCAAGTAGCTGGGACTACAGGCATGCGCCACCATGCCCGGCTAATTTTTTCTATATATATTTTAGTTGGCCAATTAATTTCTTTTTATTTATAGTAGAGACGGGGTCTCGATTTTGCTCAGGCTGGTTTCGAACTCCTGACCTTGAGCGATCCTCCTGCCTCGGCCTCCCAGAGTGCTAGGATTGCAGGTGTGAGCCACCTCGCCTGACCTGAAATGTGTGTTTTGTAGACAGTAGGCTGGAGGCAGGATAAGCTCAGGGCTCCCAATCCTGGCTGTGTCATTTATTAGCCTTGCGACTTGGGGCAGTCACTCAACCTCTCTAAGTGCAGTTTTCCTCATCTACATAATGGCACTGGTGGTGGTGATATGATGGCACTTTGCCTCAGAAAACTGATGGGAGATGAGATCATGACACTGTTTGCAAATCACTTAAGAAAAACGCCACTATACAATAAGCAACCAGTAAGTATGACCTGTTATTGTTGATTTAATTTACACCACCAATTTATCATGATTTTTGAAGCAGGGTGGCCTAGAGGAAGAGGGAAGAACCCAAGCATTGTTTTCTGAAATGAAAAAAATATATATTCCACAGTCTATAATGATGGAGGGCCTGGCTCTACCATGCTATTTCGGGCACTGTCCTGTTGGCTGGAGACTTCTGAAGCCACGAAGATATTAAGTTTAAGCTTTTTAGTTTCCTCATGTTCTATCTAAAGAGACAGTATACCTAATTGGCTATGAATTACAATTTTAAAAAATCACAACCAAATTGTTAAATACTGAAATGACCATGAAAAACAAATATAAATAAACAAAACTTATAAGGCAAAAAAAAAAAAATTGATGTGAAACAAAAAAAATGTCAATGCAGGAGAAGTCTAAGTAAATAGAAGGATGATGAATGATCACTTGCAGAGAATATGCAAAAACCAGAGTGTATAATAGAGCAAAAAGCAAAAGGAAAAGAGTGGAAGAAGGGTGCAAAGCTATGTTTTGGTTATGTACAATTGACAATAGCGTAATTGCTATCAATACTAAGAGCGTTGAAAGGATTTATCTTTATTTTGGAAAAAAGCAACTATTGTGAACTCTTCTGGGAAAACAATATAAAACAAGCCAGTTATGCTATTTTAACTTGACAGAGAAGTGCCTGTAATGAGTTTACAATACATGTAATCAGCAGAAATAGTTTCAAATTGCAGGAGGGTTTATTTTTCTCCTACTGAGAGCTCATAGTTCTGTTGGGTTTTGTTCTCCCCCCCACCACCAGATTAGTTTTCTTTTGGTGGCTGCAATAATCAAAAGGCATTTTGTAAACTTAACCATGAGTTAGAAAAAAGTAATAATCAAAAGGCATTCAGGAAGATAGAGTCCTGGCCATGGATTTTTTAAAAGTCAAGTCATGCATCACTTAAGGATTCTGGGAAATGCGTTGTTAGGCTATTTGGTCATTGTGTGGCCATCATAGAGTGTACATATGCTATGGTCTATTGCTCGTAGGCTACAAACCTGTGTAGCATGTCACTGTACTGAATACTGTAGGCAGTTGTAACACAGTGGTAAGTATCTGTGTATCTAAACATAGCTAAATGTAGAAAAGGTGCAGGAAAAACATGGCATTATCTCAGGGGACCATTTTCACATACGCGGCCCACTGTCGACTGAAATGTCATTATGCATGACTGTACAGGCCAACTCATGGCTTTAAGACCCCTCAGTGAAGAAATGCCAAGAGACGACACTGCAGGAAAATCAAGAAAGAGGCTGCAGAGTTAATTTTGGGAATTTCAATATCGAGAGGGAGGTCTGCATTCCAGTCTATTTGGAAGGACAGATGTGTAGCACAGATGGTGGCTTAGATTGGGACTCCCGGAAAGGGACTCTGAGGAGAGTCGTGTGCAGATGGTTGGGGGAGATGCTCTTGGAGCTATACAAGATAAGAAGAGGAAGGTGGGACTGGACATTTCAATTATAACCAAGGCCTCTGCCATTTCTACAGGGAGCTCTAGACCAGCTGGGATGGCCGTTTCCTTTTTTTTTTTTTTTTTCCCTTTAGTATTTAACAGTCTTTTCAGAGTTGTCTCATTTTGAGGCAAGGAGCAAGGTCTTTGTGTTTACATTAGCCCTCTGGAGGGGGTGGCTTTGGATAAAGCAATACTCTCCAGCTAAGGGTGAGCCAGCACCGGTCTCCCTTCCCCGGATCCAGAGGCTTCTGATTGCTGTCCAGGCATCCACAGAGTCTTTATTTCACTGAGATATTACATAAAGTGCACAATGGCCCTATGTAGTTTTATATATGTGTACACCCATGGAATACTCAGCTGGGCACGGTGGCTCACACCTGTAATCCTAGTACTCTGGGAGGCCAAGTTGGGAGGATCACTTGAGCTCAGGAGTTTGAGGCCAGTCTGAGTCTGAGCAAGAGTGAAACTCTATCTCTACTAAAAATTAGCCATATGTGGTGGCATGTGCCTGTAGCCCCAACTACTCGGGAGGCTGAGGCAGGAGGATCGCTTGAGCCCAGGAGTTTGAGGTTGCTGTGAGCTAGGCTGACACCATGGTACTCTAGCCCAGGCCATAAAGTGAGACTCTGTCTCAAACCTCTCCCCCACCAAAACTAAAAAAAGATGTTCACTCTGAATCAAGGAAAACATTAGTTAGGTTAAGAATAACTAGACTAGGCTGGGCGCTGTGTCTCACACCTGTAATCCTAGCACTCTGGGAGGCCGAAGCGGGTGGATCATTTGAGCTCAGGAGTTCAAGACCAGCCTGAGCAAGAGTGAGGCCCATCTCTACTAAGAATAGAAAGAAATTTACTGGAAAATTAAAAATATATAGAAAAAAAATTATCCAGGCATGGTGGCACATGCCTGGATGTGTTCTAGCTACTCAGGAGGCTGAGGCCGGAGGATCACTTGAGCCCAGGAGTTTGAGGTTGCTGTGAGCTAGGCTGACGCCACGGCACTCTACTCAGGGCAACAGAGTGAGACTCTGTCTCAAAAAAAAAAAAAAGAATAACTAGATTACAGAAACTTTTTTTTGTTTGCTTTTCTTTTTTTTTCCCCCTTCTTGCAAATTCAGATATAGAAACTTTTTTAAAATTAAGATTCAAAACTTGAGTCAGGTATTCTCCATGGATGTTGTAGATACTTTTCTCCAGCAGTTCTGCCAAAGTGCAGAGAATGTTAAAGGACTCCTCAAGATGCAGTCGTGGGTCCGGTTCCCTAGAAGCAGAATCTGAGGGATTTGGATGCATGTGATTTATTGAGGGAGGGTTATCTGGAGAAACTTTTTAGGGAGGAAGTGAAAAAGGAGAGGGAAAAGAGAAGAGAAATATATGGGCTCAGGGAAAGTCTAGTGTTGGCCTGAGCCCATAAAGAATCTGGAGCGGGCCGGGCATGGTGGCTCACGCCTATAATCCTAGCACTCTGGGAGGCCAAAGCGGGCGGATTGTTTGAGCTCAGGAGTTCGAGACCAGCCTGAGCAAGAACGAGTCCTGTCTCTATTAAAAATATAAAGAAATTAGCCGGACAACTAAAAATAGAAAAAATTAGCCAGGCATGGTGGCACGTGCCTGTAGTCCCAGCTACTCGGAAGGCTGAGGCAGGAGGATCGCTTGAGCCCAGGAGGCTGAGGTTGCTGTGAGCGAGGCTGACATCATGGCACTGTAGCCTGGGCAACAGAGTGAGACTCTGTCTCAGAAAAAATAAAAAAGAATCTGGAGCCAAAGCCATACCACAGTCACCTCCCCCTTTGGGGTGCTCTTCTGTACCCCACATCATTCCTCATGGCTGTGGGCCTGAGGGTTGGGTGGAGGATGAGGTGGTGGTGGTAACTACTTCCTGGAAGCTTCCATCAATCTACAGCAGTTGTTCTCAACCATAGGCAAAATTGTCCCCTAGGGTTGCGGTCCCCAACCCTCCGGTCTGTGGAGTGATATGAGTTGGTGGCCTGGTAGGAACTGGGCCACACGGCAGGAGGTGAGTGGCCAGCAAGGAGCAAAGCTTCATCTATATTTCCAGCCACTCCACATAACCGCATCACTGCATCAGCTCCGCCTCCTGTCAGATCAGCCAGGGCGGGCATTAGATTCTCGCAAGAGGCCCAACCCTGCTGTGAACTGCGCACGCAATGGGGCTAGGTTGCAGCTCCGTATGAGAATCTCGTGCCTGATGATCTGCGTGGAGCTGGGGCGGTGATGCCAGTGCTGGGGAGCGGCTGCAAACACAGATGATCATTAGCAGAGAGGTCTGACTGCACAGGAAATGTAATGTGCTTGGGCCGGGCGCGGTGGCTCACGCCTGTAATCCCAGCACTCTGGGAGGCCGAGGTGGGCGGATTGCTCGAAGTCAGGAGTTCAAGACCAGCCTGAGCAAGAGCGAGACCCCGTCTCTACTATAAATGGAAAGAAATTAATTGGCCAACTAATATATATAGAAAAAAATTAGCCGGGCGTGGTGGCGCATGCCTGTAGTCCCAGCTACTTGGGAGGCTGAGGCAGGAGGATCGCTTGAGCCCAGGAGATTGAGGTTGCTGTGAGCTAGGCTGATGCCACGGCACTCGCTCTAGCCTGGGCAACAAGCGAGACTCTGTCTCAAAAAAAAAAAAAAAAAAGAAATGTAATGTGCTTGAATCATCCTGAAACCATGCCATCCCCCACCTCGATACACGGAAAAATTGACTTCCATGAAACTGATCCCTGCTGCCAAGAAGTTTGGGGACCACTGCCCTCGGGAACATTTGCAAAGTGTGGAGATATTTGTGGTTGTCACACTAGGCGGATTGGTAGTGGTACTGAGAGACTAGCGGGCAAGGACGCTGCTAAACATCCTACAAGGCACAGGACACCCTTCAGTGGAGGGACAAGTGGCAACAACAACATTCACTGCAAGTGACAGATGGGCTGGTGGTTCCATAAAGAGCACCTGGGCAGGACATCTAAATAGCACCTTTTGCAGATGTCTTTTAAAAATATGATATTAAGCAACAAAGGAAGCTCAAAACGCTATTCTGTTAGCGTTCCTGTGTTTCATTTAACGGGATGGGGCTAGCATCTTTAAATATATGTCGCTCCCTTAGGTACATTGCACACAAATGTTGTCAAAAACACTCTGATATCAAGACAGCAACAACGCTCTGATGTGAGCTGTAGGCATTTGGGATTTTTTTTCCAGAGCTTTTTGAGCTTGTGTAAAATCGGAATTGGTCAAGATCATATCTGAAATATCCGTTACTGTGCCGTGTGGCTGCTAACACTGCGCTCCTTAGCAAGTTTAGTTCTAAAAACTGTCGATTGAATGGGCTGAAGGATTGGGGCGAAGGACAAAAATCTCTGTACTTAAATCTAAAGGGGTTTGGTACATTGGAGATATCACCAGCGTCAGATCCATGAACTGCCTACTCTATATTCCGTTGGGACTGTCCCTTAAACCCTTTTGCAGTCCTGTATTTATCTGGCAGTTATCCATGAGTTTATCCATGGATAGAAGGAGTTTATAGCTTGGAATGACAAAACTCAGGACATCTAGTCCCATTGTATTTACCGGTGTTACACAAAAGGATATATATTCAAAATGTGTTGTCAAAATGTGTTATCTAGTTTGTATTCTAACTTTTGTATTTTTACTCTAGTTTTGTGATCTATGTTTATGATCCTGGTATTAGTTTTAGTTTTTTTCTCTCTTAAAACACATCATCACCATGTTCAGTTCTGCTTTTAGTTTGGTGAAGGGACCAGCTATGGATAAACATATTCTTGACAAAAGATGTAATCAAATGGAAATATTGTAATGCTATATTAAGTGAATAAAATAAAATATAAAGTATGACATCTTTTTTAAAAATCTTTCCATACTTCTGTGAATAGAATTAAGAGTCTAAAAAGATATATACCAAGATAATAACAGTGAGTGAGGTAAAGTTTGCAAGTTACGTGTAAGATCCTGCCACCTCCCCAAAATGGCTCGGAGAATGAACTAGAGCTATAAATCACTTATTTAGGAAGCTATTTTCCAGCGTAGGTTAAAAGTGTTTTTGAGATGTGTTAATCGCCTATACACATGCCACCTTCTGGAAACAAGGAGTACTTCACCATTATAATAGAACTTGGTAATAAAGCTAAAAGTGTTATAATTGGAATTGTTTATAAAAATCGTTTTTTTTCATCACAATAGATATATTTAAAAAAAAAAAAAAAGAAAAAAAAAAAAATCGTTTTTTAATTTAACATTTAATTTTGAACCTCATGGATCACAATCAGGTTTGTTAGACCAGAAAGAAGAACTACTTTAATGCAATTAAAGATAATGGGTTACATACTTGTCCTCAATAATTTGGTTATGGAAAAAGCTATTTTTAAGATAGTGAAAGGGCATTCAAAAGTAAGCCTTTAAAAAATGGAAAAATAAGAAATAAATGCTGAAATCTTTGGATTCTCAAAAAATTATGAAAAATTTCATTCCTGATTTTCCCCTCTAAGCCAGGGCTAACATAAAATAATGTCTTTATTCTCAAGCAATGTCTGTATTCACAAACAGGAACTCACTTTGATCTATGAATCAATATAGATAAGGCTCAAAAATGTACCAAAGTAGGGGAAAAAAGCAAGTCTCAGTATTACATTTATAATGTAATAATGTGCCCACAATAAGTAGGTCTAAACATAAAGTAACAGGGCACATGGGAATGTATGTAGAAACATAAAAGGATTTGCAATGATAGCTAGAAGGATTACCTTTGGGGAGTAGAAGAGAGAAGCAAAGTTGTAGGGCAGTCAAAGGGAAATTTATATTTTCTAAAGAAGAATGAATTTATAACTTGTGTAATTTACCACTAATTAGAAATGCAAAAATAAAGAGAACTATTGCTTATAAAAGCAAAAACAACCCCCCAAAACGACAAAACCTTGTATATAGTTGCAACTGTCAGTATTTTGTGATACTAGGATGCATGTATATTTCTTATAAATAACAGCAGCACTGAACCATACAGTCTGTTTTTCTGTGGGCATGTGTATTGCTGAACACATAATAAAGTATGCAGGAAATGTACAGCTCCAATTTGTAAAGTCCTTTCAATTAGAATTTCCTCCTGAATAGCATAGCTTGTTCAGTTAATTCTCTGGCATTAATAATTTAAAAATATTAATGCTTGTGACCTCCAGGAATGAGGTCCCATGGTAGATGTAAAGATTCTTTCCAGAGAAGCTAATTTGGAATAATTTAGTCAAAGTCCTATCTCAAGGGACCTTTTGAGGGCTTTGCTAATTCCAGGTTGGCATCGATTCATCGTCAGTATTGAGTGCCTATTATTTGTAAGGCTCAGTGTGGTATAAAGCAGGCAGCCTTGGCCTTAGAAAGTGAAACAAAGGGAGTAGGTAGTAATATTAAAGTAAGTCAATTCTATAGTAGCTTACAGCCTGGGCCCAGGAATCAGATTCACTTGGTTTTTAATTCACATTGCACCACTTACTAGCTGTGTGATCCTGTGCAAGCCAAGGGAATATATAATGCCAACTTCATAGAGCTGTCAGGAGAAGAAAACGTGATCATTATACAGGGTTTGCTAAAGTGCTGGAACATAGTAAGTATTCAATTAATGTTAGCTCCTCCTAATATTTTTTCTGAGTCCTAATTAAATTTCAAGACTGTTTCCTTATGATTATAAAAAATAGGATGTTGAATAGGCTTTTAAAGCTATCTGGTTATCTCCACTGTCCTAGGAGATGACTTCCATTCCTTTTCCAGCAACATTTAAAACAAGGAATAAATACCACAATTGCACTCTTCTAATTACTGGTGGAATGACAGGAAATAAAATCAGAGGGATGGCCAAGGGAATATGTAAGGGAAGACGGAGACTAGTTGGGAGAGGAATTGGGAGAGGCATTGAGCAAGTATGAGGAGCACAGGCTAAAGGGAGAAAACACAGGGAAGACAAGTAAAGAAAAAGAGACAGAAAAGGTGGCCTCAGACAAATGTAAGGAGAAAAGTGAGAAAAAAGGAAAGAAGGAAAATACAGAGGGACCCCCAATGCAGGCACTGGCACGGTTTAAGCTTCATATGTTCTGAGTTCTGATCATTGGAAAGGGTACACGTCGCTTCACCTCTTGGAGCCCAGTTTTCTCTGGGAGTTTGCGGTGCAGAGTAGATGAGATTAGTAGGAGGGACACTCTGTTAATCAGAAAACTCTATTCAAAATAAAGGATTAAGAATGAGAGGCCAGGCCGGTGGCTCACGCCTGTAATCCTAGCACTCTGGGAGGCCGAGGCGGGCGGATTGCTCCAGGTCAGGAGTTCGAAACCAGCCTGAGCAAGAGCGAGACCCCGTCTCTACTATAAATAGAAAGAAATTAATTGGCCAACTAATACATATAGAAAAACTTAGCCGGGCATGGTGGCGCATGCCTGTAGTCTTAGGTACTTGGGAGGCTGAGGCAGGGGGATTGCTTGAGCCCAGGAGTCTGAGGTTGCTGTGAGCTAGGCTGACGCCACGGCACTCACTCTAGCCTGGGCGACAAAGCGAGATTCTGTCTCAAAAAAAAAAAAAAAAAAAAAAAAAAAAAAGAGAGAGAAAGCTGCAAGAAAAGAGAAGTGGGAAGGATGGGAATGGGGAGGGAGAGAGACAGAGAGAAAGAGAGAGACACAGAGAGACACACACACACAGAGACAGAGAGAGAGAAGGGGGTTGTTGACAAGGCAGGTGAGAACTGAGCTGAGGAAATCCACAGCAAGGTGCTGCGTGGCCGCCCTGGCGGCTTCTCCAACACACCAACGCGGAGTGTTGGCAACCACGGTGCCAGGCACGTCGCTAGACTTCCGCATGCGTAATTTCACGTTGTCCTCCTAGCATCTCCGTGGGGCTAGAATCTAGTATTGCCCTCATCCTGCAGAAGAGGCACCTGAAGCAGAGAGAGGTGTTGGGACTTTGCTAAGTCACAAAGTCCACTGTGGGCAGGGGTGGCCTGGAACGAGCACACGTCCGTCCATATGCGGAGCCAGTGCCGTTAAAATCGTCTCTGGGAGCCTCGGGAGAGGCTTTCTGGGTCTAAGGTGGACCCGCCCGTCCGGGTTCTCCCGAGCCAACGGGTTCCCCTCGGTCCAACTCCCGCGCCCGAGCGACACCCGCCGCGGCCCTGCTCTTCCCCGGCCCTTTTGAAAGCCCCGCCTCGCCTCCAACAGCGTCCCGTCTCCGTGGAGACGGGCGTAGGGCGGGACTTCCTGCCCGACGCGGGGGCACTTCCGCCTCGAGCCGGAAGCGCCGTGGCTGACAGGACGGGTCCCGGCGCGTGGGGCCTCCGCGGGGAGTGTGCGTGGCGGGACCGCGGCGATGCTGACCCCCGCGTTCGACCTCAGCCAGGACCCGGGCTTCCTCACCGTCGCCATCCGCGTGCCCCACGCCCGGGTCTCCGAGTTCGACGTCTACTTCGAGGGGGCCGACTTCAGGTTCTACGCCAAGCCGTACTTCCTGAGGCGAGTCCCGGCGCGTGGGGGCGCGCGCCCTCCTCAGCCCCGCCTGCGTTCCGCGTCGCGGGGCCTGCGGGGCGCTTCCGCACGCGGCGTCCGGGCCGTGCCGGTTTTTCCCAGTTCCCGCGCCGTCACCCTGGTCCTCGTCCCTTCCCGACTCGGTCCGTCTTTCCTTTGGGTCCGCGCGCGCCGGCGAGCTCGGGGACTTCCCGACGGGCCGGTCGCTCCGTTCGACTTTACCCGGTGCACCCCGCGTTCGTCGGCCTCTTGCCTGGCTGCTCCCCGCTTCTCCTGCCCGCCTCCCCTTCTCCCCTCGGCACCCGGGTAGCCTAGTTCTCCCGCGTCCCCCTGTGCGCCGCGCCGCCGTTGGGTTTTTACCGCCCACGTGCGTTGGTTTCCCCCACGGCCGCGTGGCACGTGGTCTGTTTACGTTTTTGTCCCTGCGGAGCCCCAGCTGCGGTGGCGGCGGCCGACTCCGGTCGCCTTCAGCGAGGTGGCGGGCAGTGGCGCCCAGTGCCTCGTCTGCCTTCCCTGGAGACGGGCTCTGCTGTCAGCCCCGCTCTGCCGGGCCAAGCCAAATTATCCTTCCCCAGACATTGCCAGTCCCTGGGTGGTCATGCTGGAGACTCAGACTTGGGGGGCATTTATTGAAACCTTAAAATCTGTACCCCCATCACATGCCGCAATAAAAAAAATAAATAAAAAAAACCAAAAATAAAACAAAAAACAAACAAACAAAAAACCAAAACATTGCCAATCCCTTGCCCTCCCCTATCTGACTAGGTAAAAATGCATGATCCTGTGTTTTTTTTTTCTCAAGCGTAGCTCCAGGCTACCTTTCCTGCCCAAATATTTTTATGATGCAAACCTTCCCCTTCCGGCAATCTGGTTCCTTTGCTGTCCTTCGCTGTGCTTAAACCAGTTTGCTCACATTTCCACTGAGAGGGTGACTTAACTTACCTACCTATGAATGCACTGCACTTTCTTGTTTCTTTATTCGTTTATCCCTTTGGTTTTTTATTTATCCGGCTTCAGCGTTGGGATTATAGTGCTCAACAAGACTAATTTCTGTCCTCACGTATGCAGTTTGCATTGTAGCCGGGAGAGAAAAAACGGCGAACTAACAATGTAACGACAAATTGCAGTAAGTGTTGTGAAGAGAAAGAAGTGTGCTGATACGGAATGAAAAGGGGCACAGATTTATATAAAGTTTTGGTCAGGAAAGACCTTTCTGAGGAGGGTCTATTTAAGGCAAGACATGAAGAATAGGAAGATGGTGATTATGGTGGTAGCAAACATTTACTGAATTCTTGCTCCTACTCCAGGCTAATGCTTTGCGTGGATCATCTCATTTGATGTTAGCACAGCCCTACAAAGTCGATTTTATTATGTACCCATTGCTGTGGACTGAATATTTGTGCCCTCCCCTCTCCCCACAAATTCCTGTGTTGAAGCCCTAATTCCACAAGGTGTCATTTCTGCTTTATTGTATTGATCAAAACAGCCCCAGGGCCTGCTGAATTTTAAGGGGACATAGATCCCAAGATTGGGAAGAGTGAAGTGAGATGAGCAATCGTTGGAAATACAGTTTGCTACATTCCTCTCCTTGAGGAATTGGGAGTCTAGCTGGGAAGGCAGATCTATAAACAAATATGATTTCATGTGCAGTAAGAATTTAACTCTATGCTTATGAAGAGTTTAGGAGAAGGGAGTTTGTAAACTATAGCTCACATTTACCAAATGCTCGCCTACTGTGACAGCCACTAAGCTCTTTGCATTCTCATTTTATTTTCACAGTAACTCTGATAGGTACTGTTATTTCTCTTTTTTTTTTTACAAATAACGTATTATGATTCTTGAAGTTAATTTGTCCAAAGAAATGGCAGAGCTAGGACTTGATTCAGATTCTGACACTAAAGTTAGTGTCTGTAACCATTATAACAAACTAATTTATCCATAAACTGACTCCTTATTCTGGGCTTAGAAGGGATCTTGTTCTGAAAATGCATTGTGGCTGGAGGAAACATTGGGATCAAAGGCAACTAAGTTGTGAAGCTCTGGGCCTTTTGGGGTCTGCCAAGTGCTTTTTGTTTTTAATTGTGTTTAGTAGCAAGCAAGGTGGGCGGCACAGGAGGAAAGGAGGCTCAGATGTTAGGTTTGGAATGGCATGGAGTAGGCCTGATATAACCTACTGATGAGTCTCAATTATCTAGGCAACATCGGCAGCCATAGAAGCTTTTTCAAGTAGAAAAGTGACAATCACATTTCTATTTTTGAAAAATTCTTTTGGGGCCTCAGTGTGGAAGACTGAACCAGGGTAAAACCAGAAGCAGGGAAATCATTTCCTTTAGTACAAAAGACAGGAAAATCCACATACAGTAATAATGAGATTTGAGAAAAACTTTTGCTTTCTGCTTTTTTTTAATAAGTTATAATTTGCCTGATATAAGTGATTGGTTTTGTGTTTCTTTGTTTCTCATTATCTGGCTTTTACTTCTTTTTGGAAACCAATTCGTGGACTTTTATTGAGTACCTGCTGTGTAAGGCAAAGATATATAAATAACTCTCTTATTCATAAATAAAGGGAAAGTACAGGTTGAGTATCCCTTATCTAAAATTTTGGATTTTTAAAAAATTTTTGGAATATTTTCATATACATAATGAGATATCTTGGCAGTGGGACTCAAGTCTAAATACAGAATTCATTTAGGTTTCACATACATCTTATATACATAGCCTGAAGGTAATTTTATACAGTATCTTTAATAATTTTGAAACATACTTTTGACTGCAACCATCGAGTGAGATCAGGTGTGGAGTTTTCCACTTGTCACTGTGTCATGTTGATGCTCAAAAATTGCATATTTTGGAGCATTTCAAATTTTTTATTTTCGGATTAGGGATGTTCAACCTGTACTACTATAACAATAGTGATAACTAATATTTGCTGTGGCTTTTGTTTTTTAATACCTATTTTAATGGTGCCTGGGGTTTTCATATAGAAAGATGAGTCATCTCTAATTTCTACTTTCTTGATTGGGGAAGGAATCTAACGTATTTTGTTTGATAAAATGTAAAAGAAATGCTGAGAAATTTCCTTTGAACGTAGCTGATAAAATTATTTTATTTTATTTTTTTCCTTTTTTGGAGACAGGATCTTGCTCTGTTGCCTGGGCTGGAGTGCAGTGGCATCATTATAGCTTACTGTAACCTCAAACTCCCAGACTCAAGCAATCCTCCTACCTCAGCCTCTCAGGTAGTCAGTACTACAGGCTCGCCACCATGCCCAGGCACGCACGCCACCATGCCAAGCTAATTTTTCTATTTTTTATAGAGATGGGTCTTGCTATGTTGCTCAGGCTGGTCTCGAACTCTTGGCCTTAAGCTGTCTTCTTCCCACCTTGGCATCCCAAAGTTCTAGGATTATAGGTGTGAGCCACTGTGCCCAGCCAAAAATGGTTGATAGATTTTGATGGGTAAATGTATACCATTATTGATAGTAACTTATGTCGCATTGTAGTTTAAGGACTTCCTGAGACCTTGTGTTAAATCTACAGATTAACCCTTCCTGGAAGAATTGTTGAAAATGGAAGCGAGCAAGGGTCCTACGATGCAGATAAAGGTATGGCCTTTGGAATTTTTGTTAGTTTTTTCTTTGGCTATTTCATGTGAGAGTATCTATATAATAATCTTTGAAGATACTAAGGGGATGTTTAGATGTCTTGCAGGTGCAATCTGTTCCTGCCACTCTGTGGTTTCTGAATGTCTGGTGCCTGTTATTTGTGGATCATTTGACAATTAGAATTTTCTTAGTTCTTTAAAGTATTTTACAGTATTCTTAATGTAAAATTAAATTAGTTAAATACTCTTGTTCTATTTCCTAGAAGTACTTCTCCTATATTTAGTACATGTTTAAAAGTAAAAATTAGAATGTGTGAGACGATTGACTATAAAAAATGTAAATGATTTATAAGCTTTTGAATGGGATCTTTCCTGTACAATTTTCAAACTTGAATTTTAATAACAGGTGAGAGAGAAACTGTCCATGGGTGGCATTTAAAGGCTAATTGAATTTTCTTCTCATGATTGATAAGCCCCTCATTTCAGCCAGCCATGAAACCATTTATTTTCCATTTATAGAAGCTACTGGCTTCTTTGTCATAGGATCTGAAATAAGAATGCCTTGTGTACTCTTGTGTAATTTATTGAATGAATATTTATTGACCTCAGTGAACTAGACTAAGGCAGGGATAAAAGAGTTAAACAACAAAGTTCTAACCCATAATGCCATGTAATTGATGTGATAGTGAAGTATTAATGAAACTGCCTTTCTAGGTAGTAAATCTGCTTTTAATTGCGTGAAGGTTGCATATTGAAACAAAGTTATTAAATTTTAAAAGTACACAGGAGTTAAGGTTGTATATGTGGAAGTATTTGGATTGAGTTGTATTTGACATATTACAGTTCAGACATATTACCTCTTTCATATTACTGAAAGAGGTAAAATGTTTTAAAATATAAGAGTAGTAAATAATGTTTTAAGTTCCCAGGGGAACCTCAATGAGGTTGATAAACCCAGTCAAGAAAAAAGAAAAGAAATACATAGAATGTGAGTCTGCCATAGACAAACTTCAGGGTTATATCTCTTGACATAGCAAAGAAACTTTATCAAGCTATAGTGGCTTTATTTAAGATTGCGTGTGTTTTTTAAACTGCTGCCATTCTCCATTGGATTAGATATTCTGATTTTTCTTCCTTGTCTAGAAATACATATTTTTAGTAACTATTGGTTAATTTCAAGCTATTACCTACTCAGGCCATTGATTTTTAGAAGTTTTGACTTGGATTTTTAATATTATCAGTAGGTGAAGGTGATACGATGTAAGACTAAAGCATTTTGAGGCTTTAACGATTGGTTTTGTATATTAATAGAAGTGACAGCTTCTGAAAAACCCTGTTTAAGCCTTTTTCAATCTTGACTTGTATTCACTAAATTTGTAATAAGGGCATAATTTTGGAACTCTATGAAATAGAATTATGGTTTATCAAGACACATGTTTCTTAAGTGTATTAGTGAAGTCTTTGGATATTTTAATCTGTCTAAACATAAAACATATGTATCTTAAAGGAATTTTTACCATTCGATTGCCCAAAGAAACTCCTGGCCAGCATTTTGAGGGGCTGAACATGTTAACTGCTCTTCTGGCACCAAGAAAATCCAGGACAGCAAAACCGCTTGTGGAAGAAATAGGTATGTTTATTGCAGTAGGGATGAAATAAAGACAAAGAAGAATATTTGGAATGCCATGTGTTTCTAGGGTAAATGGGATATAGCGAGTAGGAAATTGAAGAAAATAGGTTATAAGGTGGTCATGTGAAGATGTGAAAATAGCTCATTTTTTGGTGATATAATTAAAAGAAGTAAAAGAACCCTTTTGAACTAGGAGATTAGGAGATTGGGCTAATTAAAACAGTATCTTATCTTTGGCAAAATATTAGCCTCTTTGAGTTAAGATCAAAATTACATAAAGTGAACATTACCTAGGTCAAGAAATGGAACATTTCCAATGCCCTGGAACCCCACTCTGTCTCTTCCCAGTAACTTACCCTCTCTCCTCTTCAAGTTAACCACTGTCCTCTGTTTTGCCTGTTTTTGAGTTGTGTATATAATTCATACATTATGTATTCTTTTTTTTGTCTGGCTTCTTTCTCTTAACATTATTTTTGTGAAATTTTATCCATATTGTAGCTGAAGTCCGTTTGCTTTTATTGCTATCTAATATTCCATTGTGTCAATATACCACATTTATTTATACCTCCTACTATTGATGGGTCTTTGGATTGGTCCCATTTTTTGAATAATCAAGCTATGAATATTCTTGAACATATGTTTAGGTGCATATATGCAGGCATTTTTTTCTATTTATATATTCTTTCTTCCCCTAGTTGTAACTAGGAAATCCAATAACATAAAAAAATTAATATTTAATACATTTAGGTGCTTCTGAGGTTTCTGAGGAAGTAGTAGATGATGATGATGATGAAGAGTTTGATTGGGAAATTGAACAGACACCCTATGAAGAGGTATCGGAAAGTGCTTTAAATCCACAGTGCCACTATGGATTTGGAAACTTACGATCAGGAGTGGTTCAGCGGTTACAGGTATGTTGTCTTTCTGAAAGATCTTGGTTTATAGGGTTTTCCCATTTGGATATTTTAATTTCAGTTCTGCTTACACTTGGTGGTTTTTTATAATGATTATAGGAGATGATGTATTTAGAGCACTGAGCACATCTTCTTGCACATAATCATTACATAGATGTTCATTTCCTTCCATTTCATTGGCTGTTCTGCCCAGCCTTACTGCTCTTACAGATGTCCTGTGGCTTTCTTTTTTCTCCCCTTCATTCAGTATCCTGGACATGAAGTTTCCGAAATACAAAATGAAACCCCTCTCTGTTCATGCTTCTTGGAAAGCCTTATGTTTTATACCTTTGAAAAATGAAGATCATGTAGTTATGGCATGATGTCTCTTCTGTTTTTTATATAAATGAGATGGAATATTCCTGATGAGAATTAGATTGTATGTTTTGATCAAATTGTTTTGTTCCTGGTGTACAGTAGGCACCATTGTCTATTTATTCTTGATGGAGGTTGAATGTACTCTCTTATTAAAACCTGATCATTTGTCAGTTGGGATAAAAGAAAATGATATAACCATCCCTTCCTCAAACAGTATGGGAAATTCTACTACATTTTAGCTTATGTAGGTAGATTGAAATGACTGAAATGGAGAGGAGAGATTTTGTACTCTCTGTACATAAAATGTTTTGTAGAAAACACATCCCCTGAAATGTTATGGAATGAAAGTGTTTGCAAACTACTCACTTGGAGTCTTAATTTAAAACTTTTTTAAGTGAAAGAAACAGGGATGCACCATTTCTTTTACTTTATCCCTGACTGACTAGAGGATGCTGAGCCTGTTTAGAATGTGGTTTATTATACTAAGGCTTATTTGAATCCATCAAGAAAAGGGAAAGAATCCAAATTCTGGTCCCCCTCTACCTCTGTTTAGATTTGGGGTGCTGGGGTAATTCTTTGAACACAAGTAAGTTGAATCACTCTTTGTAAAGCGGGAATAAATGTGCTCACCTACTTAGTAAGGCTATTTTGAAAATTTAAGCAGATACTGCATGTGAAAACTTAGAATGCTATAAAGACTCCTGTTTTTGAAAAACAAAATGCTCTCAAGATTCCTAAAAGGGAAGAAAATTGGGATTTACTTAGGAGCAAATAATGCCAATGAAATAGCCTTGCTTCTAAAAACTTAGGCATGTTTCTGCTGAATTATGTTCTGCCCATATTCTCTCTGCCTGATCATATTCCCTGGTGATCTCCGAGGTAATTAGAATAGAGTCAGTTTTGTCTACAGCACAGACTACAGTGAATGGGTCTCAGTTGTTTGGCCGAGAGCTAATTTGTGGTCACTCTGTTTCGGGCTTGCTGGTGTAAAGCTATAAATGAATGATAGTAAATGTCTCACAGGTTAAGTACAGGTCGTATATTCAGATTTAAAGTGCTTTCTGAGGCCAGGGAACTTGGTTTCTTAATTGCTGCTCCTGTTTAGGGAAGATCCTCTTGAGGGACTTCGGACAGGTCCTGGAGATAATGCAGGAATGCCCTAATGTGAGCCTAGGCCAAGTCCCTTTTAGGTCAGAAATTCTTGGAATTATTGAAAATGTTCACTAAGCAATTAGGTTGATTTTTAAAAAGTTGCTATGAGATATTCTTTATATCTTTTTGAATATCTTAGCTAATATATCAAGTACCTAGATACCTATTTCCCAGCTTAAAAAATCAAACATTACCAGTGTAATTGAAGCCTCCTGTCTATCTCTTCCTGATTACATCACTCTGTTTCTCCATCAGAAATGAACCAGTGGATTCAATGTTTGTTATTCTGAGCATTTAGCTTGATAGTCTAAAGTCATTAGACTCTTGAAATTTTAATTGAATGAACATTGCTTTTCTAAACAATTTGAATGCATATGTCCTAAAGTAGGGGAAAAAAGCTGAGCATGTGGGACAACTTTAAGGGTTTTGTAATGTAAATAGTATACTACTAGTAATATAGGTTTATAGTCCCATATGTGCAATACTGGGATTACAAAAAGTTCTGAAAACTAAAAGTTTTTTTACTATTTAATTTAGTGGCAAAACCTGATCTAAACTGATGTGTTTTTTTTTGTTTTTTTGAGACAGGGTCTCGTTCTGTTGTCTGGGCCAGAATGTAGTGGCATTGTCATAGCTCACTGCAATTTCAAACTCCTGGCCTCAGGAGTTCCTCCTGCCTCCCGAGTAGCTGGGACTACAGGCAAGTGCCACCATGGCTGGCTAATTTTTCTATTTTTTTGTAGAGATAGGGTCTTGCTATGTTGCTTAGGCTGGTCTCCAATTCCTGACCTCAGGTGATCCTCCCACCTCAGCCTCCCAAAATGCTGGAGTTATAAGTGTGAGCCACCATGTCCAGCTGATGTGAGTTTTTAAATAATTTTTTTTTAGTTCTACTTAGTGTGCATATTTAAAAAATTTGGTATAGAAATAAATGGTAATGTATTTGCATATGGGGTGCTGCCCCAGACTTCTTAGAGTAGGTTAAAAAAATATGGTGTATGTACTGTATTACCTCTCTAAACTCTGAGGGTCTGAATCCTGAAGCTCACCTTGCTCTAGGGGTTTTGGATAGCACCGTGCTGAGCATTTTGTGTGCATCAGCTCAACATTACTATTTCATCCCAGCACCATAACTATTATTTGTGAACATTTTACCAGTAGGCAAACCAATAGACAAATGTAGTCTTTAAAAACAATTGTGTTTTCTTACATGAATTAAATTTAAGGGCTATGGTGTCCTTAACAACTAAGGAAATTATCTGACTTTCAGAATTCAAATGTAAACCAAAATCCCAAGAATTCAGGAATACCCTCTTAGGATATAGATGTTTCCTGAGATATTGCCATAAAAATCTTACGTAATTAGTATTACTTGCAGAGTTCTTCTGCATTTATAACTGCTCTGTTTATAGCAGTCCTAACCAGTATTTAAAAACTGAATGATCATGTAAGATTAATAATTATCACCTATTTTCTAATAGTAGAGCAGCTACAAGAAATGATTATCACACAAATGAGAGATTCTTAGAACATCTCTTTTAATTTAAAATGGTTTTAAAAACGTCACCATTTTCTCAAATAGTATTTTTTCACATGAGTTTCTCTAGTTCTGCCTTTGGATGAAGAAATACTCATAAAGTTTCATTGGCTACTCATATTTTACCAGTATTTTTACAGCCTCTTTTTTTCCTTCCCATAAATGAAAAATGGCTCTATTTTCTCTGATGATAAATGCAATATAGATTCCATTATAAAAATATAATACAAAGAAGAAAGTAAAAAATCATAATCTATAATTCCAATACCCAGGTATCTTCTTTTCATTTAACCTTTTACATGGGTCTTTCCTATCTTTATCCTTGCAACCTTTTAAATAGGATTTGCTTGTGAACTTCTGTATTTTATGCTGATGATGAGAAGAAAAACAAAATATTTTTGCTGAAATAAATTCTCTCTCAACATTCTTCCCTCTGTTCCCCATACACCTCCCTCCCCCTCCCACCCCCTTCTTTCTTTCCTTTCTGAGATTGCTGCCAGCCACCAGGGTGCCTTTGGAAAACTGCCCTGGCTGCTCAAAGTCAGGGCTTCACAACAAGCTCCTGGCTGCTCACAGTCAGGGCTTCACAACAAGCTTCTGGCGGTGGTGGCTGCCAGCAGCAGCAATCCTAGAGTCTCTGGGCGCCAACCCAGCAAGCTCCTGGGACCGCTGCTGCCAGCAGCCACAGGATGCCAGGCTTGCTGGCCCTCTCTTTCTCTTGGCTACACCAGGGCACCCGAGGCCATTGTTTCCAGGAGACCCACAGGTCAGATGTGCACACAGTTCTCCATTTTCTGTCTGGATTGTCTCTGTCTTATCTATGCCTGAGCTTATATAAGCCTGATTTAAATCCTACATGACCTTTTCTTGGCGATCTCCATCTTAAATAGCTCTAATAACAGGTGGCTGTAGCAATTCTTTAAAAATCAAAAAGAATCCTTTTCTTCCTTCTGTAGAAAACATTTTAACATTTTTCATCCTCTTTTCTTCCTGTGTGTGATTGTGCATAGAAAAAGCCTGGGTGGGGCTTGCCCTACTGTGAACATTCGTGTTCTGCTGTGTACATGTTGCATGGAGGCCTTGAGCCTGGAAGGTGGGGAGAGAGGAAAGAAAGCTGCTTTCCTGTCGGCCAGTTCTCATCCCTGTGAGAGTGGGGACCTTGGTTAGTTGTTAATTACTGTATCTTCACTCCAGCACTCAGAATGGTGCCTGGCCCATAGCAGGCCCTCAAGCACTATTTGCTGAATGAATGATTTAATACTGGACTCCAGGCGTAGTTCTGGGGATAGAGTGAAGAAGCAGCTAGATGAGACCCCTACCCTCGTGGAACATTCTAGTAGGGAGACAGAAAGTAATCAGATCAATGACAAATAAACAGGATAATGACAGATAGTTACAGGTAAAGGAAAAGGAGGGATAACGTGAGACACTGGGGAGGATGACTTTGGTTAGGATGTCCAGAGACGGCCCCTTTGAGAAGGTGACATTTGTACTGAGTTCTAAATGATGAGAAGAGCATTATAAATGCAAAGGCTCAGACCTGGGACTGAATTGACGTGTTCCAGAAATGGAAAGAAATCTGTGTGGCTTGAGTGTGTTTGAACCAGAAGGGGAAGGTAGACCTGCAGTCGAAGAGCAAGACAGGCTGGGTTGTTCAGAGCTATGGTAAGACTCTGGGTCTATTCTAAGTGCAATTAGTGTTTTGAAATCCCTGGGGTCATGTCAGTCCATTCATCCTCTGAAATACAGAGTTATCTGAGAGGACTTACAGATTATACCCCATTTATGACTTTGTATCTGGTCCAGGTGAAATAATGAAGTGGAACATTGTAATCCTTTTTGTTTGTTTAAGTTGTTACTAGTAAGTGAGGAAACTGAAGTGGAGAGAGGATGTGTATTCTCAGTAGGAAGTTAGCCAGTGAGTAACAGGGAACAGCCATGCAAGAGGGAGACATAGAGAAAGGAAACGGACATTATTGAGTATGTTAAGCCATGTGCTTGTGCCTTACTTGTATTATGTCATTTAATCCTCACAATACCCTGTGGTACAGAGTGATGTTCCCTCCCCCTAAAAGATGTCCTCGTGCTTATCAGAACCCATAAATGTGTAACCTTACATGGCAGAAGCTACTTTTTAGATGTGATTAAGTTTATGTGGGCCCAGTCTAATCACAGTGTCCTTATGAAAGGAAGGTAAATGGGTAAAGTGAAAAAGAAAGAAGGCCATGTGATTATAGAAGTCCAGGGAGGAAGGGCATTGTGATTTGGGGCTACAAGCCAAGGAATGAGGACAACCTCTGGAGGTGGGAAAGGTGGAAAGGGTAAAGAAACAGATTCTGTCTTAGAACCTCTGGGAAGGAATGCAACCCTTGATTTTAGCCCAGTGAGACTGATTTTGGGCTTCTGACTTCCAGAACTGTAAGATAGTAAGTTTGCGTTGTGTTAAGCCACCAAGTTTATAGTAGTTTGTTACAGCAAAGGAGACAAGAGGAAACCAATAGGGTTGTGATAGAGGTGTCACTAGGCTCATTTTACAGTAAGAAAGCTAAGGTTTGGAGGGGCCACACAATTGACTAGAGCCGGTGTTTAGATCCAAGTTTGTCTAACTCCAAAGTCACTCTTTCTACTTTGTCAAGCTGATTTTAGAAGCTTGTGAGTGGGAAAGGGGAGTCTGCAGGCTAGGGAAGTCTTTGGGACTAGAAGGAGGAAAGAAAGAGGGTGGCTCCAGGTTGCTGGGGAGAGGGACTTGGCATTCACTGGCAGGACATGGCTCTCGTAGTATTCACCTAGCTGGGGCGAGTCCTGTGAATACATGAGACTATCTCCTGTCCTCCAGGGACTTCATTGATGCCATTTCCCATCCCTCCCAGCTGGAGGAGCTAATTTTAAGCAGGTGAGGAAGTGGAGAAATAGAGAAAGAATCCAGGTTGCACTGCTCGGGGAAGAGGTGTTTCTGGTTGAGGCAATGGAATTCTGCAAGTGGTTCCCCATGGAAACACTGCTGCTCACTCGTTAAACTCTTTGTATCATGTGTACTCTACTTCAAGTTTATTATGAATTGCATAAACCTGTGGACTGCTCTCAGCCTCTACTATTTATAATAGTATTTCTATAGGAAAGAACATTCTAAGTCTCTAAAAAGTAAATTGAAAAGGTACTCTTGGAATGAAAATTTTTATAAGTTTGGGGACAGCAGGTAATCTGGGTTTTTGCCCAGAATGTTTGTGCTTGGAAGCATTAAGATGTTCTAGATGTTACAGTGACTTCCAAAATGGTCTCTGGAGCCTTTCATTATATTAGAATGTGCTTTGATTAAATATCATGGCTATTACTGAGCTAAATGGATTATGGTGGGGATGAGAGAATTTTTTTTATTATTATACGGAAATTTTGATTGGGGAAGCTCTATCCTAGTCTCTCTCTCCCTTACTAATTCATCACTGTTCACATTTACTGTAGTGATTTTGTATTATAGCCATCAACTTTTTAATCTGTTTATTAGGCACTAACCTCTAATTCCATTTAGAAATCTGTCTTAACAGTTTGCCTCCACAACTCTCTGCCATGTTATTTCTCTTGATTTCTTTTCAGCTAATATTCTTTAAGCTTTTTCCCGTTTCTGTACTTCTCATTGAGGTTGGTATTAGAGTGAGGAGGTGGAAGAAAGAAAACAAGGCACAGTTTAGGAATATTTTGTATTGTATAAGATTTCTTTGCTTCACAATTCTGATCAAAAGAATAAAAACCTTAGGGTATCCTAGGCAGTTTTCCTAATATACGTCTATTCTGTAGATTTGGCTTGGGAAACAGACTACATGTCAATATGTATACATGTAGGTGAAGACAATTACAGCAAAGTTGATTCTTACTTAGGATTGGATTTTTACTTTTTCAAATGGAAAGTCATTACATCAAAATTGCCCATAAAAATTCTTAAATTTGCTAACAAAGTAGAATGTATATAGTTCTGTATATATAGTTTTACACAGGATGAGTATCCCTAATCCAAAAATCTTAAATCCAAAATGCCCCAAAATCTGAAACTTCTTAAGCGCTGACATAATGCTAAAAGGAAATAATCATTTGGGATGTTCTGGATTTTGGATCTTCGGATTAGGGCTGCTGACTGGTATAATGCAAATATTCCAAAATTTGAAGAAACCTGAAACACCTCTGGTCCCAAGCATTTGGATAAAGGATACTCAACCTGTGTGCTAGTTCATCTTCGGACCAGCTTAGCTAGACTGTAGGAAGAAAGAAAAGTCTATATGTAGATGTCTGATATTCAAACCATTTCTACCTTTAGTAACTTTCAAATCTCTAAGGATAAATGGGGAAATGAATGTTGAATTAAATGTTTCTCTGGGAGGCCAAGGTGGGTGGATAGTTTGCTCTTAGGAGTTTGAGACCAGCCTGAGCAAGAGCGAGACCCCATCTCTACTAAAAATAGAAAGAAATTAGCTGAGCAACTAAAAATATATATAGAAAAAATTAGCCGGTCATGGTGGCGCATGCCTGTAGTCTCAGCTACTCGGGAGGCTGAGGCAGGAGGATCGCTCGAGCCCAGGAGTTTGAGGTTGCTGTGAGCGAGGCTGATGCCACGGCACTCTAGCCCAGGCAACGGAGTGAGACTCTGTCTCAAAAAAAAGAAAAAGTTTCTGCTTGCTTGCAGGATTTTATTCCATTCTGTTTTTTTTTTTTTATGTTAAAACTCTTATAACCTTAATATATGTTAATCAGTTTGTTGTGTGATTAAATGAGATAATTCATGTGAAAGAGTCCCGGAAGGCCTAGGGAGTAGTCGGTACTTTAACAAACATTTGTTGGGTTGGAATCTAAATGTCACAAGTGCTATCTATCATGGTTTACAGATCAGTTAGATTCTTCCTGTGTTTTGGCATTATGTGCAAAATTTGATTTTTAAATACCAAAAATAAGAGCAATTATTCTTTCTTTTCTGGGTGTTCTTAGGATGAATTGAGTGATGTTATTGATATTAAGGATCCAGATTTCACTCCTGCAGCTGAACGAAGGCAGAAACGCCTGGCTGCTGAGCTGGCCAAGTTTGACCCTGATCATTATCTGTAAGTATGGGGTGTTTTGAGGTTTAAATAATTTACTTGACTTCTATTTTAAACATTTTTGAGTGTCTTTTTAACTATGCTAGACATGTACATTTTGGATTCTAGAAGTTACTGATGGCTCAAAACCTTAATTGACATTTGATTTAACCTATAGCTATTTACACCTCTGTGATCTAAGATATTGCTTCTTAGTTTTTCAATTTAGCAACAGAGAACTCTACCAACATACTTTTTGTAGTTTTTTCTTGCCAGGCTTAAAAATAGAACACTGGGAGGGGGGGCAAGGGCAATATACATAACCTTAACATTTGTACTCCCACAATTTGCTGGAAAATAAATAAATAAAAATAGAACACTGAATTCATGAGAAGATTTATACTTTTTTAAAGTAGGTTTTTGTTGTAATTAATGGTATACATAAATGAAAATATGTGTCAATATCTTTAAGAATTTGAATCTACTTGTATTGCATTTCTTGGCTGATTGGGGTCTTGCTAATACTTTCATCCACTAGCAGCTGTAATCAATGACATGTTTCAAACAGCAAATAATTGGTTCTTTGTGGTAGAGCATAATATAATTTTAAGTTTTGCTGTGTTTCCTTCTTGCATTAATTGTGTTTTCAGCCATAATGTGTCTCAGTCAGGCTTATATTTGCATAAGGAACTTATCTAATTAACGGATAGGTAAATGATAACTTGGGGACAGATTGTGGGGTCTCCCATTGGCCAGGATGGCTGCACTTCTTCCAAGGATTGTCACCTGGCCTCTGTGGCTACTTGGCTCTCCTAGGATGTGTGGAGAACAGGTGTCGTATGTTGATGTAGCTCGCAATTATTCTTCCTCAGCTCTGGACCAACATTTTCTATACTGTTATATATACAGCTATAATCATCATATCCCCTTTTATTTGTAGAGTGCTTGTAGCTTATTAAGTGCTCTCATGAGATTATTTAATTCAGTTTTCATAACAGATGAGGAAAGGAGTTTAAGGGACTTGCCCAACCAAGGTCACATGACTACTGAGTAGCTTGGCCAGGACTTGAAAAGAGGACTTGAAATTTGTCGTTTTGTATTTCCTTCTCATGTACACTATTTCAGTTTAACTGCTGTTGCTCTTGTGATTAACATTCTATCTCCCATGACACAGTAGGATACTAATTGGAATGGCAGAAATATATCTTGTGATGTGCAAATGGAATGAGTGATGTGTAATGATAAATGGTTGAACTATTCAACATCCTAAGGGAAGCTGGGTAAGAGCAGGATATGTTATATTTTGGAGGACATCTGAGAGATTCAACTCCATTTACGTTGCCATTTCTAATTACCTTTATCTCTCCAGTTGTGGTTTTAAAGGTCCACTGAAGAGTAATTTAAAGAAACCCATTTAAAATCATGCTGAATATTTAAAGTGGAAATTTCATTGTCAGCAAATTTCTTGGGCTAGCATGAAAACAGAATGAGCTTTACAAGACTGAAATTTCAAGTGGGAGGGAGCTTAATTAGAAGAACTGCCTGTCTTCTCTCTTCTAAAACTAGAAGAATAACTATGGCCTGAGAGAATTAGGAAATTGGAATTTATAGTTAGAAGTGTGATATTATAAGCAGCCCTTAGTTTTCTCCATCTTTTGTGTTTCTTTATCCAGAAGCTCATTTTCTTTAATTGTATGCATGGAATGTTCTTTCCATTTCTCCAGGAGTAGTTTTTCATATAGGAGTGGTTTGAATTTAGTCATGGGCTAAGTGGGGAGAGTGAGAGGGTTCTTTGTGACTTTCTGATAGCAATAAGACTTTGATTAAGTGTAGTTTTGTGTTATTCATTATTCCTTATTTATGGTAGCTGACTGACTCACTCAAATGTATTAATATTAAATGAAGTACAAGTACTTTTAAATTTTTAATTAAAAAAATTTTTTAGCTCAGTGCTTTTTTTGTTGTTAAAACAGAAGAAAAAAGGCTCACTTTAAATTACTATCTACCATGCATATAATACATTGTCCGTGTTATATTACATTTACGTAAGTAAATGCAATATACACGTGATACACAATATGTTTTACATTAGTGTAACATTACCTATTTTTAAGTTTTTGATTTGTTCTTACAAGTTATGATGTTGCCCCATGCTGTTAGGATTTTTGGGAGCTTGAGGAAAACTAATTTTAACTTCAGCCTAAGCAGAGCACAGTGAAGTCAGTTGATTGTAAAGAAAAATTTATGCATTTCGAAGGCATGTATAAATGACTCTGGTTTATCACTGTTTTAAAAGTCCTTTGTTGTTGTAAAATCAGGACATTATTGTATGTTTTGTAGCATATCACAGGCTGAACATATAATAGATGATCCATAAACATATTGTTTTTGATTATCTATTTCTTGTCACTCGTAATGCCTTTTGGATATATTTTTACACTAAAATATGTTGACGACGTCTTGAAGCATTCCTTAACAGTCCTTCCTCTTTTGCTTGTTATAGCCAAGTTTTCATATTTCTCTTGTTGAGAGTGTTTTTCTTCCCAAATTGTTTTTTAATTGTTGGCATATTTTTTACCTTAACCATTTCGTAAAGTCTTGCCTGTTTTCTTTATTTGGGAGAAAACAGAAGAATTTAGTTAGCATTCTATACATCTATGAAATAAGAAAAGGAACAAAAATGTCATATATCATTTGGGTATGATTTTAAATTGTGATAATTTTTCATTGTTGTAAATTTGTTTAAAAAGATGGTACACTGATCAGACTTTTGGATTTACTAAATACATTTTTTTTTTTTTGGAGACAGTCTCACTCTGTCACCGGGCCTAGAGTGCCGTGGCGTCAGCCTAGCTCACAGCAACCTCAAACTCCTGGGCTCAAGCGATCCTTCTGCCTCAGCCTCCCGAGTAGCTGGGACTACAGGCATGCACCACTATGCCCTGCTGATTTTTTCTATATGTTTTTAGTTGTCCAGCTAATTTCTTTCTATTTTTAGTAGAGACTGATCAGGTTGGTCTTGAACTCCTGACCTGAAGTAATCCCCTCCTGCCTCGGCCTCCCAGAGTGCTAGGATTACAGTCGCGAGCCACCACGCCCAGCCTTACTAAGTACATCTTCATACAACAGATAGTAATTGGGAGGCTGGGAGCAGGATTTCATTCTTCTGATGTAGCTCACTTCTCAAAACACCAAGCTTAGGAGAAAGCATTAGAATAAAATTATATGTATTCATTCTTTTATTTATGCATTTATTTGTTCAACAAATATTTGTTTGAATGAACTGCATGCCAGGCAATGTTGCAGACACCAAAGATTGTGTAGTGAATACGACAGGATCTCTGTACTCATGGGGCTTGCATTTTAGTGAGGGAAGTAGATACTATTTTGATAAATGCTATGAAGAAAAAGCAGATTAAAGGTTTAGATAGTGACTGGGCATCCTACTGACTGAATGTGTCCAAAATTGAACTCATCATTTTACCTGTAAAGTCTTGCTGAATTTTCTAACTTGCTTAAGTGCCCCATTTTTCACTCTAGTCACCCAGTTAGAAACCTGGGATTCATCTTCCACTTCTTTCTTAGCCCACACCTTCAATCAATCCTAAAGTTGTACCATTTATCTTCATAGTATTTCCTTCACTCCATCTATCTCTGGCCTTCATCTGTGTCTGGCTTAGTGCAGCACTCACCTACCTGCCTGACTGGCATCTCTACCTCTGGTCTGTACTTCTTCAAATCCATCAACTATAAAACCACCTGTATGATATCTTATGTGCTACTGAAAGTGGAAATCTGCTTAACACCGTACTTGGTGCTCTTTTGCTGCAAGCATACACTCCTAACTCCTTAGTATGCCATCGAAGGTTCTCTGTGATCTGGACCCTGCCTACCTCTGCAGCTTCTCTTTTGCGGCTCCCTGTCCATGTTTCACGCTGCAGCAATAACGAGTGTTTGCATTTTTCCACCTGTACCATACCACTTCCCATAGATTCCCTTTTACTCATGGTATCCGTTTGCCAGCTATTTCCTCCCTGCCCCACTTTGCCTGAATAACTTGTACTTCTCCTTTTAGGCTGGGCTCAGCTGTCACCCGCATACGGTCTCCTTGGCACCCCCTGTTACAGCTCATCCTGTTGCCACATTGTTTCATACTGTGCTGTGTTTGTGTGCATGGTTCCCATTTGGGGTGCAGTCCTTAAGGGCAGGTGGTGAGTCTCGCTGATGCTGCACATAGAGGGCGTTCAGTGAATGCTTGTTGCATTAACGGCATGGAAACACTTGAAGATAGTTTATTCTAAAAAGTAGAACATTAGTCAACTTCAGTTCCTGAAACTCTTCATTCATGGACAGTGTATAGAATAAACCTACACAGTTTAGGTTCCTGGGACTGTATTAGTGAAATTTTACTTCAAATAATCACACAAGCATTTTGGAGTGTTTTTGGTGGGGAGGGGGATGGAGATGGTGGAAAATACCATTTTATCAAGCCAGTCCCCCCCTTCATTATGGTTTCCTGGGGAAAAAGCAGCATCTTTTCAGATGAGCTCTTCTTCTTCCTTTGCCTTAAGTGTCCTCAGTGCTCCAGCGTCCAAGGGCCTTTTCTCTCACTGTGCTAGTTCTTCCTGGGCAATCCGTCCTTTTTCTTGGTCTAAATGCTCGTGACTCCCATATCTCTCTCTTGAGCGTCAGACTTGTATGTCCACCTAACTATCGGACAGTTCTTTGTTGCCATGTCCTAAAAGGGCACCTCAGACTCAACCTGTCCCAAACAGAAGTCATCATCTCTCACTCATGTCTGTTAGCCTCCTGTGCCCCTATGTCAACGAAGGGCACTGTTGTCCACGAGTTGTCGAGGCCAGGATTCTGGGCATCGCCCTTGAGTCCTCTAGTTCCTCAACCTCTGTAGCCTGTGGGTTCTATCTCCAGTCTGTAGGCCAGATCCATCCCCTCTGCTCCATGTCCACTGCCATCTCATTCTAGGCCACTGTCATTTCTCCTTCAGGTTTGTCCCTTTAAATCAGTTTCCAGACTGCAGTAAGAGTGATATTTCTAAAACACACTGATGTCCTTCCCCTATGTAAAAGCTTTTAAGTGTCTCATTGTTCTTTGGGATAAAAATCCTCCAGGTTTTTTTTTTAACATGGCTGACAAGGTTATTGTCACTACAACATATTATTTTTAGCTTCTTTTCAACTTTTTTACCCCTCCTTCAATGTGCCTTCTTGTTTCCTAGCCTTTGTCAACTATCATTTCAGCCCAGACTACCCTCTGCCACCCCTCTTAATCTGGTTAACTGTTAATTATCATTCAGTTGTTCATTTAGATATTATTTCCTCCAGAGTCCTTGCCTGTCATCCTAATTTTATTTTGCCCTAGAATCTTGTTCTGTCATGTCATAGCGTTATGGTGTGTTGTATCAATAATTGCTTGACTCTCCCATGGGACTGTAAGTTGTGTGAGGACCAGGACTGTCTGTGTCCTGTCAGCACTGGAACCCTGGTGTCTAACATGGAGGTTGGCACATGGCACACAGTCAGTACTTTTTGTTGAATGAATGATTTATTCACCATTTTAGCCATTTACTCCTGTTGCTTCATCCTTTTTGAAATTCATTTCCTAGGAAAAAGCTCACATTCTGATTTGTGGATGAGTCTGTAGTAGAACCTCAATTCAAAAGAATTTTCTGTCACGTTAAGGAGAAGGAGCGAGTAAGAAAATAGACTTAGCAGGATTGGTTTATGAAGCACGTACTTTGTCCTAGTCTTATATACCTTGTACACCTGGCAAAAACAGTTACTGAGAATTCCCATTTCAACGAGCTGTACAGTTTTGTCCAGTATGTACTTACTTCCTCGTGCATAAAAAGGAAATATTTATGTTGGTTAAGAGTTTGGATTCTGGAATAAGACTTGAGTGGGTCCATATCCTGGCCATACTTCTTACTGGTACTCTGAGCTTCACCTAAATACACAACTTTTCTGAGCCTCAGTTTCCACCCACGTAAAATGAGGATATTACTGGTACTCCCTGCCCATTGTGGTGATATGAGGATTCAGGGAAATCATGGATGCAAAGCTCTTAGTGCAGTGCCTGGAACATGCAAAGAACTCAGTGAGTTATCTGCAATCTTCCTAATTTTTAAAAGATTTCAGTATCTCAGTGGAAAGGAAAAAAGTATCTAAGGTCATAAAACAGCTAGAAAATTCAATTTATCAAAGCAGCCAATTCTTTGAGTTTCTAGTTAACTGAAGTATAAATGAAATTTTCACCATGAGTTATACTTTGTCATGCTTTTCCCAAGAATTACCTATTCACAACTTTGAATGCAAGATAGTATCATTTCTGAATAAGTCACCTCCAAAAGTGAGAGGTGTATTTTGAATGTAGCTGTTATTTTTCTAGTTAAAGTGGAGAAAGTAGGTGTGGGGAAATTTAGTTTTCTGTTCTCTACAATAGCTGCTTTTATCTTTTTCAATAGTTTAAAATCAAAGAACTGTTAAGATTAGAATAGCTAAGTAAAATAGATTGCATCTTAGTAGAAAACGTGTGCACACGCTAAAAATGGTGTGTGTGTGTGTGTGTGTGTGTGTGTGTGTGTGTGTGTGTACGTATTTGTGTAGCCTCTTTGTGGAGGTATAGTATCCTGAATTTCCTACTCATCTGTTTTTCTTTGCTTGTGAAATTGAAAATTCTTTTCTTTATTATGATCTTACAAAATCTGTGGTCCTTGCAAAGCTAGCACAAGTGCTGGGTTTCAGTCCAGTGTGTGTTCAGATTTGCTTCTTCCCACACCACTGAATATGAGATGGGAGTTCAGGGAAGTACTGGTCTTCTGTGTACCTTCTATTTAAAGAGATCTGAAATGTCAAATATCCCTTTAATGAGATGCTTGCTTTTTGTTTTATGGTGATTGGTAACCGGAAAGAAAGTAAATATAGTGTTCAGTCTTTCCTTGAAATGCACTTTGAATTAACAATCTGTATTTCTAGTGCAAATATGATGAGTTAAGAAACAATTTTAAAAAATGAAAACCAGCCTAATCCTATGTAACATGCCCATTTAATATTGTTTTTTTCCCAGAGCTGACTTTTTTGAAGATGAGGCAGTTGAACAGATTTTGAAGTATAATCCTTGGTGGACTGACACATATTCAAAAATGATAGCCCTTTTGGAAAAGGATCAAGAGCAAGAAGATCATGCTGTGTTAGGTAAGAAACTTAAAAGTAGGCTCATTTGTTTCATTTTAAAATCTCATGGTACGCCAAGTTTACTGCTTTCCCTTTTCTTAAGCTTATAATTATAATTGCCTCATAATATGAAAATATGATTTTGGATTGCTAGTTTTAGAAATGACATCTTCACCCCTGAATGGAAAATACCACTGAATAATCAAACTTATTTGTGTTGGAAATTTTTTTTGAAGTATATTTTCCTTTAGGATCTTTGGAGTTCTTTTAAATTTATTAAATTAATTGATGAACGTATGTATGTAAATTTAGGGATGGTAACACACAGGACATTTGTACTTTCTGAATAATCTGCTTGAGAGGAATGACCATTCCTCTGTGTTGGGGACATTTGAGTATTAATCATGGTAGGAAAAGACCCAATTCTCATTCCCTTTCTGTGTTGAATGAATTTGATATGCTCTGCCCAATTTTTTCACAAGTGTTTTTGTGAAGAAATGGGAATAGTTGTTCTCATATTTGTACCTTACAGATAGCAGATGGGCCAACTTTTTCCAGTGAAAGCTGAGCTGGGGAGTTTTATGAGCCACAAGAGATGGCTGTGCCGTAATTAACATTAAGCCAAATGTTATCCACAAAGAATTCTTTCTTAGAAGGGCATGTTATTACCACATTCCCTAAGTGCCAGGTTGGCGTATATTAACTCTGTAGATTAGAATTATAACAGTGTTAGATAAATCAAGAATAGAAAGCCTAAGTTTTCTGTCATACTGGTTTGGCTTTTATTTATATGTTAAAAATAAAATTTCAATGTTTAAATGAAAGGAATACAGACATATATGTATATTCTGAAGAATATTAAATGTGATATGTCATGATATGTCATGCTCTAGGTCTGTACATTAAGTAGAAAAAAAAAAGTAAATGGAATATGGACTCTTCCTACCCTAAGTTCCTCTTCCTAAAAGTAATCACTGTTAACAATTTTGAGGTATTTTAAAAATATATATTCCCACATCTAAATATTTGTTTTAAGAAATTTATACACATAGACTCATGTATATCCTGTTCTTACCTTGCTTTTTTCAACTGGTAGTATATGTTGCAGATCTTCCATATCGGCACTTATAGTTCTATCTGAAGCTTTTCATTGACTGCCTACTGTCCTTTTGTGTATTTTTATCATGATTGATGGACATTTGGGCTGTTTACTGTTGATGGACATTTGGATTGTTTGCAGTTTTCTGCTATTGCAAATAATACAGTGGCCTTCTTTGACCATTAAATCTGAAGTAGCAACAAGGTCTATATTGTATCGCGGTCTTTTAGTTCTCTGCCTAGCAATGCAATAGCTTGTTATCTGCTATTTTTTCAGTGTTTAGTGTGGTGTCTGTTATATGAAGGTACTCAATAAATATTTATCGAATAAGTAAATATTGTAATAAATATCTTTGTGGTTAGGTTTTGTTAGGTTTAGGTGATTTCTACCAGATCAAAATATTGCTACTGTAATCTTTTAGAAAATGGATTGGCTCTATTACATAACAGAAACTTACTTATAATGACTTCTGTTACACTTATTGTTGTTTTCAACAAATCCAGGGTTTTATATTTGACTTGAGTTTAAGAAGTTTTCAGAGACTTTCCATATTATACAGACAAATTTTCAGGTATAGTGTTGCTAACACAGTCTATACCGTATATACTATCTCTATACTATGTAGATCTGCTCAGAAAGTTTGCTCAAACTTAAATCATCAGGGATATCGACTGCTCTGAATCAGTTTCCCCAGTTTTATCATAGTATTTTAATGAAGTGGAGTGGGAGAAAATTGGTGGTTGGAAGTTGAGTGTTCTGTCCACCAGGGTGAGCTAGTTGCCCTAAAAATCAAAGGCATTACCTTTAAATTCTATCTTGCTCTCCTTTGATAAATTGTAGCTTGTTCTCAGTCCAGTTTTCTGTGTCAGCAATGCTCTGAGTTAGTTTTCTCTGTGTAATTTTAACAGGAGATGAAGCCAGTCCATCCTTTTAACCACTTCCCCTCCTGACCCTTCGTCTGACCCATGGCTTATAGCCAGGCTGGTGTGTCTGGGAGCAGTCATAGTCTGCTAAGCCATTATGGTGATTCATTCTAAAAATCACCTTTAAAAATAGCAAGGGCGTGTGATCTAAGGTAGAAGAACTCGAGCTGTGTTGAACAGAAAGTGCCTGTTCTACTATGCCAAGCATTAGCTTAAGTATAGGTGTGAGCTCAACGAGGGCTCGGGCTTTGACTCCTTGCTCCACCACTTGCTAGCAGCGTGACTGTGCGACTTCAGGTGGCTGTGGACATCCTGTACCTACCTCAGAGCCTTTGTGAGGATTGAATGAGACAATGTGTTTAAAATTATTAGCATATTGTAAATGTTAGAAATTATGATTATAGAGTAAAATCAGTGGTAGGGGTGCCAGGAATTGAATGGCTTCTCTGTGAAATTATAATTTTTGTACATTTACGAAGCTTTAAGGGAAAGTTCTTTGTTAAGGAGGTCTCTCTCTCTCTCTCTCTCTCTCTCTCTCTCTCTCTCTCTCTCTCTCTCTCTCTCTCTCTCTCTCTCTCTTTCTCCCTCCCTCCCTCCCTCCCTCCCTCCCTCCCTCCCTCCCCGGGTTCTTATATTTGAGACACCCAGAATTGGGTGTACCAATTCAAGTGTGTTGAACCAGGATCAAATAGGGGAAAAAGAAATAAACTTTTAAGTTTTCTATTTATCCATGGTACACGATGCTGCTGCTGCCTCTTTTCCTTCTCTCTTCCTCTTTGTTCTTTGCCTCTCCGGCCTTCTTCCTCTTGGTGTCATAGCAGTGGGCTCTTGTCTCTTTAATGCTCTCTCATCAGATGTTGCCAGGCAGCTATAACAGTGCAGGTGAGCAGTGTACCTTTGATTCGTCCTTCCTCTTAGACTAGGAACCTGCCTTGTTTTGAATTCCAGATCAACCTTAGATGGTGAACTTCGCTCCCTGTCTTTGCCTTGGCTGTGATTCTTGTCATTTTCATCAGAATCCTGAGTTACAACAGTGAGACTTTTCTTCAGCTTCATAATGATCTAGATTTTTCTCCCCAGAGGCTTGTAAATGGAAGTGCTAAATGCTGTGCGTCCCCCGAGCTCTGGTTTCGTGAGGATGGACTCACCGCATCTCCCATGTTGTCTGTCAGTGGTTAATCTCAGCTCGAGAGTCTTGGCACGTTATTGCTTGTTATGACACCACATAACATTTATAGTCGATGAACTTCCTAGCAGGGACATCCTGTTTGGCACCAGTGAGCCCTTCAGTGTTTGTGGAGATAACTGTCAGTGTCAGTTTTGAAAGTTGTAGCTCTGCAGGGCTGCCCATGCGGGCTGAAGGTTTGAATGCAGCACGTTTTCTTCTGGTTCCCTTGATCTGTTTCCAATAAGCGTACAATGCAATAGACAGATGTGCATTACTCTGAGAGGAGCCAGATTGTGGATGATTTAATTGTTGACCCAGGCAAGACTGGGATATTTGGGAGGGGGATTCAGAGAAGAAGGGAGGATTTAAAAGTAACAAAATTTAAAAAATGTTCCAGAGAAAAAATGACTACCTTACTGACATCTGTCCATTTTGATGGGAGTCCTTTTGCAGTCCTCAAATATATTGGTGGGGTTTTTGATGTTGGGAGGTGGTCCCGGGCCATTTATGTCTATCTTAGGGCACCAAGTTTCTTCCCCAAACGTATTGTGCTTTCTGCTGGCTTTTGTTTCACTGGAGATTATTTTTAGAAGTATAATTAACTGAAATGTTGTGAACTATATAGCAAAGCTGCTTTGTAGTGTAGCTAAGTCATACAAATGCTTGACAAATGTTACTCGTGGTGGCAACCATCCAAGTGTTGTTGGCACCGCATCTGTGGTTATTCCAGTACTGCTGCTAGGTTAGACCTGACTGTGTGCAAACCTCCCCGAGTTCCCCTTTGGGGGATATGATTTACAGCTCTAATAAAAAAGGCCTTAGGGAGCTCTGACTTTTGGTTACTCTAGTGATTTCCTGGTTCGTTGTTATTGTTATTTATCTTCTCTGGTTTCTTTGCTTGAGTTTCAGAATTTAAATGTGTTTGTTATTATTAATGAACCGAGTAAGCCAAAATGGAATTTAAAAGTGACCCCCAAAAAGTAGCACTGTTTTAGAGAAAGGCCGGCAGGACCTAGCATCCAAGAATTCAGAAGAGTACATTCAAGTAGACTTTTTTATGTACACAGTTATTGAAAATGACTTAGAATATGTAGAAGCACTTACATGTGGGTAGTATAACATCAGAACTTATGGTGCCTGGTTCAACCTTTACAAATCGTTAAACAGTACAGTTAAATGTACAGGTATGATTACTCAAGAATGAAGGTGTGAACGTGTAGAAGAGTTGATGTGTTAGATGGTTCTGGGCATGCTTACTTTGTTGTGATCCAGAATTATGTGGAAGCAGAGGTCTTTATTAGTCAGCTAGGAGGAAATAAAGACTTTTCTCTAGTGAGAAACCATTGTGAACACCTGGCACTTTCCTATTAGTTAAATTAATGAACATCTCAAAAACTGTACCTAAGGGAGTACTGTCTCAAACCTTCTTGCTAAATATGAGAGGTCTTAAAATATAATACTCTGTCAGGTATACTTTCTTCACGCAGTGTGTGTGTTCCTTCTTGCAGTTTCCTTAAATTGGGAATTTAAGTGAACTGAGAGCTTTTATTTAAATTAAGGGATCTTCAGGTTGAGTCCTTTAATGGGGCAGTCAACACCCAGTTTATGTCTTATTAATAAATTAAATAAATTTTTAGTTAAATACAGTTGACCCTTGAACAGCACACATTTGAACTGTCTGAGGTCCACGTATATACATGGGTTTTCTTCTTCCTCGGCCACCTCATAGACAACAAGCCCAACCCCTCCTCTTCCTCAGCCTACTCAGTGAAGGTGATAAGGATGAAGACCTTTATGATGATTGACTTCCATTTAGTAAATGGTAATTTAATCTTAAAGAGACTTCATGTGTAATTCAAGGGTTGAGGAAATTAAGGGTGTAGATCCAGAATCTGTTAGAAAAAAAATGGACCTGTTTGGCTACATAACAAATGCTTCAGTGGCAAAGGGCACCATGACCAAAGTCAATAGAGATACGGTAGATTTGGAGAGACGATATACAAAGTTCTTAATTTGACAAGACAAGCCATCCAATAGAAAAAATTGGGCAAAACACATTCAAATGGATAATTTACAGGAGAGCAAATCCAGATTGCCTACAAAACTATGAAATAATACTCCAAGTTTAGCAATTAGAGACATACTAAATGGAGCAGCAATGATATGTCATCACGTTAGTTTTTTCTTGCTGCATGAAGAAGTAACCACGACCTTCACACAACATATGTTTGTGGTCTCACAGTTTCTATGAGTCAGGAGTTGGGCCTGGTTTAGCTGGGTCTGATGCCTACGGGCTTGCAAGGCTATAGACAAAGATGTCCATTTTGAAAAATTATTATTTTTTTATAGATGTTGGTGGCTTTGTTCCTTTCTGGAGCTCAGGGTCCTCTTCCAAGCTGATATGATTGCGGCAGAAATACATTACTTGCCTCTGTAGAACTGAGGCCCTCACCTTGTTGCTGTCAGCTCGGGGCCACTCTCAAATCTTAGAGGATGCCACAGGTCCCTGCCTTCTCACAGGCCCTGTCACCTCACCTCATGGCATCTTATTTCTTCCAAACCAGACAACTCCCTGGCTGCAGTCTGCTAATAATGGAATGTGATCATGGGAGTGACTGTCCCATCACCTTTGCCATGTTCTACTAGACAGAAACAAATCACAAGCTCCATCGCCACACAGTGATGTGACCCACTGAGGATCATTTTAGAATTCTGCCTACCATAGTCATTTTATATTCATTAAACTGGGAACAATTGGGAAAAAGCAATTACATTTCTTACCAGGAAGAGGTGGGAAGTATAATACGTGTAGGAAGAGGAACTTCTATCTCTAACTGTTAGAAAAGAGAATTATGGTAGCCTTTAAGTACAGTACCTTTCTATTAACATAACGCATACAGTTTTTGACCCAATAAATCTCCTCTTGAGAATCTACTTTATGGAAACAAAGCCTCCAATATCCAAGGGCATGTGACAAGGATATTTATTGTAGCCTTATTAGCAGTGGCAGAAAACTAGAAGCAAAGTGAATGCCTATCAGTAGGGGGAGTGGTTGGACAGAGCATGGTACCTCTTGGAATATTATACTCCTTTATAAAAATTAGCTACGCGCCAGTTGACTTGGAGGGATTTGCTAGAGGTATTGTCGCGTGAGAAGGGCTAGATAGAGAAAATGACCCAATTCTTCGCAGGAGGTAGGAGGTATGAACTCCCTAGTATATATGTTTGTGTGTCTGTATATGACTGCATGAGTGCAGAGAAAATGATGAAATGATATATAATAGATTTTTAATGTGGGGGAAACTTTTGATGAAGATTCGGGTGGAGAGAGGCTGCCAAGCGAAAGAAGAATAGGAAAAAGGATCTGTGTTGAAAAGAAACATTCTCTTCCCCCAAGGCTAGTATGTGTGATATGGTCATATGTAGAACTTGACTTATAAGGGTAGAAAATATTAAAAAATAAATACTTTGCCCTTAAAATTGATTAATATCTGGGAATATTTCTATTTCTTAGTATAAAACTTTCAAAATGCATAATGAGTATGCTCAGAGTGCTTTAGTTATACGTTTTTTGTTGTTGAAATGTATTATCTTAATTTTAAAGTCAGTAACTCTAGCATTTAGAGGCCTTAAATATAGAACAGTATAGCAAAAAGGTATTGAGGGGGAGCTATTCTAATAAGGAATACTTAAAAATTTCTTCTTTATTTAGTTCTACTACGGTTTGAGCAAATGCACAGTCCTTAATAAAATTGTGAAGTCTACTTAAAAAGTTATTTTGATATCCAGAGTTAAGTAGAAATAACTTTTATTTCAGTTTCAGTAATCAAAATTCTAATTTTTGACAAGTCTTCCACATTAGGGATTTTACAAAACTGAACGAAACATCTCATTTTTAAACACACTTTCTTCTAGTGTCTTTTTCTGAAGAAGAGAAATATCAGCTACGAAAATTTGTCAATAAATCTTATCTGCTGGACAAGGAAGCCCGGAGTCAGGTGTACTACGGTTTGATTGATATCCTTCTGGCATATTGCTACGAGACTCGTGTCACTGAAGGAGAGAGGAATGTAAGTGCACGTGCGTCTGTGAGTGTCGGCGTAGATTAAACTGTGTTACGGCGTCAGCTCTCCTGTCTAGAGCAGAACCTGTCGTGGTTATTTAGGGGACACCCAGGCAGAAGTGCACGTGTGTGGTGGTGGTGGGTACCAACATGTAAGCTAGTGCTTACTTGGTCTTTTTCTTTTCTCTCTCTCTCTCTCTTTTTTTTTTTTTTTGAGACACAGTCTCACTCTGTTGCCTGGGCTAGAGTGCCGTGGTGTCAGCCTCGCTCACAGCAACCTCAAACTTCTGGGCTCAAGCGATCCTCCTGCCCCGGCCTCCCAAGTGGCTGGGACTACAGGCATGCGCCACCATGCCCGGCTAATTTTTTCTATATATTTTTAGTTGTTCAGCCAACTTCTTTATATTTTTAGTAGAGATGGGGTCTTACTCTTCTTGCTCAGGCTGCTCTCGAACTCCTGACCTCAAACCATCTTCCCACCTCAGCCTCCCAGAGTGCTGGAATCACAAGTATGAGCCACCGCGCCCAGCCTGAAATGACCTTTTAAAAAATAATACAGACTTTACCATATCTCTACTTTTTTTTTTTTGAGTCAGTTTCAGGCTGGTTTCGAACTTCTGACCTTGAGCCATCCTCCCGCCTCAGCCTCCCAGAGTGCTGAGATTACAGGCATGAGCCACCGTGCCTGGCCACCATATCTTTTCTTAAACCATATTTGATTTTGTAAATAAGCTAACCTTCTTGCTCACCTGTATCACTGATTGTATATTAAAAAGGCTGGAAAACCAAAAAATGTTTTTCTAGTTAGTATGGCCCTACAGCTGTTTATAATCGTCCTTGTTCAAAGGGTTATTTTTGACCTGAGTATGTGCTTTCGTTTTTTGAATTACATAATAAATCATAATATAAAGGAAAATACACACATGAAGAAAATAATTAAGATTTTCTGTAGTTTTCAGCCATCAAAAATAACCACTGTTAAAAGGTGATGTATCTCTTCCCAATCTGCTTTCATTTTGCACATGTGTGTATTTACATTGGGTCATAATGGATATGCTATTTAATCTTTTCTTAACATCATAGCACTAGCTTAGTATTAGAGTTAGAATTTGGTATGTGCCAATTTTTCTTTTTGTTCTCATGATTCTGAAAATTTCTAAGGTGGTTCTGTGGTTTGAATTTGCCTCCAAAATGAATATTATGGATTGTATCAAAGATATGCTATATGGGAAAATACTTTTTGTTTCCTCTCACCTTGTAAAAGACACTGTATTTGGAGAAAATGTTTTCTTTGACAAAAAAGTGCTTCATATTATTGACTCTTGAAAAGATGAGTGAGGGTGTTTAGTTATTAATATATATACTTGATAAAATTTACCATTTTTATTCTTGTTTCCTTATATTTGAAATCACAAAGTCCTGCAACCTTGAGATCTTATCTAGAATGTGCATATTCTCACAAGCATTCTCTGAAAGGTCAAGTTCCTCTAGCAGCTTTTTAAGTGCCACAGACATCATTTTCAACATTATCTTCGATTCCTTTGCTACGTCATTTATAGAATGTTTGGGAGGCAAGGAACTTAGTTTAGTTGAGAAGGACAGAAAGTGAGCAGGCATCACTTGACTTTAGTTTTTTGTTTCAAAGCCCTTGCTTATTTGTTGTGTTCTGATACTGTTACCAGTAGAAAAGTTTTATTTTATAAAATCCCAAGCAAAGTAAACAGAAACTTCCGTTTGATAGTTTCTGCATCAGTAAAACAATTATTTTTTTATTTTATTTTTATTTTTTTTTGAGACAGAGTCTCGCTTTGTTAAAAGGCTAAAGTCAGTGCTGTGGCGTCAGCCTAGCTCACAGCAACCTTAAACTCCTGGGCTCAAGCGATCCTCCCGCCTCAGCCTCCTGAGTAGCTAGGACTACAGGCATGCACCACCATGCCCGGCTCATTTTTTCTATATATATTAGTTGGCCAATTAATTTCTTTCTATTTATAGTAGAGACGGGATCTCGCTCTTGCTCAGGCTGGTTTCAAACTCCTGACCTTGAGCGATCTGCCCACCTCGGCCTCCCAGAGTGCTAGGATTACAACAATTATTTTATTATAGTCATGAATACTTCTTACATATGTCAGTACTACTCATTACTGGTTGAATAAATGTATGTATTGGTCTATTGTTAAATGACCTTACCTCTATGTGATGGTCTTCTTTTCTTCAAAATAAATAAAGGTTGAATCTGCATGGAATATCAGGAAACTGAGTTCAACACTGTGCTGGTTTGAGGTATGATTTCCAGTTGCAATTGTTTAGCATTTATTGCTCAGAAAGTTATTTTTCTGTTGTCATTACTTCATTTTGGATAATTTAGGCAATTCCTTGAATTTTTTAAAGTGGAAACTTTTATTATACAAGTTTGTTTTCCATCTTTTTAATGAAATTCTGATAATGAAGCCAGGTGTTTTGGAAGTTGGGGGAGGGAAACACACTTTGGAGAAAGAATGGGGACATGGTTTTCTGGGGGAGAATCTGGGGTAGAGTTGGAGGTGTGTGTGTAAGATGGCATGTATTGGGGCCAAGAGCTCAAAGTTGGGAAGCAAACCTAGGTGATAATTGACCACCAGGGTCTGTGCTAAGTCTTTTTATTTTATTTTATTTTATTTTGTTATTTTTTTTTTGAGACAGAGTCTCGCTTTGTTGCCCAGGCTAGGTGAGTGCCGTGGCATCAGCCTAGCTCACAACAACCTCAAACTCCTAGGCTCAAGCAATCCTCCTGCCTCAGCCTCCCAAGTAGCTGGGACTACAGGCATGCGCCACCATGCCCGGCTAATCTTTTCTATATATATATATTTTAAGTGTCCAGATCAGATAATTTCTGTCTATTTTTAGTAGAGACAGGGTCTTGCTCTTGCCCAGGCTGGTCTCGAACTCCTGACCTTGATCAATCCACTGGCCTTGGCCTCCCAGAGTGCTAGGATTACAGGGGTGAGCCACCGTGCCTGGCCTATGCTAAGTCTTGATGGTTTTACAGGAGAGGAAACTTAGATCATACAGCTTAGATAACTTGTCCTGGGTCCTACAATTAGTGTGGTTAAATTGGATAACTCTTTTAGTATAGTAATAATTGTGTTTATATCCATTTTCTTGTAAAAAATAGTTGTGCAGGTCCCACCAAAAATTTCAAAAGATAATATCTTTAAATTTACTAATTTTGAACAAACTGTTGTACATCAAAACAATAATTAAAGGTAGAAGTTTTTTAAATAGTATCATTTAAATTTTTGATAATTGTATCATCAGTTAAGACAACTATGTAATAGTATTTTTTAAGTTGTGAAATCAAGATTGTTTCATGGCATCACTTTGTTCAAATAATAAGTAATATTTAAACAAGAGCTGAAACATTTACTTTATCAGAGAATCTTACAAGAGTGGTTCCTGGACCAACAGCTTGACCAGCAGCTTTAGCTGGGAGCTTTTTAGGAAGACAATCTGAGTCCCAGCCCAGACCCCCTGAATCAGAATCAAAATGTGTAGCCAGGTCCTCAGGTGATTCGTGTGCATGTAAAAGATGGAGAATGCTGCTCTCCAGGAGTCATTTAAGTTCCTCATACTGTCCCGAGCAGCATCTAATAGAGGAATTGTTTTTTGTAATAATTGTGTTTATTAATAAATTGAAAGTATTTGGTGACTAGATAATTTAGTAGTATAATTATGAAAATATCCATGAAAATTCACCTATTTGTGACTTTATTTTGAAAGTTTTGTTTTTGAGATAATTTGATACCATGGAAGATAAACCTGAATGATATTTGACACCATTGAAGATAAACAACTTTTTTCTAGAAATCAGTACTGCAGTGTTTTCTCTTTGATGAGTGAAAGCAAATTAGTCAACTAAATATCTCGTATTACTCATGCCTAAAGCAAAAAAAATAAAAAGGAGACTGAACATACTTCATTAAAGACTTCTACATCCTTGATCTGTGCCATCTTGAATGACCCCAAAAGACAAAAACATGAAACATGTATTATTTTAAAATGTCTTTTATGTGTACCTGTATTTTGTAAATGTCATGTGTTTTAGATTCTTATTCGTAATTCTTCAGACTTTTAAAAACTTTCCTGCTATATATGTGATTGTAAAGGAGCATTTGCGATATGTTGCTATAGCAATGAGAAATTACAAAGACTGCAGTTAAATATTTTATTGTAAGGTATACAAAAAAAATAATTTCATGGTTTTATATTTCTCCTACTTGGCTTTATGGTGATCCAAATTTATAGTTTTTAATTTTTTAATTGGAAAAGTTTTCTATTTCATGGTGTGCTTTTCTTTGCATAACATTTTATGGAAATGATTGCTTATTAAAATCACACTTCACAGACTTGGAGTAATGTTCATGAGATCATGGTATCTTTTGGAAGAAGAGTTTTGTGCTACCCACTTTATCGCCATTTCAAGCTGGCAATGAAGGCCTACAAAGACACTATAAAGATATTGCAACTAGGTAAGATATTATTGTGCTTGCAAATTTGGGAATAAACAGTTGTAAGTTTTTGGTCTGTGAAGATATCACAATGTTTGCTTTTTTTCTATGTATAAATTCCAACTCTATGCCATATTTTTTCTATTTACAAATAAATTGTCTAATCCAACCACTTTTAAAGTAATAGGCCTTCTATATAGATATATAATCACACAGAGGCGTGATACTCTTTCTCAGAGGAGGAGGGAGGGTAAACAGAAAAGGTACACCCAGCATTTCAGACCATTTTACATCACAGTAGATTGCATAATCCAGTATTTCTTGGATGCCTGTGATTTTGTAGGCTCCGTGGTAGGACTGTGGGTATACTAATAAAGAAGATAAGCAAGTTCCTTGCTCTGATGGAGTTTACAGTTTTATCAGAGAGACAGATGATATGTAAGTAAGCAATTCCAAATTTAGGAGAGAACACATAACCTAGATTTGGGATATCAAGAAGGGTTTTTCAATGAAAAGCACAACTCCTCTGAGGACTTTTGTCTAGTGCTAAATTCAGCCTGAAAAGACATATACTTGTTAGCTTTAAGGATGTGGAAAATTCCAGGCTCTGAAACAAATTCTGAAGCGCCCATAACAGCAGCGTTAAAACAAGTTTAATTTCCAAGATAATGACTTTGAAGAGGGCAACATCTATTTGTATATATTAGTTCTAGCACATTTATTTAAAAGTCACTCTTAGTACTTTATGGTCATTTCTTATATGCTCCCTCTGGGGAGTCTCATCATTCCTTTGCCCTTAGTTGAAAGAGTTTCTGGGAGCTTAGTTTTCAGTCACTTCAGAATAAGGAGAAAGAAAGGAAGTTCTTGTACCTATATCTCAGTGACCTCAGGAGCTTAAAGGAGAGAATCACTCCCACTTGGAGGTGCAGTTTGCCTTCTGTGTAACCTGTGTTCTTCTTGCCCCGTGGCGGAAAAGTCATGTTTGAAGTAGATTCTTTTAAAGTAGACAATAATTGTAAAAATGAATTCTAGTTAAATGAAAGATGGCTTTTTATTCATATAGTGGTTTAGACTAGCTGTATTTGATTTTGCAGGATTGTTGATTGTAGGCTAAAAGAGCTACTATCATTGAGAAATCCATCTTCTTTAACTTACAAACTGCTTTGTTTTTCCCCCGTGTTATTTTTTGTTGCCTTCCATCTGAGACATTTCTTGAATTGCTAAAATTACCTTGAAAAATCAATCTATAAATGAGTGGTGTTGACCTTGAGTTATTACGTCACAATGCATGTCTTTTTTAAAGTCATGGTAGGTTATCTGGGCATTATTCATGGACTTGAAAACTGAGAGTGCAGTTCGTGATTATCCTTTTACATCATGGCTTAGATGGAAAACCGTGGCAAAGCCCCCATGTGTGTGTTTACTCACATACTCCCTCTCTTTCACTCTTACTCTCTCACACATACAAATTACTACTTGTTACTTTGTATTCTGGGAAGTAGTCTAGTTCTCTGGATTTTTATTTGAAAAGTAATCAGTTCTGTGATTGCATAACCAAAAATAAGTTTGATTGCCTTGGCTTACATTGTAATCAATTACTCAAAAAGTTTTAGTAGGTCAGAATTGAAATGGAGACTTAGCTTTTATTCATTATCACTCTGACAAGAATAGTCTTATCAGCTGTGTTATGACAGCAACAGAAAACTTGAAGTAACGGAGGCCTCTCTGCTAAAAGTGAATCTGAACCCTCTGTACACCATATACCATGTGTTCTGTGACTAATTTGGGTTGTGGCTAGTTAGTGCTGAAACAGGGGGCTGGATTGTCTAGAATTCGTGCCATGAGCTATGGGACTGACAAGCCCTGGTGAGGATCGAAACCCATATTTGTACAGGTGGATGGCATAGGGATGCCATTATTGCTACTGAAGAGGCTCATTTGTTTGGACACCTCGTAATTTAAGTGGAGGTAGCTCTGGTTTGGCATTTAATGTTTTCCAAGAATGAATTCCTGCCTACTTATAATTCAAGATGCGGACACAGTGCTCACACTTTGTATTATAAAGGTCAGTATAGTGCTTCCATAGTTGAAAGTAATAAATAGCTCTTTCCCTCCCAAAGAAAGATTGATCTTAAATGGAATGAGCTTCCAAAACCAATGTAGGAAAGCTTCAGGAATCTGCAGGATATTTCATTATAACTGATTGACTAAGATCTGAGTTCTCAAAAAGCCATGAATTTGCTTTATCTGACTTCACAGTAACCCTTACAGGGATTCTTTACTAGGCCTTTGGCCCTTTTCCGTTTTGTATTACATCTCCAGTTCCCTCCCCTCCTCCTGAAGTCTGTGTGTTTATCTCTCTGGGTTGCTGTTGTGCTTAATCCAAACTGCTTAAGGGCAGGAAATCCTGCTTTGCCTGCTTAAGTACTGTTTTCAGTGCTTAACAAAGGCCCTTGCTCCAGGAGTTGCTGTCCCTGGATCAGGCACCTTGGGGCGCTTGACTCTCCCATTTTCCCCTCTGTCTCTTCAGCAACTTTTATTGCCTCCTCCTTGCTTTATTCTTTTGGGAAGAATGAGTAGAATACTTCATGGAAGTATCACTTAGCTGCTGTTAGTCAATAGAAAATAAAAGTAAAAGGTATAAAAAGCAGCATACAGTTTGCTATTTGTACTAATATCTACATCTTTTTAACCTGTGTAAGGTATTCCTCACTCTGCTTGTATTGGAAGGGCCGAACATGACGGGGTGGAAGAGAAACAGCTTCATTTTTCTATCCAGTTCCTCCTTTGAGCTCATTTCGTAGGTTCTTTTTCTCTTCTCTTTTTAGATGGAATGTATATCCTGTATGTGTCATATCATATATATGTCTTCTGTAATATGTACTCTATCACTTTTTCTGTCACTTTAGATTACATAAGAATTCTCTGACCACTTCTAGTCACGAGAGGGGTTTAATTTCAGTACTTGAAATGTCTACTTTGAACTTCATGAGAAGAGGAAGCATTCGCTTCCCCAGCTCCGGGGGGGACGTGGCGCTTGCCTCTACTCAGTCATCACGGGCTGCTCTTTCCTGCTTCTTGCTGAGGGTCACACACCAGTCTTTGTGCTCTACGAATTTCCATTTCCAGGGCAAGCAGGTTGTATTCTCTTAAGGGCCTCTTGTAAAACCCTCTTCCTCTTGGTTTAAGGTGACAGAAAGGCACCTCCTCCCTGACCCATGGAGGGTGGTAGGAAATTCCACAGCACTCCACCAACTTTATCCAAAGAGATTTTTATGGACCTTTTTTATCCTTAAGCTCCTGGAGGGAATATTAAACTAATGAACTACAAGTCATTTTTAATTCCCTTGTCTACAAGTTCAACATGGAGGCTAGCATCTCTTTTTAAAATATGGGCATATTTGATACCTGTTTTATTTTTTTGAGCTTCGTTGGAAATGTCAGAAAGAGTTCTGTCTTAATATGCTAGTACAGTAATAATGACCACAGCTGCCATAGAGCAGCAACTTCCTGTGTGCCAGCACTAGGCTCCGTTCTTCAGATGCCTCATCTCGCTTCATTCATGTTACAGTCTCGTGAAGCAGGGACTACTGTCCCCATTTTGCAGAGAGAAGATAGGCTCAATTGAAGAAGTTTAAGTCAGTAGCCCAGGGTCATGCAGCTGGTGACCTGGATTTGACTCCAGGGCTATGTAACTCATAGTCTGTGTGTGCCCTTATACATATCGAACTAGTTATAAATGAAATTATATGAAGCTTGGAATTTGCTGCCAAATAGTCCAGAGTGGGTTGTGGGAAAGTGGGTAGGGCGCAGCTGAAACCAGGTTGGGGTGATGGGTACGTGGGATTTGTGTTATTACCCTCCCAGTTTCTATACATGTTGTGATTTTCTGTCATAAAAGGGCTGTTTTTGTTTTTTTTGTAAGAATGAGCTCTTTTTTTTTTTTTTTTGAGACAGAGTCTCACTCTGTTGCCTGGGCTAGAGTGCTGTGGCGTCAGCCTAGCTCACAGCAACCTCAAACTCCTGGGCTCAGGCAATCCTCCTGCCTCAGCCTCCTGAGTAGCTGGGACTACAGGCACGTGCCACCATGCCTGGCTAATTTTTTCTATATATTTTTAGTTGTTCAGCTGATTTCTTTCTATTTTTAGTAGAGATGGGGTCTTACTCTTGCTCAGGCTGCTCTCAAACTCCTGACCTCAAGCGGTCTTCCCACCTAAGCCTCCCAGAGTGCTAGGATTATAGGTATAAGCCACTGTGCCCATGCTAAAGCCTGAGCTCTTAACCACTGCATTACTATGTTTCAGATTTAAACTTATCCACCATTTTGTGGAAAGCATAATTCCTATTTGAACAGTTGTCATTTAAATTTTTTTTGGCTAATAAAAATACATGTAAAATTAGTTCTGTTTTGTTTTTAAGGCTAAGGTACACATTGAAATGTAATGTAACATTTCAAGTCCCAGGAATAGTAGCTACCTGGCAGACTTCAGAAATCTAGTTAATTGTCACCAATTAAAAGCCTGTTTTACTTCAGATAATTAATAGCCCTTACATATCAGTCATTAACTAGGCTTGATAATCAATTTTTCAGAAATTACTGCTTTACTGACCTCTTTCATAGATAAAATAACACAATCAATGAGAAAGAAAAGAGCTATGGCACCAAGCACAGGGCTTGGAGCTGATCTTTTTTTTTTTTTTTTTAAAGAAAAATGGATGTTTAAGAAATTAAGGTATGGTAAGTATATTGTGTGAACTCTGAGTTCTGTGGAAACCTTAAAGGTGAATCTCTTTTTAATGTTTAAATTCTGTTTATTCCAGAGTGAGTTCTAACAAATGCTTTTAAAAAATAGAATTGTAGAGGAGATACTGCAAAACTTGAAAACCAAACGATGAATTACTACAATGCTGACATTTATCTATATTTAATTTCTATGACTTCCCAGTTCTGGACATATAAAAAATTTTTACTCTTTACATTATGTGAAATGATTTTGAGGTTTATTCCACAAGTATTTATTGAGTGCCTGCCCTGGCAAGATGCTGAGCTGAGCCCTGGAGATAAAGTAGATCCAAAGGGCTCAGGGGCACAGAATTACACAGCCACCAGGGTCTTTAAAAATTGCATTTGAAACAAGCAGCTCAAAAGAGAAATACAGAAAGTGAAAATAGAAAGCCAGGGAACCGACCAGTGTTTAAGTCACTTCAGACATGTAACCTTCCCCAGAGGGAAGTCTCTACCTTTTGACTTTCAATTCTCTGCTCCTATCATTTTCTTACAACTCTCAAGTACTTCTTAATTGCTTGATGTGTTCAGCTATTAATTGATTCATTCAACAGATATTTTCAATGAATACCTGCTCAGAAGCTATTCTGCGCAAAGCACCCTGTAAATACCAACGCAGAGCAGTAGAAAGACAAATGAGATGTGCATATGGCATTGGGCAGCCTGTGCACTAGCGGAGAGCTAAGGCGCACCGGTAACATACGATAGGCTGTGCACAGTGGTTTGAGCCTATAAACCTGGCACTTTGGGAGGCCAAGGTGCGGGGATTACTTGAGGTGCAGAGTTCGAGACCAGCCTGGGCAACAGTAAGATCCCATCTCTAAAATAAAATAAAAATAAAATAAAATAAAATATAAAATAAAATAATAATAAATAGCAGACAGTGGTAAGTACCTTAGAAGAAATGTAGATTAAGTAGTTCGAAAAAGAAAGAGAAGACAGTTCACTAGGGTTCATGGAAAGCTTCACGATGGCCATGAGATTTGATTTAGGACTTGAAAGATGGGTACTGTTTGGACACAGAAGGAGGAAGGGAAATGTTCTAAACATCGTGAGTGAACAGCATGGGAAAGTTCATGGAATAGCATAGTTTCCTCAATGAAAATTTGTTAGGACCAAGTGGTGGGAAGTTGGTATGCTATCTGATCCTCAGATTTGCCCCCACACCTCTTAAACTAGTTACTTTCCTATCTGAGTTAACAGGTCACTAAAATTTATATCTCTACTTCTTAAATATTCTCACTTAATTCCCTGCTCCATACTTAGGAGATGGTAATTCTTTCTGTTTTTTCCCCCTCATATTCTAAATTGTTGTTGAACTTTTTATTTCCTACTTAATTCCCTGTAGCAATAAATGTTTTTAGGAATGGAACAATCGCAGTGCTCTCAGGAAGTTTAAATAGCATGGAATTAAAGTCGAATATTGAAATAGCGTTTCACCTGTTTTTGCTGACCATTTACATACCAACTAATCCAACAAAGGAGAGAACTTTAGAGGACAGCAGGAGTTATTCCTGGACATCCTGAATTGCCGCTGAATGTTGGAAAGGGAAAGTAGAACAGTCCTAGGCCTTGCTCCCTCTGGATTCTCATTCTGGGCAGCAAAGAAAATTCCTTTAGCCTTCTCTGTTCTTAAAGTGCAAGTCTATGTTCCCAGTCTCCTAATGGGCACATTCGTTCCAGTCATATATATTATTTATCCTCAGAGCATTTGTGGGTGTGTATACACACACACACACACACACACACACACACACCCTCATGGTATAGAAGGGTATTATATATGAGCATAAACCTTAAAGGAAAGAAATCAAAGTCCAGTCATATTTGTAGAATCCCTTTCCCTCTAATGCTTCTGTTAATCACTAAATATTATTAACCACTAAAAATGTTTAGATTGATCACATAATTTCTGGGTTATATTTATGTAAAAAAAATTCATTGTTCTCTTAAAATACACTGTAGGGGGCAGCATTTCCTATTTGGTTTACAAATAATTGTCTTAGTTGCCAGAAATGATTAACAGCTTATGATTATTCTGTTTTTTAAAAAAAATCACTTAAAGTATTTAAAAATATATTCTTTAAAAATTGGAATTATATCAGAATCCATAGGAACATGTAAAAAGAAAAAAAAAAAGTAAATAAAAAAATTGGAATTATATAAAAATGCTTACTGGTGGATGATGGCTCAAAACCAGATGATCTCTTAAATATTACATACAACTTAAAGCTACGTTGTATTTCTTGTACTATTTATTTAAGATAGGTTTTGTTAATTTCTGCATTTTCTGAGCTGAGCAATATAGAAAACACTGTAGGTTAGTTACATGGTTTGAATGTATAGTTTTAAAAAAGACTTCTATAATTAGTGCCTCTTTAGATACATTTAAAGTCAGTTTTGAGGTTATTTTTATGGATCTGAATTTTTATGAAAGTAACTTTAAATCTACTTTCTGTTAGTAAGAGGATAAAGGCAGAAAATTGCATATATTTAAGACAAATTTGGGGGAACAAAGAGAAAACAGTTTATTTGATCCTAATGAATCAAGGTCCTGTTGTATGTTAATATTGAGACCTAGATGAAATAAATTGAGTAATATTTATTCTATCTGGGAAACATGTAAGAATTATAGTCACAACATAACGATGTTTTGGTCAGTGATGGACCACATATGTGATAGTGGTCCCATAAGATTATAATACTACATTTTTACTATACCCTTTCTTTTTAAAAAATTTTTTATATATTTAAAAAATATATTTTAATATACAGATAAGGTCCAACTTTCTTGCCCAGGCTAGTCTCAAAATCATGGCCTCAAGCAATCCTCCTGTCTTGGCCTCCCAAAGTGCTGGGATTATAGACATGAGCCATTGTGCTGTCCAACCTTTTATATGTTGAGAGATGTTTAAATACACAAATGCTTAGCATTGGGTTACAGTTGCCTACAGGATTCAGTCCAGTCACGTGCTGTACAGGTTTGTAGACTAGCAACAACAAAGTATCCCGTATAACCCAGGTGGGTAGTAGCCCGTACCATGTAGGCTTGTGTAAGTACACTCTATGGTGTTTGCACAATGATAAAATTGCCTAAAGACCCATTTCGGAGAACATATCCTCATTGTTAAGCAATGCATGACTGTATATTTATGTAATTTAGAGTTTCTTTAAGAAGCTAATATTGAAAAATACCAAGTGCCAGACATTTATGTATTCAACAGATATGAATCAAACCCATTCTTTTGTGCGAGGCATTATAACAGAATTAGTGAAGAGTTACAAGGATATTTATGACTTGGTGTTTGTTCTTAAGGAGTTAACAGGAATGATAGGACAAAAGATAAGATACAAAATATAAGTGTTTATAAGATAAGATACAGAGGAGAGGCTCCTTTAAGAAAATACCTTAATGGCCACCTGCAGGCCAAATCCATCTTGTACAGCCCATGAGCTAAGAATGCTTTTTATAGGTTTTAATGGTTGCAAAAATACTAAAAGGAAGATAGTATTTTTTGACACATGGAAATTATATGGGCTGGGTGAGGTCACTCACACCTGTAATCCCAGCACTTTGGGAGGCTGAGGTGGGAGGATATTTTGAACCCAAGAGTTTGAGACCAGCCTAGGCAGCATAGAAAGACCCTGTCTCTAAAAAAAAAAAAAAAAGAAAAGAAAACGAAAAAAGAAAATTATATGAAATTCAAATTTTAGTGTCCATAAATAAAGTTTTATTGGAACACAGTCAGTCATGCTCATTCACTAACATATTGTCTGTGGCAGCTTTTGTGCTATAATGGCAGAATTGAGCAGTTGCGACAGAGATCATATGGCCCGCAAAGCCAAAATATTTACTTTCTATTGCTTTACAGAAAAAATTTACCTCCTCTGCCTTCGGTGTGTACATAGAGGTTGGAGGGGAGCCCTTTCGTAGTGAGCCAAGGTCTTTGGCTGCCTTCCATCTCAAATAGTGGCCAGCATTGAAGTGGATCATTTCAGCTGTTTTCTCTCTCCTCCCCACAGGATGAGCTATGTCTGATCTAGTTTGGTTCACATTAAAGTAAACCCCTCCACTAGGAGAAGCAACTGAGATGCCTGCTTGGCCAAGTGGGCAGATGAATAAGGATGGGGATGGTAGGGTTTAAGAAAATAGGGAATAATGAGGCTGTGTGAACTGGAGAGATAATGGCAGCCTACTGTTGCCATGTGACTGTGCCAGTTTGGGGGACTTTTTTAAAGAAGTAGAAAGTAATCTTTAAAATTTTCAAAAGTCTACATTTGAACAAAGAAGTAGAAGATTTTAAATAACACTGTTAGGAGCCATAGCGTTTCTGAGAGTCCAAGTCAATCTGGAAGGGCCCCTAGTCTTCAGTCTTGCTCTAAAGCAAGCTAAGTGCCTGCTGTCTTTCTCATACCCCCTTGGACCCCTCTTGGACCTGCCAGTTTCTAGCTGTGGCGAGGGCTTGCGCCTGGTCTCTGCTCCTTCAGTCCCACCTTGAGACCAAAGCAGCCCTGTTTAGGTTCCAAGGTTAGGTCAGGGGAAGGAGGTAGAAGATGTCCTGCGTTGTCTAATGTCGCTAACTCCAGAAAGCCTTTTTAAGAAAGCAAATCCATTACGTCTCTTTCAGCTACTTTGTATCATTACTGTGGTCAGCCAGGGCCTGGTCAGGGTGGAGGGATGAGTCAGAGGATTTCAGTAACTCCAGTATCACACTTCACTCTGACCTTGCTAGGGTGCTTATTAGTAGGGGGAGGAAAGGGGTTGACAAGGAAGAAGCAAACAGCGTATGCCTAATGAGTGAGGTACAGTGACAGTCATCACTTAAAGAATGTGTAGGATTTAGAAAAGAAAATGTGGAGGGCAGTTATTCCTTGAGAAAATAGAAGGGGAAAAAAAATAAACCAGGGAGAGGAAAATAAATGGGTTCCATGCCCATGAAATGGCAGGTCCTCTAGTTTGTCTGGCAGCCTGGGGTGTGAGGGGGGATGGTGGGATAAAGGTGGGAATGTTGTGTTGAGACAGGGTCAAAGAATCTACACTGGCTTCCTAAAGAAATTGGGCCGTAAGAACCACTGAAGAGTTCGGTGTGGGGCCTGTGATGGGCTGATGACATCAGATTCATCTAGCAGTAACACTCATCGTAGAGTCATTGAAGGGGACAAGGCTAGAGGCACGGAGAAGAGAGGACACTCTCATTCTTGCCTGGACCCTATTTGGTTTGGGGACAGGCAACTTGGTCTGAACCAGAGCACTCGCAGCGTGTAGAGGAGGAAGAAATAAATACGTGGGCAGATGCGTCACATGTAGTGGGGGGGGCCAGTAAAGGGGGTCCCAGGACCTTTGACCCCATATGATTTGATGTCTTCCTTCCCTTTATGTATAACATACTTATATGTTTATTGTCTCATTTAATTCTGGCAGCAGTTCTTAAAAAATCCCTCTCCATTTGTCCATGTAGAAATAGATTCAGACTAAGTACCCAAGTACCAAACAGCTAAGAAGTGATACCAGAAGCAGACAGACTCTGGGATGCACTACTGGTCTACAGTAGAACATTTGTAATGGTTGTATTTTACTTTGCGGAGAAAATAGCTAAGAACTGCATTAAGACTACTTACGTGTAGCTTTTTAATGATCTTTCCTTGGCCTTTTAGAATTGGGGACCAGAATTCTAAGATCTTAATTTCATAGTTAAGATTTGCATGTAACTTTTCATATAAATTAAACTAGCATATAGATATAGATATCTAGTCATTTTTACTAAGTTATATTTACTATTTATTGATTAAAATGTGAAGAACATAACTCAGTTCTACCAGTATGCAGATTATTTAGCAATAAGCAGATATACTTAATTACAGTGAGGATTTTAAAAGGGTTTGGTTTTATTCTTTCACCTTGACACACTTATCAGTATTTCAGATCACCAAAAGAAACGAATAAGGGGTAGGATTGGGTTTGTTTTTTCCTTTTATGAACCATTTGAGGTGTCTAGTTACCTTCTTCCAATATGCTTGTATTTCTTCTTTCTGACATCATGCAGTTTTAGTTTTTCTACTTTGAAACTAAACTAATTTTAAAGAATTAGAACTCTTAATATCAAATGGTATCTGTTAGAAAAATGAAATATAATTAAATTAAAATAACAAAAAATTTTTAATTGGGCATTGAATATACTTTTTTTTTTTTAAGACATTGCACTGGAGTGCAGTGGCATGATCATAGCTCATTGCAGCCTTGAACTCCTGGGCTCAAGCAGTCCTCCTGTCTGAGCCTTCTGAGTAGCTGGGACTATAGGTGTGGGCCACCATGACTGGCCTCATGCTATATTCTTAAGATGGAATGGTAGAATGAAAATTTTACTCACAAAATTAGGAAGTTTTTGATGCTTATGGGCTTTTAGAAAATCCAGGTTTAGATTGTAGCTGTTTCAAAGAGCTTTTTTCCATGCCTCTTAAGCTTCTTAACCTCTCTACTTTTCTACTTACTGTATAGATGGGATTTTTTTTTTTTTTTAATATTCTCCCTTGAACTTGGATGCCTTACACTTAACAGCCTAAAAAGTTGAGATAAGTTGTGCTATTATTATGTAATTTTGATGACATCTGGCCCTGTATTTCTAAACTGAGACAACCACTGCTTTGACAAGTTGACATAAGGAGGAGAGAGTTAATGTCAGGGCTGTCCTTCCAAACCAGCAAATCTTGCAGAGATTGTTAGAGTAGGAAAGCAGCCTTGGGTTAAATTCATTATTTGAACTTTTGATGGTACAGTGATATAAGAAAGTTGGTACAGCAACATTCTTTCCTTGTAGGGAATAGGTATAATAAGGGAAGAAGTAAACAAACTACTTCACATTTGTCACATTACAGTAACTTATAAGTAAATATACAGATCACAAAGATCACTAGTACATGCTAACTGAGCAATTTGACCAGGTATGTTTAAAGTTAGGTTCTCTGTACTCCAGACTGTAGATTAACAACCAGCCTTTATCGAACAGGAACATATAATTTGCTGGACATTGTTCTAGAGTAGAGAAGAAAGATGAAAAGTCATGTTCTTTCCCATCAAGGATTTCACCACACAAAGGTGATAGATACTGACACTGTGTTTACTGCATGGTGGCTGAGAGTCAAACATTTTCAAATCCTGACTGTTGATTCTTAGCTGTGATCTTGACCAACTCTTTTATATCCTTGAGTCCCAGTTTCCTCATTTGTGAAACAGGGAAGAAAGTACCTAACTTGTAGGGTTAAAGGATGTAATGTATGTAAAGTACCTGGTGCAGAGCAAGTTGGTAGCTACTGGCTACTTGTCTTAGTCCCTTTTGTGGAGCTATAAAAGAATATCAGAGACTGGGTAATTTATAAAGAACAGAAATTTTATTGGCTCACAGTTCTGGAGGCTGGGAAGTCCCAGACTGAGGGGCTGCATCTGGTAAGGGCCTTCTTGCTGTATCATAACATGGCAGAAGGCATCACGTGGTGAGAGAGCAAGAGATTGAACTTACAGCCTCAAGTCCTCTTATAATCGTCGTTAATCCATTCACCAGGGGGTGAAGCCCTCATGACTTAAACACCTCTCATTAGCCCCCCACCTCCCAGCACGGTTGTGTTGGGGATTAAGTTTCCAACACATGCTTTTGGGGGACACATTCAAACCATAGCACACTCTAGTAGAGGAATATGGCAGACATCATGAGGGAAACCTAAATCAGCTTGGGGAAGAGTTGAAACCTTGTTCCCAAAAGAAGAAATGCCAGATTTGGGACTTGGATGGTAAGTTAGGGGTTGAATTGAGTGGTTGTTCATTCCCTGGGAATGAACATGTACAAAGGGAACATGTACAAAGTATATGTTTATTTCATGTTAATTTTTTTAGTGACTATATGGATAATATATGTAGTTTAATACCAAAGAATCCTTTTTAAATTGACCTAGGACTGTAAATTGTACTCTAAATAGTAACTCATTGCTTCAAGTATGTGTTTCTTATTACAGCTCAGAAATGTAAGAGCTTAAATGGCATGTGAGGAATTTGAGGTTAAAAAATAACATGACCAACCAGCCTTCTTAGTGCTCAATTTAATGTGCACGTGTTTGTGTTCATTGTTAGGGATTTGACTTTATTCTATTTCCTAACAGGGCCTGGTATTAAAGCAGATTACCCCATTTGATTCTCTTAATTTTGATTAATTTGCCATAATTTTTCTGCCTTATCCCTTCTTATGGTCAAACAACCTATGAAAATTAATGTTAAAATAATTTATAAAATATCATTTTTGATAATATGATCTCATCAAAATCCCAGAATTATAGCCAGGTATCTACTGAGTTACATATTTTAAGATGATAGTAATGTCGGCTTTTATTTTGAGATGATTTTACAAATAAAGACTAACCACCCCTTTTTCCTTTACTTGTTTTGGCTTTTTGTCTTGTGTAGCTCAAAACTTTAAAGGGCAGAACTAGATGCCCGGAAAACCACAGCCACATAGCAGCTGTAGTGTACCAACAGTTGAAAAGAAATTTTGCTCTTACTGTGTGGAGTTAGCAATTTATATTATTTTTCCTATGCTGGCTTGTAGCCAGCAAAAGCATCCACTTCCCTGATCATGTCCTAGAGATGGGAGCCATTTCTTAAGTGCCTGCAACCATGAGCTGGGCTGTCAGTGAGAGATTATTGCCAGCCCTGGTCTGCTAATAGGAGGATTTCAGATAGCCAGTGGGTTCTAATTTAGAACAGCTCAATCTTGTCTTTGTTGTGAGATATATTACCCTGAGATGCCGCATCTGTCCAGACAGGAAAGCACATTGTTCTTAGTTTACCATCCCTTTGAAGGAAAACCGGAGAAACTGTCCTTTAAAGGAAAGCCAGAGAATATATTAAATCCTGCTTACTGCCTACCTACTTGTTACTGTCATCCATATTTTCTTTATGTTGTCACTGTGTTTCTCTGTGTCGTCATTAGTCTTCCCTGGAAGTAAAACATTGCTGGCACTTGTCATTTATAATACCAGGATATAGTGTTAGACTGCCTTTGTGAATGAACACGAGATCTTGATCTCAGAGCCATTCTTTCATGGATAAGGTTGGCTTATCCAGTCAAGTCCATCCTAGAGAATCTCTCACTCTTGGAGGATTTAACATCCTGGGGAGAATTGTTAGTGCCTTTCTGCAGTGAAAATAGTTACCGTGGTTACTGTGTAAGGTGCCTTCTTTTTTTCTTTTTTGAACCAGGCAGTGAACTGCCTAAAAATGGTCACTTCCCTGTAGTGCCTTTGAGCAGAAATTATTCTCTTAGATTTAGGCCTCAGCAATTTTTTATGCCTATATGATGTGTGACGAGCCCACGACTGGATAAAGCCCCACAGGAGCCATGTACTTTGAGTCTCCGTAGGCTTTTGGCCACTGGCCATGTGACAGTCTGGAGAAGGGCCAGTTGTTTCCTTTGCTGATAGCTACTAAAAAAGTAGTTGAGGGTCTGATAGAGCAGTCAGTACAAAGGAGACTTAAAAAAACAGGCTGGCGTGGTGGCTCACGCCTGTAATCCTAGCACTCTGAGAGGCTGAGGCAGGTGGATCATTCAAGGTCAGGAGTTTGAAACCAGCCTGAGTGAGACCCCGTATCTACTAAAAATAGAAAGAAATTAATTGGACAACTAAAAATATATAGAGAAAAAAATTAGCCAGGCATGGAGGCGCATGCCTGTGGTCCCAGCTACTCAGGAGGCTGAGGCAGGAGGATCACTTGAGCCCAGGAGTCTGAGGTTGCTGTGAGCTAGACTGATGCCATGGCACTGTAGCCCAGACAACAGAGTAAGACTCTGTCTCAAAAAAAAAAACAAACCCTGCCACATGCTTGTGGGTCTCCTGACTGTGATGCTGTCGCCATCCATGGTGATATAATCGGAACAAAAGAGACCAAGTATGACCTCAGAGTAACAATACATATTGTGGAGGGGAGGATTGTTTTAATGTACTTTTTGTTCCAGATTGTCAATTGCAGTCGCCTGGTTATCTTTGACCGTATTTTGCCATACAGCATGCTATGCACATAGTTTGAATAAGGCTTGCAATTAAAGCACAGCTTTTGAACAGAGCTCGTAACTTTCCCTTTCAAACTGTTTTGAATGTGATTTTTAAAAATAACCTGATGTAACTATTGCTTCTCAGTTGTTTAAAAATATAACGTTAAATGTGGATTAAACTCTGTAACATTCATTTGTCAGTATTTCAGGGGTTGGCTGTGTAGTCAAGTATGTCTTTTTGTTAAATAATAAATGTTTTTTGTGGACAATTTTGCAATTAGAGGAAAGTACAAAAAAGAATTAAAAAGCTATTCCCACATGTAGAATAACACCAGACACATGACAAGCTCTTACGTAGTTGCTCAGTGTATGTCAAGACAGATACTATTAATATCATCTTGGTGTATATGTTTATGATTTTGTATGTGTATTTGTCCTTTTTTTGTTTAAGAAGATAGAGGTCAGAACATGCAAATACAATATAATTACTTTAAGTTTAACAAATTGTTTTTTGACTTGTCTTTTTTTATTATTTGACATTTCTTTTTATTTTGACATTTCTTTTCATTCTTATTCTTTTATTTTTGTATGTGTGATGGCTGGAAGATTTGCCTTTAGCAAGAGGGCAACCTACCTCACTTTGGGCATGTCTGCTAAATGAAGCTATATATAATTTTATTAGGTAATGAATGGTGTGGATCCTTATTAAATATATGACCTTAACTCCATATCCTCCTTTATAATACTCTTTGGAGCAGAGTCTTGTATTTCTACTGCCCCCTCTTGAGTTTGGGCCTTCTCACTCAGTCTGGTCTGATCGAATTTATCTCCCTGTCCTCGTCACTGTGTGACTTCTACCAAACTCACCCTTTTCCCTGCGTGAACCATCTGCTCTAGCCACGTGGTTTTCTCCAAATCCTGTGTTTTGTATTAGCCTGTTTATGTTAGTAAGATATGAGCTCTTGGGAGATATAAGCTCTGGGGGTGTCACACTGCAGAGAAGTTTATTCAAGCTATAAGGAAATAGTTTGTTTTTCTGATAAAAGACCTATGATCAACTTTTAAAACTTTTAGTAGTTATCATAAAACTAAACTAAATCCTTCCCTCTGTACCTTCCAACTCCTCAAAAAGAGAGAAAGAAAGCAAAAAAAGAAATAAATTGTCATATGCTTACTGTGACAACTGTCTTCCCTGTGGCAATTAAAACTGTTCAAAAAATTCTTACAAGTTAATTAGTTCTCCTTGATTCTTTGGATATGTGGCTAACGTGGCAAACTTGGTTTTATCAGGGCTGTGAATTTTGATTCTATTTCCTCCTCCTTTCATCAAACTCTGCCTTGGACATTACCCATTTCGTAAAATAGGCAGTCCACGCTAATAATTTCACACAGTAAGCCACTTTGGCTCACATCTGAGCCACTTTGGTAAGTTACAGCTCTGACTTTCACTTAACCAAGTGAACTTGACCTCTTGTAGTTTCAGGCCTTCCAAGTATTATTTATTTCTCTTAACAACCAGTCTGGCAACAGAGCTTTCATTGGCATTCGTCCCATCTGCATATGAGGAAGCCACATAGTTAATATATTTTTAAAAAGCGTGGCCTCTGGTTTCAAGGACCTACTTAGCTCTTGACTAGTAAAAATGTGATATAGACCGAATAGGCCAAGAACAGGCACAGTGGGTAGCCTCTGGAGCCAGTAAGATTGGAATTTACATCCTGGGCCCTCAGCTCAGTGGCAGCATCTTACCTGTCCTGGAGCCTCAGGTTCTCCATCTGTGAAGTGAGCAGGGAAGGTTACAGGGAGGGGGGCTGAGTTTCCTTCCCACTGCTTTCCTTTGTAGTGTTTAGTAAAGGACCCTGAGGACTAGGGAAGTCAGCCCAGGGCTTCCTGGAGGGGCAGAGTCTTCAACTACAGCGGGCTAGTGGAGTGGAAAAGGAGGGACCCTGTGGGGCAAAGGCATGGAAACAAGACCACAGAGAGGCTTGAAGGCATACACAGGAAAGCAACTCAGTGAAAAGTGATGCATTAAAAAAAATGTGTGTTAGAAGGAAGAGAGTCTGGAATCTGAAAGATGGGAAAGAAGATTCTTGAAAATCTAGGCATGAGACAAGAGTGCAGATGGATGATCAGTCAGCAGTGGAGAAAGGACAGATACAACAAGGAGCATTTGTAAGGAAACACCAGCAGGATTTGGTGTGTGAGACTAGGATAAAAGACATGGCGAGGTTTAAGCTGGGTGATTACTATGTCATTCATTCATTCATTCTTAAAATACTTAAATCCAAAACCTGCAGCTGCAATGTTCTGTTCTAGGTGTTGGGGATTAACCACTAAATAAAACAGAAGCCCCTGCTCTTTTGAAACTTACTAGCGTTAATTATATTACAAATTTAGTGGCAGCAATTTGGGGATCTTGAAATGTCATCATCTAGCTCATGATTCTTTTATCTCAGGATCTAAAAGTCAAATGGGAAATTTGATGAAAGCACATCTAGTATCTTCATGAACTCAACATACACTATTTCCATGTTTCAGAACTGTAAAGATAGAAATAAAACTGTTAAACTGAAAATGCTGTATTTCATAGATCAAAGGAAGGTGTACTACTCTAGATTTAGTAATTTGCCTCATAGTTAATAAATTTCAGGGAACATCATGAAGTTTGGGACATTTAGGGAATTGTTGAGTTGGGAAAGATTTCTTTTGTAGACATTGGTTGGATTAAAGTTAGGTTCATTTAACAACTAGGAGGAAGTAATTAGGTTGAAAAAAGACTAATACTTGATGGTCTTTTTTTCAAATGATTTTTATCAGCTTATTTCTGAAGTATTGCTATGATATTTTAGTGTTCAATTTGAGTTTTCTTCAATTTTTTGAGGCAAAAAAATTTGTTAGTGTACTAGATAATTCGTTGATGAAACATGTTGACATAATAAAGAAATTTGAAAGTTAAAATATAATTTTCCACATTATTTTGAAAACTTGAATTAGAATAACATTATCTAATTAAAATTATGATGCATTTAAGTATTCATTTAGTTTGGAAAACTTTCCTCCCTTTCATTTAATTGACCTAGTTGTATTTCATGGTGTTTTTGTGGTAACTACAATTAATTAGCTGTAACAATAGAGTATAAAGATTATTTATAATTCTTAAGGAAAGAAAGGGATTTGGATCTAATAGGACTGATGTGTTTTCATACACTAAAGGAATGTTAAAATTTCTTAAGAAATCATTAAATCTCTGAGGTGCTTTAAATGTATTATTTTTCAGGATCTGAATGTCTCAGTTTAAGAATTAGATTTTTTTCTTAAGGATGATTTGATATTTTTTCAATTTCCTTCAGGTAAAAGTGCAATTTTAAAGTGTCTCCTGGATATTCACAAAATTTTTCAGGAAAATGACCCAGCATACATTCTAAATGATCTCTACATCTCAGACTACTGCGTGTGGATTCAGAAAGCCAAGTAAGTTTTGGGTTACTTCTGAATTTTTAGATGCTCACATTTCTGAAATGCCTACTTACCCAGGAGGAAGAAAATGAAATAACTTGGGGAATAAGTTTTAATGAGAAGAAAATCCATGTAGCTACCAAACACTTAAAAGGTAACTTGATTACCAGAGGGACCTTGGTGAATTTGCTTAAGGAAGGAGGTACAGATGGTGAAAAGTTAATTTTATTTGAAAAAATGGGTATTGGGACACCCTAGAAAATAGGTATTAAAACAGTTATATTTATTGCCTTACCATTGACTTTCCAATATGAAATCTCAAGACTGAGTATCTGAACTTGTATCTATAGTTTACTTACAAAGGGGTGTGAGTGTGTATGTATGTGCATTCTTGTTTGCATGTGTAGACATCATAAGATGCAAGCCTAATCAAATCTAATCCAAACGAGAGCTGTGCATTCATTGGCTAACCACTGGCATACAGAGTTCGTGTATGAAAAATACAGCCTTCACAGCCTAATAGCATGATTCTTGATAACACGTGTATTGAAGAGTCGGAACACTCACAAACGGACTCTAGCACCTTGGTATGTACAATTTTTAAAAAGTGTTTATCATCGTCTTAATCAAGGAAACGTAGATTAACTATTACATTTAAAAATGCAGTGATTTTGTATTTGGTGAAGGAGTTCTTTAGATCTGATTCTTATTAGACATGGCCAAAATCCATTTCAGTATTGAGAAGATATTAATTAAGAACATAAAAAGAGAGCTCTTGATTAGAATGATTCCTAGGTGCTATAGAAAATGATTGCACAGGCCGGGCGCGGTGGTTCATGCCTGTAATCCTAGCACTCTGGGAGGCCAAGGCAGGCGGATTGCTCGAGGTCAGGAGTTCGAAACCAGCCTAAGCAAGAGCGAGACCCCGTCTCTACTATAAATAGAAAGAAATTAATTGGCCAACTAATATATATAGAAAAAAATTAGCCGAGCGTGGTGGCGCATGCCTGTAGTCCCAGCTACTTGGGAGGCTGGGGCAGGAGGATGGCTTTAGCCCAGGAGTGTGAGGTTGCTGTGAGCTAGGCTGATGCCACGGCACTCACTCTAGCCTGTGCAACAAAGCGAGACTCTGTCTCAAAAAAAAAAAAAGAAAATGATTGCACAATATCAGTCATGACTTGGAAGAAAAATAATGATATTTTTACTGTTACTGTGATTGGTAAGTAAAGGCTTTAGTATGGATTTTAATGCCTGTTTTGAATGAGCCATATATAGAATTTATTTTTTATTTCTGTTCATGGTGAAGCAATTATGTTACAGAATGAAATATGAAAACAACTTGAGCCTGTACCTGTTGTATGGAAAATGCTTTGGGATTGCTCTAGATAATGCCTAATAACATACAGCAGGTGGTGTCAGCGTTTGTGTTGGAAATGTAGATTTCGCCAGCTGGAAAATTGAATCTTTAACCCCTGAGGTCATAATGGCATGTCATCACTTCATTTGATCCTCCTGCTAATTGAGCTTATCAAATACCCTGCTGCCATTTCCTGTTGTTACTTTCATTTTCATAATACAATTAAATTGAAATAGTCTATCTGTGTGAGTTTCCGTTTTTCTTTTCTTTATGGTGAGGGTTTTATAAACATGTAATGAGTATTGAGGCTTGTGCCAGGATACCATTTCCATGAGTGTCTGTTTCTCTATTTGTGACATTCCTCGTTAACTAGAGAGGATTGTATTTCATTAAAGTAGAAGGATATAGGCCCTTAAGTTGTTGTGGGGATTATCAGACTTTTTCTTAAAATTTTTTTTTCTCTTGGTTTTAAGTTGTGGGAAATGAAGCAGAATTCTTAGGTTCTTAGTAATTGTTGTGATAATAGTAATTTTTAAAAAAGGGATAATGTATTAGGCAGTGAGGTAGGAGAGAGAAACCAGCAGGGACTCTTCAAATTACTTTGTAAAAGTTGTTTTTTCATCTTTACCAATTTAAACATAACTTTCCTTTCCCTAAACAGGCCGTGTTGTTTTCAGTTTGTGTGTTAAATTTAACTGTAGACCAACTTTTTTTTCACCCCCTTTGAGATAAAACATCTGTTCCTTTATCTAATATTTATTAAAATTTCTAGTTTTATTCTTCATTTTCCAAGTACAACACGATTGACCTTTCTAGTATCATCTTTACTGTGAACTTTCTTGGCTCGAAATTAATGACACTGCAGTGTGTGTTCCTGATTTTCGTAACTCCTTTTTTCTTCACCTTTTACCTTGATTTATTTCTTTTCCATCTAGTTTGTCAGTGGACTCTAGGACTTTATTTTTATGTTTTAAAATAGTTGTGTGTTTTCCTTAGTCTATATGTGATGTGTTTGTTTATAATAATAAAAACTGTGTAAAATTTTATTTGAAATACCAGACAAGTGCTAAATTCTGAGTACCACAATGAACAGTATTCCATTTTTATAGTCAGACATTTATTTTGGCAAAAATTTATTAGAAGGTAGGTAACAAAGTTATTCTTGTGTTGAACTAATGAAGTTATAGCAGTAGCTATCATAAGTTTGTTTTAGTGCTAGGTGGTTATTTTTCCTTATGATATGTGTATCTTGTAGGGCATATTTGCAGATCTTAATAACTGAAACTCCTGGATTCTTATTCTGAGTTACAAACTCTGCAAATTATTTTTCTGAAAAAGAATGCTCCCTACCATTCTTCATTATACGCTTCATTGGAAGTTTTGAGTGTGGTACCTATACCGCAAACATTGTCTGGTTGTGTACTTGCCTCATATTTTAGTAATCTAGGTGTATATCTCTTTCCCCTTTAAAAATTTAAGGTCCATGTGAATGAGCACCCATCTGGGCCCATCACACTTCCTTGTGAGCACAGTAAATTTTAGTTGAATTGAATGATACCTATAAGAGCAGATTAAGGGAGCATTTTTCATTGTTTAAAAAAGGGTAGCACTTTAAAAAATATGAATCGATTCTAACTTATTTTCATTGATATTTTCAGCTACATTCCATATAAGAGTTCCCCTTGACTCTTTGCTGATGAGCTGCCATCATCAGTAGCAGGGACAGTTCTGACCCTCAGAAGACAAGCCAGGGTAGGAAACAGTGACCTGTGATATGTTCGTTCCAGCTCCACTTCTCACTGGTCATGTGACCTTAGCAAGTCACTTCATCACTTCATCTAATTCCACCAGTATTAATGTTTTATAGTAATATTTCCTCTAGTTGTTTCCCAATGCATTTTTAAAACAGTGTAAATCAACTACATATATCATTTGTAGCCTATTTTATACTTAAGATAGTACCCTACAAATCATTTCTCTTTATAAAATAATATTCATTACAGAGGGGTTTTTCAATTTATTTCTCATTATAAAAAGAGTATATATATGCCCACTGAAGTAAATTTGGCATCAAAACTGTATAGTTTAAATGCATGGTGCATTTTGAAATGACAAGGGAGTAAGATGGGTATTCTTTTGTTTTTGCTACATGGAAAAATGTGGCTGTTGTTTTAATGAAACTAAAATCTAAAATCCTGACAGTCTTCAGTACAAATGTGAGCTTGTCATTAAGGTGTTAAATCATACTTTTTCTCTTTAGTATCCTTTGTTTAGGTAGTTGTAGGGAAAAAGATCTTTGAAATGTAAAACATGTTTGCATTGAACTGATAAATAGTTAACTCTAATTAATACTCATGATACATTTATCTTTTTGCTGCTTTTTAGCATGCTTTACCCCCAAATGAAATCTTATTTTATGACACATTGGACACTAATGTGGAAAGTATATAGATGGAAACAAGTCTGTCACTAAATAGTTATCTCTCGTTTGATAAATATGGACCTCAGTTTCCTCAGTTGTAAGTGAACGTAAGCAGTTTCATCACTGAAATCTTAAATAAATTTTAGAAAACATAAGACCTTATCATTGCTTTAGACTTTTTCAGTTGCTTTCTCTGATGTGTGCTTTTGTAGGGGACGGGGTTATGCTCCTAAGAACAGCATAGACACATGCATCTCTTCCTTTTGGCTCCCTCTTGTTTCTGGTCTGTTGAGATGAGGGAGTAGAAGTGACTTCTATGCAGAGGTAAAACATCAGCAATGAATATAAAAGATGAGTCATAGCTGTTTCAACCAGTAGTTACTGAGCTCCACTGTGTGCCAGGTCTGAGATGGGTGCGGGGGGACTCTGGTGAGCATCGTGAAGCTGGCGTTCTAGCAGGGGATACAGGTCTGCTGTATCTGACAGTGCCACAGTGGACAAGCGGCTGCTGGGGAAGCACCTAAGAGACATGTGGCTGTAGGAGAAAGCTTCTGGAGGAAGAGTATAAAACTGAGAGCTGAGAGATCAAGGAGAGTCGGTCAGATGCAGGTGGGGAAGTAGAGATGAAGAGAATTTCAGAAAATGGGGACAAAAGAAAATGGCCCTTTTAAACAGCTTGAAAGTTCTAGATGGATAGATCATAATAGAGGAAGGGGTAGGAAAGACATGAGGCTGGAGAGGCTAATATAGAGCCTTGGCCACCTGAAAATGCTCAGATTTTGTCCTGGGAGACTGAAGCAACTGAAGAATTAAACTATGGAGCGGCTGTGTCAATGAGGGATGAGATTCACATTCTGGGAAGATTCATCAGGTTACTTTGTGGGGAATGCATTGGGCTGGGGCAGAACTCAGAGCTCGAGACTGAAGGGCTGGTTAAGAGTCTTGGTAATCCAGAGAAAAACAATGGTAGCCTGAACCAGGGAAGTAAGAATGGAGAAGGGAGACTAGTAGTCAGGTATGAGAGGTAGGTGAGACAGACTTAGTCATTGATTGGACGTGTTGGGAGAGAGAAGGGGAAGAGTCAAAAGTGAGATGCAGGTTTCGACTTGGCCATTTAACTGGGACAATAAAGGTGCATTTGCCAAGACTAAATAGTATCAGAGCGGATGTAGATTGGGAGAGAAGATAAGGAGTTCAATTTTATTTTATTTTTTATTTTTTGTAGAGATGGGGTCCTGCTATGTGGCCCAGATGGTCTCGAACTCCTGACCTCAAGGAATCCTCCTACCTTAGCCTCCCAAAGTGCTGGGGATTACAGGCATGAGCCACTACATCTGGCCAGGAGTTCAGTTTTAGAAATGTTGATTTGAGGCCTCAAAGGAGTATTCATAAAGAGGTGGCCAGGAACATTTGGAGCACAGCTGGAAAAGATGTATATAGAAGAATTTGGACAAAGAAGGGATATGAATTAAATAGCAAAACATAAAAAATGCTCTCTGGTTGCCTAGTACTGTTTTACCCATATGAATGTAATAATAATCAAGAATGGATACTTTCCAAGGGTGGGAAAATAATATCATGCAGAGGAGTAGACAAGGAAAACATGCATGCAACATAGTGAATAGATTTCTTGGTTCTAGCTATGGTGTGTTAGAAAGGCCAGGACGAATGTGAGGCTTTTTGCATTTAGATCATAGTTTATCCTTGTAGTATCCCTTTATTATTGAATAAGAGAGTCTGCTGTTAGCCTGGGGGTTATGATGTTTTAGTAACAGGGCCAGATAAGAAATCCTCTCTCTCCAGTCTGTGTGTCAAGGGCTGTCAGTATTCTTGACTAATTCTTGTCAGTTGGTTACATAAGAGAAACTCACTCAGACTTGTATAGTAAAACTGGGGGGCTCTCTTAGGTGAGTACAGGTTATCTTCTGGAACCCAGGTGCTGAGAGTACAGCAGGGCCCCAGGAGCTCAAGCTATGAGAAGGGAGGCAGTTGGCTTGTTCTCTGGCATGTGTTTGCTCATGTTCTTTCTGAAAGTCACCATGGCTCTTCTCTCCCTGTGCGAGGAGGAGGGTGGCTGCTCCGTACTTGTGAATTGACATGTCTTTGTTTTCAGACCAGAGACGGACCAGAGTCCCTTGTTTGTAATTCCAGGGGAGGGAGAATGTGATTGGCTCAACATGGGCTAGTGTCTTTTCCTGGTCCAGTTGCCTTGGTCATGGTGGGATTAGGCGGTACCCCCTAAAGCGGTTTATCAGTAGTGAGTGGCATTTCTCAGAGAAGAGTCGGGGCAGAGAAAGGGCCTGCAGCCACCTCATGAGGACATTGCTGTAATCTCACATTGCCATTCTGAGGCACAGCTTGGGGAGAGCTGTGACACCTTGCCACTGCTTGTGTCAGTGATATTTGTAATAAATCTATACAGCGTTGAACGTGATTTCAGGGATCTGTTCAATTCAGGCATGCAAAGTGATAATCAGACACTCCAGGTGGTTTTACTTTTGTAAGGAAAGTGACTTCTCAGACAAATGGTAAAACGTTAAGTATTACATTAACTGCTAATGATTAGCATGTAGAAATTTCAAGAAAGAATTGTGTGTAATTTCAAGCAAGTTAAACCTCCCTTGGATTGAGATCATTCTTGGTAAGGTGCTTATTCTGGCATGTCAAGTTGCTCTTTAGTTTTACTGTTTATTTTTAATTAAATCCACAAATTCATCCTGGGTGGAAGTAGGTTTTATCTCCATAAGAAAAGATTAGTACATGCCAGTATCCATTCTCTTAAATCCATTCAGTGTGGTTTCATATAGAAAGGATTTACTTAATGGTTCTTTGCCTTATCACGGGTAGTTCAGCAATGCCTACTGGGGACTGTTGCTCTTCATTAGACTTCTCTTATAAGAAATGTGCCAATAAATCATAGGATTACAAATATTTCTACAGATTTAAGACTAAAATAACCTTTTGTAAAGATATGAATGCTCTCTGTAATTGTGTTGAGAAAACTAACAAAGAATTATGTATTTGTTGGGTTTTGATTTTTGTTTTTGAGAAATAGGGTCTCACTTTGTTGCCCAGGCTAGAGTGCAGTGATATCTGATAGCTCACTGGAACCTCAAACTCCTGGCCTCAAGCGATCCTCCTTCCTCGGCCTCCCCATGTTAGGATTACAGGCATGAGCCACCATAGATTCTAATCATCATGAATCCAGACCTTAAAAAAAAAATAGGTTTGGCATATTTTGAGAATTTTTAGAAAGTTACAAACATAATTCATTTATCATTTTTACTTACATATGTACCATGGGCATCATGATTATAATATATTGATAAAAACAGAGGTTTATAAAAATAAATTGGGCAAGACTATATTTTCATTATTAATTTTCTTAAGGTGGAGGAGGTTAGAGGAGAAAGTGTGGATAGGGGTTCTTATAAAAAAGATAACGGTTTTCAGAGGTGAATAGGAAGGTACTGTCTCTTTACCTAAGGAGTATTGCGTGTATCAAGCCCATTTTATAGCTGTGGCTGGGTGTCTGTGTTAGAGTAGACTCTGTTCTTTCTTGTTTTAGTTCCTCATACTTGCCTCCAGACTTCTCAGGTCCTTCGTTTTGGCTTGCTGACCTTTTACAGAGGGGGCAAATTGGTATTTTCCTTCACCTCGCTGTTCTTGTGTATTTTTGTACCTCAAAGCTCTTCAGAGGAGACCCGCAGGATCAAGTGAGTTTGGGTGGTGATTGATTTAGTCAGGTTTTGTAAACTAGTATTCTCTACTTCTCGTAGAGTTTTCACTGGGCCTGAATTGTCTTAAAGTCTTATTCAGGGAAGAGGCTTACATTGATGAATGTGGCGCATGTGTGGTTATCGTCCTTAGCAAGTGCTCCGTTTAAGGAGAGCTTTGTCAAGAGCGTCCTTTGAATGGAGTCACAAGAAAGCTTTTTTTAAAAAACTGACAACTTCAAGTACAATTTCCTTTTCCTTCTGTCTATTATGATTGAAACCCAATCCTTGTTATAACATAATTATCTCAACTGAAGCCAGCAGGGAGTTGCTGCCTTAATGTAAGGGGTGTGAAGTCCCCTAAATAAATAGAGGATTAATTACACTCACAGCATGTAGTGAAGGTGATGAGATTGATTGTGATCATTTGACTTGTCCCATTTCCTGCTCTGACTACTTTCTTGAATAAATAGAAGCTGGGACAATAATAAACAGAGCTATGGAGCGTATTGTTGGGCATGGAGTGTTGGAAAAGAACCTTCTTGTGCTATATTTCCAGATTTTAAGTGATTTAGATGACATTTATTTTAGATAATTTTCCATCAATTATTCTTTTATTGTTCTCAATTTAAACAGCCTTCCAGGAAATTGTTTTTATTTTTAAAAATATAGATATTGGCAGAGTGTTGAGAGAATTTGACAAATTGTGTTTTAATGGAGGGACATCAGCAAATTTATGGTCTTTTTAGATGTTTTCATTTAATGTGGCCTTTTGGAAGGCTTAAACTAAAGAAAAGCTTAGCTGTTATGTGTTCCTATTGTCTTTTTTCATAAGAGCTTTGTACTTTTGTTAAAATGATAAATTAGTACTTTTATGAAGCAGATCATGTTTTCTATTTTGTGTTTGGTGTTACCTTCTTTTGTTAGAGAGTTTTATAATGTCCTAAAATTGTGATTTAGATTTTTATATATATCTCCTAATTTTCTGTGGCTATGGCTTCCTAAATAAGGTCCATTACCCCAGGGAATACATAAAACAATCATTTTGGGGTGCAGGAAGACTATAATAGACCTTCTATCTATGTCTGTTTTTTTTTTAAGAAAGAAGCTAACCTTCGGTAATATTTAATATATGGATTGATGGCAAAAATTATCTTTAGTGGGTGTGTACCATACATTTTTTACTGGTGGGATACTTGATCAGAATCTTATAGGCCATTGCTTCGTGGAACAACCATCCTTATTTCTAAAGAGAAGCATATGCATTTATTCACAAAGCCTGAATTATTGCAGGAAAAGGGTTGCCTCTGCTAGGAAATTAGAGTTGGGGTTCAGGGTCTCTTGTCATTCTCTGCCAACTGCTTAAACTAAGTTGAAGACATAGAAACTCAACTGCTAGAGCTTGAGATTTTATGCTAGATATAAAATATTCACTGCCTGCTTTCAGTTGCGTGCTGTTTGTCCAGGGAAGATTTAAAGAAGCCTTACTTCTGAATGTAAAGCCTTTGCCATGATGGCAGTACATTTCTCCTGGGCAAAAACAACTTGACCTTATTTAATTTTGCTTTTGAGATCCTTATGTGTTAATTTAAGACATTAAAGAACAAAAGTCAACTATCATTTTGGAAAAAAAATGAATTTAATTTGAAGTGGGCAATCATAAGTCTGGGGGTGGGATGTGATTTAGATTTAATCTAAAATGTATGATTCCTTGAGGAATGGTTTTGTGATTTCGTTGTTAATTACTAATCCAAGGAAAAAGGACTCAAAGAAATCTGGACTGTTAATGTCCTAAAGGACAGAGATCTTATTCAAGTTGGTACCTCAGCACCTAGCAAACTGCCTGACACTTATTAATGACACTTGGTACATGCTCATTGCATTGAAAATTTTTTTAGGCAATGAAAAGAAGCAGTTTTGCTGTCTGTTTACATGTTATTAAACCTATGAGCATGGAAATGGATTTATGGCATGCCCTTCTCTGTGGGCCTGTCATAGTGTTCCCATGCCAGAGTAAGCCACAGCCCCAAACCATTGCCCAGCCTCCTTACCTGTGTGCCGTGGGCTCCGAAGGGGGTTGCACAATATGTAAGAAAAGAAAAAGAGAGAAAAAATAATAAACCCTCTTGTAGGACCTTTGGTGTCCTACAAGAGGGTTTTACTCTTTATATATATATATAGTAGTCACAAAACAAGGACATATGTGCTTATATACACAGACGTTCTGTATCCAGATAAATGACAAAGGAAACATATAACTTTCTGGGAATGCTTATTTACCTAGGGGTGAGAAAGTCAGCATGGATAGGAGGTGTATAATAAGAGAGAGAGATGTGTGTGGATGGTTGGATGTGTAGATGATTGGATCACTTGCATGTTACCTGCTTGGCAATATGGGCCCAGCATGTGGTATTGGGGCTGCCAAACAGTATCCCTGAGGAATCGGACTCAAGAATTAGCCATTTCAGGACCTGTATCCATGTGGTGACTACATGTACAGAGACAGAGAATGGGAGCCAGCTGAGAAAGAAGGGGCTCCACCCCTCAATTCTAGGATGTCCCCAGGCCGGCATCTTCTCCAGATTATATGCCTGAGCAAGAGTCAGATTGAGTGATCTGTGATGAAACCGAAGGATATCATGTATAATCATTCAGTTTAATCCTGTTGCCCATGAATAGGTACCTGTGAATGACAGTTTTTCCTAGATCAAACTGTGTTCATCTGAAATATTTAAACTATAAATATTTCTGCTCTTTGTGGTTCATCTAATTAGAGTCTGATTAAATCCAAAATGTATTGAGCACCTGTTATGGCAGGCATTGTTCTCAGTGCTGGAGATAGTATCAATGTTGGGTTTCTGTATCAGGGAGCCCGGTGTCTGGGAGGGTTAATAGGAAATTGTCGTTTAGGAGGCAACGATATTATACTGTCATGAAAAATCATAACTGGAAAGCTAAATGGCAAAAAACAGATATATATATAAAGCTATATATGTTGAACTGGCTTGATCACATTAAAAAGATATATTCACAGAACAAAATCCCAGAAAGAAGCACATTAATGTTAAGAAAAGTTATCTCTAGTTTGTAGACTCATGGGAACCCTCTCTATTTTATACTTTTTTTTGTATGTTTTACAGTGAATGTAGAAATGCACTTTAAGAACTTATAATAAATGCTTGTTAAATGTTTTTCTCAAATGTAACACTCTTATAGAAACAACTAAAGTAAAAAGTGTGGTGGTCTTCATTCAAGGCCAAACTAGACAAATAAATGAATGAAAAAAGAAAGCCCTTAGACCCTGAATGAAGTGAAATAAACATAATAATTAGATAATTACCAGTGCTTGTTTGAGTTTTCTCAAACATGAACTTAGCATTTAAGTCAAGTAGTAATTCGATATCACAAATGTGGAGTTTCTCTCATCTTTTTGGTGTACCATTTTATTATTTATATGAAATTACATAGCAGAAAGAAGAGACCGGGTCATTAGAAGTCTTTGATGTGCACGTGTTCTCTGAGTTGTAGAACAACACATCAGGCGACAGGGCACACCTCTAATAGCATGGCGTGTTTGCCTTTTGTTTAGTTGGTCTGCCCTTAGTCTTGTGGTGGATGACATATCACTTTACCTCCTAGATTTATAATTATGTGGGACGACAGTGTATTGTGCAAAGTGATGTCTCTTCTATTGATTGTCTTTTCTCCCGACTCTTTTTTTTTTTTTTGCCATATAAACGCAGGGCACATACACACCTAGAGTCATTCCTTGGGGATGTCATTTTTGATACTTTGTTAGAACCCAAAGGCACTTTTCTTTAAGCAAAGAATAAAACACCTTCTCATATAAAATATTAAGTACGCTTGTGACATTCCAGGTAAGCTTGCCAGCCAATTTAGGTTTTATTTCTATCCCTAGAATATCCTAATGCTCCAGGAAAATAAGGGTTTAGCTCTTACTAGAAGAAATTGACTTCAGTTTCAACTTGATGTTGAAAATTACAGTTGTCAGCATATGTCCTGTCTACTTGTTTTAATGGACACAACAGTTAAAAGGACATCACTTAACGCTGTATAAACTAAAGACATCTGAATAAAACTATTGGCAAGGGATCTTTACTCCATGTGAGGTACTGGATTAATCATAAAAATCAAGCTTTCAGGGCTCAGGTTGTGAAGCTTGTGTTCTGAATGCAGCTGCAGTCCACATCCTTATGTTTCAGAAACTTCCCCAGTTTCAGATGCAGATTTCAAATCTAAAGTGTTCACATGGTAAATTCTAAGCTTATTTTGCCTTTTTATCAGAAAGATTCAACCTTGCTGCAGGTTGGTGTGCGAACAGTTGTGTTTTTTAAAAACCTCACGGATTTTGCCATCTGCTGTATAGGTCAATGTAACATGTTTCTGTTAAATCATACAATTTCATTCTCTTTTTGAAAATTATTTTATTTATTTTAGAGGCAGGATCTCACTTTGCTGCCTGGGCTGGAGTACAGTGGCATGATCATAGCTCACTGCAGACTAGAACTCCTGGGCTCCAGCAATCCCCCTGCCTCGGCCTTCTAAGTGGCTGGGACTACACACACACACCACCATACCCAGCTATTAATCATACTATTTCAAAGATCTCCCTGCCAGTGTGAGATGGGCTCTTTTTTGAGGCTTGAAAGTGAAGTTATGTCAGGTATTGACTTTGTTTCATATCTTTTGGGGTCCTATTATCGTAAGTGGTGGTAGTGGTGTTTTTTAAATGGTGACTGCTTTAGGACTTGAGTGTCTGTTCATCAATCCATTCATTCAACAAATAGTTATGAGCTCCTGCTATGTGGAAGGTTCTGTGCTAAGATGCTGGGCCTGTGTTTTGGTAAACAAAAACCAGGTATAGCTCCTACCCTTATAAAACGTATGATTGAATGGAGACAGAGGATTTAATCAAATAATCACATATATGAAAAGCAAAGTTAAAACCTTGGAAAGTTCTGCAAAAGAAAAGATTCCTCTGCCCTGAGGGCATGTGATAGCTGACCTAGTCTGGTAGGGGAATAGGAGGAGGAGGAGGTCTGGCAGGGGAGGATTCCCTGGGAAATGTCTGCTTTGAGTACTGAAGTGCAAGTGGGATTAATGAGAAGGGACTTCAGGAAGATGTAGTAGATCCACCATGTGCAAAGGCCCTGTAGCAGGAGGGAATTTTCTTTGTGTTCAAGAAATTGAAAGAAGGCTGTGGTGGCTAGAATACAGAGAAAGGGTGTATGTATTTGGGGAGGAGTCAAGATAAGGCTGAGAATGTAGTCAGGGCCCAGACTGTACAGTATTTTTTAAGTAATGTTGAGAAAGTTTATCCTTATTTTGAGAGCACTGGGAAGCCAGTGAAGGATTTTCAGCATATGATGGAGGAAGATCACTGGGGTTAGTGTGAAGAGCTTTTTAGGCCAGTTGGAAGGCTATTATTAATAGTGTCTTTTGTGAGGGATGGACGTGGAGGATGATGCCTCGGTTTGTGGCTTGCACAGCTGAATGAACCATAAAACCTAATTTGGGAAAAATAATTCTCAGGGTATTAGCTTTTGTTTGAGAAATTCTTCTGTCTATAGAACTTAGCATTTTGGGGGTGATCTGTACTTTAGTCCATAACTCTAAAAAACTGTATACCTACCACCAATCTTAAAAAATAGAACATTACCAATTTCCTAGAGATTCCCTATGGAATCAGTCTCAATTGTATCTGCCTCTGGTAACCACAACCCTTAATCTTGTGCTAATTCCTATGGTTTGGCCATTCATGTATGTGTCTCAAGTTTAGTTTTTAGTTTTGTTCGCTTTTGAACTTTATGTAAGTGGGATCAGGTATGTGTTCTTCTGTTACTTGTTTCTTTCTCTTAATTTTTTTTTTTTTTTTTTTTTTTTTTTTTTTTTTTTTTTTTGAGACAGAGTCTCGCTTTGTTGCCTAGGCTAGAGTGAGTGCCGTGGCGTCAGCCTAGCTCACAGCAACCTCAAACTCCTGGGCTCAAGCAATCCTCCTGCCTCAGCCTCCCAAGTGGCTGGGACTACAGGCATGCGCCACCATGCCCGGCTAATTTTTTCTATATATATATTAGTTGGCCAATTAATTTCTTTCTATTTATAGTAGAGACGGGGTCTCGCTCTTGCTCAGGCTGGTTTCGAACTCCTGACCTCGAGCAATCCGCCCGCCTCGGCCTCCCAGAGAGCTAGGATTACAGGCGTGAGCCACCGCGCCCGGCCTGTTTTTATTTTTTTAGATTTATCTGTGATGGTGCATAGAGTTGTAGTTTATTCTCTTTTTTCCCCTGAGGTGTACTGTCCCATTGTCTGAATACGCTGTAATTTGTTTATCTATTGTTCTGTACATTGTGCTGTTGATAAATGGTTTCTAGTTGGGTTATTAGGAAAATGCTGCTCTGACCATCACTATATGTGTCTCATGGTGCACTGGCCCAACTCTCTGGGTAAGCCCTATACCTGGGAATGGACTCACCAGGATTTGAGGGACAATTGTAGGTGAGACTTTACTAGATAATATGAACTGTTTTCCAGAGAGGTTGTACCAATTTATTTTTACTTATACTCCCATTGGCAATGTATGAAAATTCCCCTGATTCCGTCTTCATGCCAACACTTATATTTTGTTCAGATTTTAAGATTTGACAATCCGAAAGCGTGTGAAAGTGCTCTTATGATTTTAATTTGCATTTAATTTTAATTTGCATTTCCCTGATTACTAGTGAAGCTGAGTATCTTTTCACGTATTTATGAGCCATTGGTGTTTCTTCTACTGTGAAATGTCTGTTGTATTCCCCATCTTTCAATAGAGCTCTCTTTCTTTTTGATTTATAGGATTCTTCCAATATTCTAGATGTTAGTCTTTTATTGGTTAAATATGTTGTAAACATTTTCTGCCAGTTTATAGTTTATTTTTCAGTCTTCTCGTAGTGTCTTTATAAACAGAAGTTTTTAATTTTAATGTTGTAGAATTTGTCAATATATTCCTTTATGGGTATGCTTTTTGTTTCTTGTTTAAGAAAGTTTTTATGATTTGGATGGCATGAAGATATTATCCTGTAATATCTTCTAAAATTTTTGTTCTTTTGCGTTTAGCATTTAAGTCCTCAATCCACCTGGAATTGATTTTTTAAATGTTGTGAGATAGGAGATCCAGTTTCATTTTTCCCATGTGGATAACCTTATCCTGGCTTCATTTATTAAACAGTCTGTCCTTTCCTCATGCATCCTGCAATGTTCATGGTCATAAATCAAGTTTACATGTATGCGTAGCTCTGTTTCTGGGTTGTCTATTCAGTTCCACTGATTTACTTGTCTGTCATGTGCCAATACCATACTTTCTTAATTATTGAAGCTTTGTATCTTAGAATTAGCTTGTCAAGTCCCATGAAAAACATTTCGATTGGAATTGCTTTGAATCTATTAATCACGTTGGAGAGACTAAAACATTTAGTCCCTCTTTCCAATAACATGATATGACTCCATTTAAGTTTTCTTTAATGTCTTTCAATAAAATTTTATAATTTTTTTCCATAAAAGGCTTCCATATCCTTTGCTAGATTTATTGCTTTATATTTTGGTTGTTATTATAAATGATATCTTTTAAAAAAATATTTACATACTGTTTATAGTTGTGCATTGCTTAATGATGGAGATACATTCTGAGAATTGCATCATCAGGTGATTTCATTGTGCAAATACTATAAAGTGTACTTACACAAACCTAGATAGTATAGCCTACTACACACCCATGCTAGATAGTATTGCTTGCAGGCTACAAACCGACACAGGATGTTCCTGTACTCAATACTGTAGGCAGTTGTGACACAGTGGTAAATAAACACATGTAGACATAGAAAAGGTATAGTAAAAATTTGTGTATCTAAACACATGTAGACATAGAAAAGGTATAGTAAAAATACAGTGTCATAATATTATGGGACCACCATCATGTGTGGTCCATCATTGACCAGAACATTGTCATGTGATGCATGACTGGGTACAGAAATGCAGTTCACTTTTTAATATTGATTTTGTATCCAGCTACCTTGCTAAATTCTGCTGTTAACTCTTACATATAGTTTCTGTTCACTTTTCTGTATAGGCAATAGTAATGCAAATAATGACAGGTTTTTTCCTTTCCAAACATTATTATCTGTTTTCTTTTTCTTTTTTTCTTCTTCATCTTCTTGCACTGGCCTAGGCCCTCCGGTACAATGCTGAATAGATACAGTGGTAATATATTTCCCTATCTTGTTCTTTATCTTTAAGAAAATGCTTTCAACACTTCATCATTAAATATGATGTTTGCTTTTATAAATAGCCTTTATCAAGTTAAGAAAGGTTCCTATTATTCTTAGTTAGCAAGGAGTTTTTTTTATCTCAAATAGTTATTGAATTTTGTGTTTTTTCCCTCATCCTTTTGAAAAATCTTAAGATTTTTCTCCTAATTTAAGCTATTAACGTAATGAATGGCATTTGTAAAATGTCTAACTCTTATATTAGGCCTTGCATTCCTGGGATAAATCCATCTTGATTACAATGTATTATTTAAATATGATGCTGGATTTGGCGTGCAAGCTGTATGTGTGTGTGTGTGTGCATGCACACGCACACACATATGTGCACACTCCAGGAAGGGGGCGAAGAGAGACTGGTCTATAATTTTCCATTCTTGTACAATCCTTTCCTGAATTTATTATCAAGGTCATGCTAGCCTGATAAGATGAGTTGGGGAGTATTGCTTTTTCTATTCTCTGAAATAGTTTATGTAAGATTGAAATAATCTATTCCTTGAATCTTCAGTAGTATTCACCAAAAAAGCCATCTTGGCTTGCTTTCTTTGTGGGAAGATTTTTAACTATCGATTCTCATTTTCTAATTGTCATAGGACTATTCTGGTTCTTTATTTCTCTTTGAGTCAGTTTTGATAAGGTATGTTTTTCTAGAACTTTATCTACTTCTAAATTTTCAAACTTTCTGAGAGAGTTATTTTTATTTACTCTTAACTGTTCTCCACAGCATCTGTAATTGTCTTCTTTTACAATCCTAATATTTGTGCTCACTGTTTTGTTTTTAAATTAATTTTGCAAGAGGGTATATTTGATTAGCTTATCAAAGAACCAATATTTTGTTCTCTCGATCCTTTCTATTTATGTTTGTCTTCTATTTTATTACTTTTTTGCTTTTATCTGTATCATTTTATTCCATCTACATTTGGGAGGATTATTGTGCTTTTTTCCTGACTTCTTATGTAGATGTGCATAGCTGTAACTCATTAACATTGAACCTTCCTTCATTAAAGACTATAAATTTTCCTCCAAGTATCAGCTTTATATCTTATAGGTTTTGAAATGAAACTGAATTTTCATTACTATTCCATTCCACACATTTTCTGATTTTGCTCATGAAATGTTTAGAAATATGTTTCTCCTTTCTAAGTTTATCGATTTTTTATAGTAATACATTTGTTACTGATGTCTACCTTAGTTGCATGTCTGTCACAGAATTATACCATTCTTTTGAAATTTGTTAAGATTAATTTTTTGTCTAGCATGTAGTCAGTTTTCATGAATTTAAAATTTTTTTCTTGAAAGTAATGTTTATTTTCTAATTGTTAGCTGTTGTGTTCTGTGTCTGTCCATTGGATGAAACTTGTCAGTTGGATATAAAAGTTTTTTATATCCTCACTGATTTATTTTGTTTGTTTCTTCTGTCAGTTTTTGAATTGAAAGAGATGTGTGAAAATCTCCTACGTTGTTGGCAGTCTTGTCAGTTTCTTCCTGTAGACCTGTCAGTTTTTATTTTATATTTTGAGGCATGTTATTTTTGGTATTAATTTATAATTTTTATATCTCCCTGGTAAATTAAAATTTTTATTATGTAGTAGCCTTCTTTATCACCAGTAATTCTTTCTGCCTTACAGTCTGTTTTGTCTGATACTAACATGGCTGTCCCAGCTTGCTTTTGATTAGTATTTGCCTGGTATATCATCTTTTTATCCTTGGAAGATTTAATTTTATGAACACTTCTTCAATAAACTTTTGTTGACTGGTTTCCAGTAAATTCAAACATAATTACAAAATCTTATATCTGCGGGGGGAAGAGAGAGAGAGAGAGAGAACAATATGCTTTGAACATATGATATAAAGCTGTGATGAATCAGTAATTTGGGAACCAGTTGTGACTTTAGATTTTTTTGTTTTTTTGGTCTTGTTATGCAGGTTGACATGTTTGGGTTCCCTGAGTCATGTGTTTCTGTCTTGATTCTCTACTCCACGTTGAATCAACCACCAGTCCTTTTAATTCTTCGTCTCCTATCTCCTTCAGATAAATCCTTCTTTCCGGTCTTATAGCTTTCCTTGAGTTCAGGCCTGTATGTCCTCGTTTCCTGCCAGAGTGTCCTCTGTTTTCCTTGCCGCTACAGTCTCATTCCCTTTTTGTTTTTTTCTACAGTAATGCCAGTCCATTCTGAGATGCCATCTTGATCATGACTGTCTCCCTCAGAAGTTCTCAACAATTTCCCTTTGATCCCCCTTTGCCTGCAAGATAAAAGCCTAAATGCCTGAGCTGAGCTGGGTTCAAGACCCTCTGTGTCCTTCTCCCCGTCTTCTACGCTTTCTCCCTCACTCCTGCTGATCAGGCACCCTCTCTCTCTCCTGCCAATAGATCCACTCACCATTTCCCAAATTTGCCATGAACTCCAGCTTCTCATGGCCTTTGTGCATTCCCATTTTCTCTACCACAAATGTTATATTTTGCTTTAAGCTGTCTCTAACGACCTCAACAGAATTCTCTCTCCATTGTAAGACTGGAAGCAAACACTGACATTACTTTTCTTGGTGATGACCATCTGCAGTGCAGCCAGTTATAGAATTGAAAAGACTGGCAAAGTCTCTTTTCTAAGCCTTTATTTTGTGGATCAATTTCCTCTGCCCTGTTACCACTCTGTGATTCCTTAGCCTTAGCATGAACAACTCCATGGCCTGCGAACTCACTAATGAATGAGAGAATGCTTCTACTGTGAAGCAGCTTAGATCATTTCAAGGTTCTCCTTTAAAGTGGTCTAAAGGTCAGGCTGCGGTGGCTCATGCCTGTAATTCCAGCACTCAGGGAGGCCCAGATGGGCAATTGCTAGAGCTCAGAGGTTGGAGACCAGCCCAAGCAAGAGTGAGACCCTTATCTCTACTAAAAAAATAAAAAAAAAAAACTAGCCGAGGGTGGTGATGCGTGCCTGTAGCCCCGGCTACTCTGGAGGCTGAGGCAGGAGGACCACTTGAACCCAGGAGTTTGAGGTTGTAGTGAGAGCTATGATGACACCACTGCACTCTAGCCCGGGCGGCAGGCGACTCTGTCTCAAATAAAGTGGACTGAAATCTACTTTCTTCTCATGAGTTTTAATTCTGGACCCATATGGAATACGACAGTTCTCTCTTCAAATGTCTGTCTTCAGCTCTCTGGCGGGTTACTGTTGTATCCCTTCTAAGACTTCCAGATCAACCTCTTTTGCCTTTAAATTATTCTTATATTAATAGATCAAAAATTTCCCACTTTTTGCCCATCTTGGTCTCTTTTTAGGCAAACTCTACTTTGCCAGTACCCCCTCCATTTTGGGGTGGGGTGGGGTGGGGTGGGGTCAGGCCCTTTGTAGTATCCCCCAGGTTAAATGTAATCCTTTAGGTCTGGCCAGGGAGTAGAGAGGAGCCATTGCTATGACATTGTCAGTTATCTACTTATTAGAAACCTTAAAGCACTACTTATTCTCGGTTTATAATTAGCTGAAACTCTTAAAATCCTTGTCTCAGACTTTCTTCATTAAGTATAATTCTCTTCTGTACTGGCTGTTGAAGATCTGCATTGGTCCCTCAGTTTCACCATGTTGGGTTTGGTGTATCCCCTCCACCCATTATAATGTTTTTGAAATTAGAATCTTTCACCTAGGTTATTTTCTGATCTTTGTACCTTTGTAACACTATTTATAAACTTGACTCCTGGAATATAATCAGTAATCATTTTTGCAGCAGCATTTATTGTATCCTAAGCACAAGATCAGGCACGGGGGAACTGAAGAAGAATTAGATATGGCTTCTGTACTTATGAAATCAGAATGAGGATTCTGTGTTTTCACCTAAGATAGTGAATAGAATGTTGAATGAGAAAGGCTGAATTCAGAACTTTGCACTCTTTCACTAGATACCTTCCTTTAGGTTGACATCGGTCTCAGTTCTAAGGTCAAACGTGAGTCCAGACAGCAGCATAATTATAAACCTCCTGCTCTGTTTTTGCCCACAGAGAGACCATGGGACACTGTCATATGCCTTGACACAATCTCTGCACAGGGTTCCCAGGCTTAGGCTAGTCCAAAGGATGGTATCAGTGTTGTGAACCCCCAGTGTCTTCTGGGGCTCACCTACTTCATCGCTTACCTGTCTACAGTTCATGGATTTTGAGTTCATGATCTATGGTTTCATCACTCTCCTCCTTCGTCTTTTCAAAAGTTCAGCGAGTCACATTTGCCTCTTTCCGCCTTCTGTGTGGATGTTGGAGGCTAGACATAATGTTCTGATTCCCTCTTCAGTTTTTGTTTTTTCTGTGATCAGCAAAACACCTTTGTCGTTTGTATTACTCTATATCACAGTTTTTTCCTTCTATAATCTTATGGTACTTTTTGGACGTTTTTATCTTTTCCACATCATGTTTAATTTATTGAACAAACGGACAGGCCACAGTCAAACAGAAGCAAACTCCTTCCTGGAACTTCTGAGCTGTAGTCTGGCCCAAGCCAGGCCCTGATCATTCTGCCATCTTAAGCCTTGGTCCACAAAGCCAAATCCTGTTTTTGATTTGGGAAGACTGAGGTCAGAAAACTGTCCCCTGCCATTAGAAATGTAGCGAGGTCGTAAAGTATCACAGTTAGGAGTGTGGGCACTCAAGCCAGTTGGCAGCTTCAGGTCTCTACTCTGTCCGGCCTTGGACAAGCCATTGAAACTCTCTGTGCTTCAGCTATCCATAAACTGGGGGAGAATTAGGAAAATTAGATAAGCTACACATGCAGTTTGTTTAGAACATAGTAATACTGAGTAAGTGGTCAGTAATATTTGCTAAGAACAAAGCCCCATTGATACAATGCTGGGTTTAACAATAGCATTGGCTGAGTTAGGCAATCAGTCTATAATAATAGTAGCTGGCATTTATCAAGTGCTTACTGCATGCAAGCATTTGCTAAGTGCTTTGTATACAGTATCTCTCTGTCGATCTCACAGGCTCCATATAAATGAGGATTATGCACCCATTTTATTATTGCCCTAGGTTACAAATATGGAAACTGAGGCTCAGAGAGATTAAGTAACCCAGGGCCTGAGCTCTTAACCAACTTAATGTGGTCAGTCAGTCCTTTGTTGTCTTCCAGAGCATGTGACCTCCTGATAAACACTACAAGTGGTTTGTATTTGAGCTTTAGTGTTTTTGTCTGGTCAGGGAGACAAGACATCAAAGGGAACAATTAGAGGATTGCTGCGTGAATGCCTGCCCCATTGCCTGTGATCTAGTTATAAGAAATGTAGTGATTCAGAGAAGGGGACCCAGGCTGGTCTGCAGGGTTAGTGGAGTGGGGGTCTTGGACAGGGAACTAAAGATGGCTGGGATGTGACTAAACACAGAGGCAGAGGTACTAGGCAGGGACACGACTTGAGGCAAATCTCAGTTTGTGCTGGGTGTGACAGCAGTAGCAAACTGGTCGCTGGTGTAGTGAGTCTGTGCTGGGATCTGTAGAACACCTTAGGGAATCTGGAAGATGCAACTAAGTCTGCGGATGTAAAAGTTGCAAGCTAGTGGCCCTTGGGTCACATTTGGCTCTTGGTAAGTTTTTAAAGACTTTAAATTGGTTGTCAACACTTAAAAATTGGAAGATTTTATGTAAAAGTCTGGATTTACAGCTGCTCTCGGAAGAACGGAAGTTCTGGCAGTTGCCGGGCCCACATCCCCACGTGGTAGCAATTGGCTGGAGCCGGGGCCAGCTGTCTCCATTATGCGGGACAAGTGCTCTCCATTCTGCCACAGACCCCACCTGCCTGCGGGACTCCATCTGTCTGGCTTCTGAAGGCGGCAGTTTGTGGCCCTGGCCTCATGGGTAAGGGCTGTAACACTGGATCAAAGGACCCTGCGCTTTCTTCCTGCCAGACTGCAGGCCCCGTGCAAGCAGGAGTCAGGTTTTCTCTCGCAGTGTTGTATTGCTAGGGCCGAGCGACGTGCCCAGCAAATCCTGGGCACTCAATAAACGTGGCACCTGGCTGGCAGCAGCGACCACACTGTGGCGGGATCAATTTTGGAAGCTGTAGTGGGGCTCTAGAATGCTCGGGGGACAACAGACTGAGGCACACACCAGTTGACCTGCTGGCTCGTTTTGAACCCTGCTCTAAGGCACACTGGGGATGACCATTAAGCAGCAAATAGGCTGCTTATAAAGCCGAGAACAATCTGTGTTTGTGTCAAGGAAAAAACTGCTGGTCATGCATTGCTCTGTTCCAGCTCCCCTCCTGGACCTGGATGGCAACCCTGTTGTTGTTTCCTTCTTCGAGCACACACTGAACAATAGGATTAGAAAACGCATAAGTAAGGCTTATGGCACACGCTTATTTGCCTCACTCAGCAGGACAACAGCATGACAAAGATCAGAGCCACAGCTCTGGGCTCTGTGTGTTTTAGCAAAAACCTGCAAACCCGAGTTGTTTTTGACTAGGGATATGATCTTTCTTCCTAGCTGCTGATGGCAGCTCTTCTCCAGCTTTAGCCTGTGTTCTTGTTTATTTATTTATTTATTTTCCTTTCTTCTGCACTTGGTATTCCTCCAGGCTCCCTCCGAATGTGCCTTGCCGTGGGGAGCACTAGGAAAGAAGAAAGTCAAACTGCCTCTCCCTCAGGCTCAGGCTCTGGAAATCAAAGCCGAGCAGAGGCAGTTCTCTGCCTGCAGCAGGGTCAGCGATTTGTGTAATGTTTTCCCCGTCGGCTTATCTCTGCTGATTTCTTGTGTTTTTGAGCAAGGGAATGAGGAGTTGTATCATTTCGGCTGCCTTTTTAAGCAGGTGGGATCTGCAGCTGCGATCAAAGCCACGCTCTGCGCTCCCTGCTGACAGCATTCCCTGCTTTTCTAGAAACTGCTCCTTACCGGCTGGATTCGTCCCTGTGGAGTGAGGTGGCTCCAAGAAAATACCCACCCAGACTCCCCGACTAGGAATGAAAGGAGAAAAGCACTTATATCTCTGGCCCCATGCAGGAAGCGTTTTGATAACATCATTTAAATCAAACCATAATTAGGCTTTTGTATTTAGTTCCTGTAGAAACATGAAATGCTACTTAGGCAGCCAACAGGTTTGGTTTCTAGCAACCATCTTACTGTGGAGGTTTAAATTGTACTGTGTGTGCCTATACTTAGTAAAATAATATCTCAGAGCCTCTTTTTCATTCTTATTTTTAGTAATCAGTAATTTTTATAGATAGTGATTTGGGTCTGATTAGGACACGTTGGCAACTCTTCAGTTCTAATTACAGAAGAGTCTTTGCCTGTAAGTCTTGAGGACAGAGTGAACGTAGGATTTTAAAGAGGTGTCCACACGCTAGTTGAACCCTAATTGTTGGCGGTCATGATCACTATGATAAAACATAGAACAGATAAATTATAGCTTCCAACCTGATAAAATGCTCCGAGGAGACATTTGCGTAAACCTTTTGTCAAAGACTGGGTCCAGTGACATAGAACGGATTCTCCAGTGGTCCTGGTGGCAGGTATCATCTTCCAGCATCTTGCCCAACTTTTCTGTGGTTGGTCAGCTCTTTAGTTACCCAGGTGGTGTCCCTGCTCCCAGGTGTGAGCCAGCACCGCATAGCGGGCTGCACATCGCACGCTCTGGCTTGCCAGGGATTAACCCTCTGGCCCTGGGCAAGTGTTCGCCTCTGAGTCCCTGCGCATGTGGCTGATGAAAGGCTCGGATGGGCTCGTGCATATGAAAGCAATTAGAAAACCCTCAAATTTGTCTGGTGCCAATGTAGAGAATTAGTACTTGGGGTTTGTGGCTAGCCCTGGGGTCCTCTGTGTGCCACTGAAGTTCTCTGGGCCTCTTCTTTGTCAGACAAATTAGGGCTTTAGATTAGATCTGTGTGGTCTGATTTGGTATGCATAGCTACATGGGGCTATTTTCATTTAAATTAATTAAAATGGAATCAAAATTGAAGTTCAATTCCTTAGTCTCTCACTGGTGACATTCCAAATGCTCCATAGCCACATGTGGTTGCTGGCTACCTATGGGGCAGCACAGCTGTATAATGTTTCCCTTGCCATGGGAAGCTCTGCCGGACTACCCTAGACTCTGTTATCTGTCAGGGTTCTTCCAATAGCGGGTTGTGTAGACTTCAGAAAAGTGGCTTATGGAGTCCTTAAAGAGAGCTGTGATTTTGCACCCCAGACCCCAGCCCAGGTAGACCTGTCCCAGGGGGTTGGAGGTGCTGAGATCTTTTGTCTGTTCCCCAGTGGCGCATGAGCCCCTCCCTGTGCTATCTTCCCCACAGTTTCTTAGAAGAGCTAAGTTAATTGGAAAAGGATACATTCCTGAACCCTCAAATAATTTTGCCCAGTTTATATTTATAATAGAAAATAACACAAATTTCTGACTTACGCAGAATTTTTCTCCTCTTTTATTAAACCTCCAGGTCTCCCTTTTCAGAAATGACCTGCTGCCATTTTCCTTGCACGTGGGGCAGCACAGGCTGGTGTCAGACTCGGCATTGATGGTGTGGTGTGGACTTGGTCAGGTGGGGCGTGGAGGCTCAGGTTGGCCCACAGAAGTGGATGGAAGGAAGTACAAAAAGTTGTCATCCACGTGTGGTTATGTGATCTGACAACTGGCAATAGCCACATAAGAATTGCCATTGAGATGGCAATTAGGACTGGGAACAGGGGGTGGATGTGTGTCATATACATAAGTTAATGACTGGAGGCTCAAGCTGGGAAGAAATGAATAGCTAAAAGCAAGAATAAGCTAGCGCCCGCAGTTTAGGCTGTTCAGTGTATATGGTCCCTAAGTTCTCACTGAACTTCTCTAAACACTCATAAAAAGTTGAACACTCCCTGGCCCAAGTGCTCCCTGGCCATCTTCTTAGCTCTTGTTTTTTTCTCATGGCACTTACACCATCTAGCACACTGTGTTTTACTTACTTTTTGTTTATTGTCTGTGTTTTCCTACACGAGAGTATAATAAGCTCCATGAGCACAAGAGTCTGGTCTGTTCTGTTCAGTGCCTGGGCACACAGTACTTTCATTAAATACTTACTGATGAATGAATGAAAAACGCAGTCCTGCTGCATCGTTTCCATGAGATCTGGAGGTAGAGCTACTCGTGGGAGGCAGGTGGCATAGAAGGAGAGGAGGTCATAGGTAGAAGTTTGGGGAGGCAGGCAAGTGGTGGCATCTAAGTGGACAGGAAAGGGCTCCGGGGTAGACATCTGACTTTAGGAGAGGTCCCTGTGAAAGGTGAAGCTTTTGCACAAGAAGGCGGAAACCTAATGGGCAGAAACCTCAGCTTTGCAGAGTCAGGGTTGCGAGATAAAACATTTCTGAGGCTGGGCGTCAGGATCTGTCTGGTCTGGACGAGGGGCCAAGGAGAGAACTCTTGAGCCAAGGAACCTGCAGAGAAGGGCTCCTTGCATCTTTCTACCTAGAGCCAAGATGAGTGAGCGAATGTGGGAGAGAGGTCCCTACTCGTGCTCTGGGTGAGAGAGGGGTGGGGCGCAGTCAGGCTGCTCTTTACAGAATGTGTGACGTCAGCAGATGCTTCACCCCAGTGGTTGGCCCAGGAATGGGGGGCAACCTCCCGCCATTCCCATTCCTGTAGGTGTGTGATCAGATCCAAGAGTCCATAATACTGAGAGTAAAAAAAAAAGTGTAAGGTGCTAACAATCACTTCAACACAGGCACAGCTCTCAGGAGCAGTGGTTTTTGAACATCCTTGTGCACATGTGTCATGTGGGAGTCTGTTAAAATGATTCTGATGCAGAGATCTGGGGTGGGGCCTGAGATTCTGTGTTTCTAACAAGTTTTATGGTGCCGCTGCTGGGATTACTCTTTAAGCAGAAAGGCTTTATCAAGACAAGAAACTAAGTATTAGCTATTGAAGTCAATTGCCTTTATTAAAAATATTTTTAAATTCCCCTTGGATAGGCTAGGGCTTGTCATTTAAGGGTGTTGTTATAGAAAAATGCTTTTCACTTCAGTTTAAGTATAAGAAAAGAGAGAGCATAAGCAAGCATTAAGAAAATCAGCCTTTCTCGATTTTGATTTTCTATAGAGAAACGCTCGTCAGGACTGTTGTCAAGCCTGATTTTGAAATCCAAGGCTCCCTGAGGCAGTCATTGTATACTTCAAGCCAGAGTAGACTTTTAGGTCACTTCTGTACATGTGAGAGGTGGTTCCACCTAGTAGGGCCTTGTGCTGTGACCCCACAGTTCCTATGCCACTAAAACCTTCCTACTTTTCTCCCTTGGCTAGCTCCTCATAGTCCTTAGGAAAGCTTCAGTTTAGATTACTCCTTTTCTAGAAACTTCTCTGCCTTGTCTCCTTTCTCTCTTCCCCCCTTCCCCTGTTCCAATCCTGAAATGGCTGTCCCTCCTCTGTGGTCTCACGGCCAGTACTGAGGTATACTTGATTCTTGCTGTTCAAGGTGTGTATGGTCTGTAACGCCACTGTGAACACTGAATTAGTGAATTCTACACCATTGCTCCTAGGGAAAATACAAGTTAGGTTCTTATGAGTTTCTGGCCACAACACTTTCACCACTGATCAATTTATAACCTCCGTGTTTCTGTTTAAAGGCGCCTTATTTAACATATATTGTTGATTCATTAACGTTGAAATCATGGCCAACAGCACCATCACGCATGCCTGAACAAAGCTGGTCCCCGTAAGGCACCCCACACCGTCTTCCACTTAGGGACAGTAGGCAGCGCGTCAGTGCTGTGCATGGGGTCATTTTAAACAGTGAAATCACCAACAGAAAAGCACAAAAATGTGAAAACATGGCACTCAATAGACCGCACAAAGGACATATTTTTAGAAAACTGAAACAAGACGGCAGAACGTCATCACTGTGTACAGCCTCAGCTGGGAACACGTGCATTGGGGAACTCGAATTTTTCACCATTCTACATATGTCCTCAAATGACCACAAAAGCACCATGAATATTGATTCGGGGGTTAAAAATAAATTTTAGCAAGTAGGAAATTCACAAATGCAGAATTCATGACTAGTGAGGCTTGACTTTACCTTATAGGCAACTTAACATTGGTAGAGGGACCAGCACAATGGGGCAAAAAAAGAAGAAGAAAATGCCCTTTTTATCTATCAAAGAATTTGATATTTGAAAAAATTCTTAAAGCATTGAAATAGTCAACCTCAGAATTAGAATTTTTGATAAACTTTTTCCCTTCATTTTAAGATACAAAGATTTTTATAGGTTGGGCACGGTAGTTCATGCCTGTAAGCAATCCTAGCATTCTGGGAGGCCAAGGCGGGAGGATTGCTCAAGGTCAGGAGTTCAAGACCAGCCTGAGCAAGAGTGAGACCCCGTCTCTACTATAAATAGAAAGAAATTAGCTGGACAACCAAAATATATATATAAAAAATTAGCTGGGCACAGCGGCACATGGCTGTAGTCCCAGCTACTCAGGAGGCTGAGGCAGAAGGATTGCTTGAGCCCAGGAGTTAGAGGTTACTGTGAGCTAGGCTGACGCCATGGCACTCTAGTCTGGGCAACAGAGCAAGACTGTCTCAAAAAAAAAAAAAAGATTTTTATTGAGAATGATATGTACAAAGAAACTCTCTTTTCGGTGCCCATGGCACTCTTGGCCTATCCTTTGCATACACGTATTGCACTCTGGTGTCATGGCGTGCTCCTTGCCCACCACACACTGAGAGCATGCGGTCCTTTAGGTCAGAGACTATGCTTTGTATTCACCGTTGCATTCACCAGTGGTGGCTATTAGCACATAGTAGGCGGTCAGTTTTACAGACCTACAGACTACTATGTAGTAGGCGGTCGGTTGTGTTGAAAGACTGACCTTGGACCTTGGACATTTAAGCTGAAAACCTGCTGCTGCTCAGTCTGATTGTTTCTAGTCATGGTTCACAGCTCCTTATCCACAATTCTGAAATCCAGAAAGTTCTGGAAAAAAAGTATTTTCAGGGCTATCGGCAGCAAAACCTGACTGACATGAACTTGTTTGGTAAGATGAGGCTATTTACAATCTTGGAGTGACTGGACGTACATCTTACTTCAGAAATATTGGTGTGTTTGATTGAAAGATGCTGTTGGGAGTGTCAGGTGATAGATGGCTTGTGTCATGAATTACTGCCTTTCTAAAGTGCAAGAAAAAAACCAGAATTTTGAAGCTCACCTTGCTCCAAGGGTTTCAGATAAGGCATTTTCAACCTGTGGTAAATTTAGGCATTTTTCTGTGGAAATTTTATTTGAGGAAATTGAGAGTTTAGAAGAGAATTAGCTAAAGGCATACATGGTTATAGTCTCTGGCTGAGAAGAGTAAAATTAAGTGACACAATTTGATGGCATGACTCTTGAGGTGACAACATGTAGAGTTAAAAGCCCCAGGGTAAGTATAAATAGTGCTGAGAACACTCCTCTTGTTATAAAGGAAAGGCTTAAAGAATGAAAGCAAACGATTTGATTAACCTTAAGATTTCGTTATAAATACAAAGAGATACATACTTTGAGTCTGCTGTACCTACGTATGTATGTGTCAACAGGTACATGGATAGAGTTTATTAGAAAAAGTGATTCAAATTGCCAAATATTGAAGCAAAACAATCCTGAGCTGCTGAAGTCTACTAGCCTCCCCCACCCCACTTCCTTACAACAGTAGCAATGAATAAAACACCTTCACATAGTTGTCTTTCCTCCGTAGGGGAAGGTTTTCTTACATTATTGGTAACATTTTAATTGTAATTGTAGAATAGGATCTTATAGGTCTGGCGCAGTGGCTCACGCCTGTAATCCTAGCACTCTGGGAGGCCAAGGTGGGAGGATTGCTTGAGCTCAGGAGGTCGAGACCAGCTGAAGCAAGAATGAGACCCTGTCTTCACTATAAATAGAAAGAAAGTAGCCAAACAACTAAAAACAGAAAAAATTAGCTGGGCACAGTGGCGTGTGCCTCTAGTCCCAACTACCTGGGAGGCTGAGGCAGGAGGATCGCTTGAGCCCAGGAGTTTGAGGTTGCTGTGAGCTAGGCTGACGCCACGGCACTCTAGCCTGGGCAACAGAGTGAGACTCTGTCTCAAAAAAAGAAAAAAAGAGAAAAGAATAGGATCTTATAAATCCATATGCCCATTTTTTTTTTTTAAAACTCTCTCTTTTGAGAAAATAAACTTTACTCTGTAGTACACAAATTAGATAATATTATTCACTTTGAGTAAAATATTCATGTAAGTGACATAAAGATTCCTGGTGGCTTAGGTTGAGATTTTTGTTAGGTAAGGTAAAGTATTAGAGACCTAGAAATAGTATTAAAGTGAAAATAATAGCAATTCTTGTTTTCTGCTTAGCTCAGAAAGTACTAAAGTTGGTCTGTAGATCAGAAGTCTGGGGGCGGGGAGTAAGGGGGGAGAAAGCCTTTAAGATTATATTTGAAATGACCTGGGGACAGTGCTTTAACTAATACCCCAGGAGTAACCTCGGTAGCAGTGAACTGTGTACTTGTGCAAAGAACACCTCTTTCTGTGCTCATGGAAAGAGATGGGTAGTGGCTTTCTCTAGGTGTGTTTTTGAGATTCTTTTTGTGTTCGGTAGAACACTCTGTGCCTTGTAAAAAGAAGTTTGAGGTAAGAGGCGTAGTATTAGCATTCTTGACAGTTTTTGAGAGCAACTGGGAGCTGTCGCTGTGATCCTGTCCACCCTTAGAACTCTCTTCTCTTTGGCTAAGACTTGTTTTCCAGAACTCATGGGTTTTTTGGGTTTTTTAAAAGTTTTTGTTGAATTATACACAGATATAAGTATATAAATAATGAATTCTCATAAAGCGAAACATCTTGTAGCCACCACCCTAATCAAGGATCATGCCATAGAGACACCCCAGGAACCAGTGTGCTCTCTCAGTACCGTCCCCCACCCTGTGACCACCACTCTGACTTCTGTCACTAGCCATTGGCTTTGGCTGGTTCTCAGCTTTGTATAAGTGACATAGTAAATACAGTGTGTACTCTTTTGTGTGTGGCTTCCTTCATTCAACATTATTACTGTTTTTGGAGCATTCTGACTCTCAACATCAATACCCAAGTCTCCTTAGTGTACCTTAAAAAAAAAAGCTCCTGGCAAATTGGCATGAGAGCCTTGAGCTCTTAAAAGGAGCACAGCGAGTAACATGGCTAAGGGATATGAAGCAGCGGTATTGGGGAGAGTGGGGTGCAGAATAGATTCTAGGTGGCCATATTTTCTCAGCACTTATCTGTTGGTCTTTGCTGATCTGTCCTAAGGCCTAGTCCTTGGGACTCCCTGCCACCCCCAGCACAGCCCTCCCTGTTCCAACAAGGGCCTGCATTCGGGAAAGATCTCTATTTATTTATTTATTGAGATAGTCTCACTTTGTTGCCCAGGCTAGAGTGAGTGCCGTGGCGTCAGCCTGGCTCACAGCAACTTCAAACTCCTGGGCTCAAGCAATCTTCCTGCTGCCTCAGCCTCCTGATTAGCAGGGACTACAGGCATGTGCCACCATGCCCGGCTAATTTTCTCTCTCTCTCTCTCTCTATATATATATATATTAGTTGGCCAATTAATTTCTTTCTATTTATAGTAGAGACGGGGTCTCACTCTTGCTCAGGCTGGTTTCGAACTCCTGACCTCGAGCAATCCGCCCGCCTTGGCCTCCCACAGTGCTAGGATTACAGGCGTGAGCCACTGCGCCCAGCCAGGAAGGATCTCTTGAGTGCGGGATGCTGCGGCTCCTAGGCCCAGCTCTCCTGCAGAGGGGGCACAAGTTAAATAGGTGTCCTATTGAGTCAGTGAATTGTACTGATCAGCACAGTGTGGGGTCGTTTTGTTTAAGAGGATGGGACGGTACAGCAGGTCTGCCCAGGAGACGGCCACTGGGCACCGTGACTGGCCCTGGTGGGGCCCTCTCTGTACCACTCCTCTGAACCATAACTGTGCCCTCTCACATGGACCCTGCTTTCTCCCCAGGAAAACAGAAATTGCTCACTTTCTTTAGCTAGCGTATTAACCATGATTCAGAGTGAGTGGGAAGAGGAAGAGCCTATGTGATTTGTCAGCCATTTAATAATTCCAGAAAACTCAAAGCAAGCCAGCAGGCATTGCATTGCTTTCATTCGTTTTGTAGAACGGGGCCGGCATTAAGAAATTACAGACTAGAGCTGGGTGTGAGGTGCATGCCTGTAGTCCTTCCGCCTGAAGTGGAGGCGGGAGGGTCGTTGGAGCTCAGGCGTTGGAGGCTGCAGTGCGCCGTGATCGCGCCTGTGAACTGCAGCTGCGTCCGTAGGACGGGTCTGGTTGACTGGTGCATGCCATCGCGGCGTGCATCTCAGAAGACATTTCATTGCACATGGCAACTGATCACGGTGACTACATAAACATTCTGAATTTTCAAAGTTTTTGCCTCCCATTGTAACGTGGAGAGCTGCATGCCCCAGCCTGTGCATATCATAATATGCTGAACATGCCAACACTTGAGTATTTTCCTGTCTCAGTGCTGTGAAAGCAACGTAGCACGCACACTTTATATTTTGTGACTGCGGGAAAATTTGGCATTTAGAACAAGCATATAAAGAAATCAACACATTAAGTCACTTGACCTCGTCTTGCTCCGAGCGTGCCAGACAATTTGGAAGGGGTCATTTTTCATTCTGCTTTCAAGGTGGGGAAGTGGAGACAAAAAGGACGTACTATTTGAAAATGTAGCCAGGACTTCCACTTCTGTAGACCTCAGAACTCTCCCCGTACTTCAGGTTGGAAACAGCGAGTCCCGGTAGAAGAGGTGGCGGGCGAGGGCAGGGCGTCCTGGCGGGGGCTCCGTGTCACCACAGAGAGGGTTCAGGTAGACAGGAGCCCTCCGCCTTCAGGATGGCAGGTAGAACGTGGGCCAGCTTCGGCAGTTCATCCGCCTGCCAGGCCTGCCAGATGCTGTTTGCTGCGTGTTCCGTGCCCTGGAACAGTTCCGGAAACATTGCTTTACCTTGACCGCTCTTGCAAGGCTGACTGCGGCAGCGTTCTAGCTGAGTGGATGAGTTGGAGCCAGCATGGGTAGGTGTGGGCACGTGCATTCCAGAAAAAGGGAACAAGTACGAAGCCCTTGCGGTGAGATTTTGTTAGCATGTCCTCAGGACAGAGAAAGGGTGGTGACTGCAGCCGGAGCACAGTGACCCGGACAGGAACGGTGGCTGATCTCACTTGGGTGGTGGACGGGGCCAGGTCTCACAGGGTTTCGTCTCCAATGAGGAGTTTGGGTTTTATTCGGAGTGTCTGGGAAGCCATTGCAGGCTTTTAACAGAGGGACATCACAATCGTAACGTAGAAGTGGAAAACCATAGCATTTTAGATTCAGAAGGGAATTAGAAACAAACTAGTTCATTCCCTTTATGTTATTATGCGAAGGAGACTTCAGCAGCCTTGCTGTTGTATTTTTTTAGTGGTATTCTTTTTATTTTTTTAATGGCTAGCCAGGGTCCAAGCCCTAGAGCACCAACGCAGTGGCCACTCTCGCAGGCAAGGACCTTTTTTTTTTTTTTTTTTTTTTTTTTTTATTTGTAAATTCAGGAACTTATATGAATTGTCCTAATTTCTGTTCTGCCATAAAGATCTTTAGCGCTATGTGTCCTTCTGTGTTAGTTTCCTAGGGCTGCTGTAACATGTTACCACAAACTGGGTGGATTAAAACCACAGAAATTTATTTTCTTATAGTTCTAAAGGCCAGAATTCCAAAATCAAGGTATCAGCAGAGATTGTTTCTTCTGGAAACTCTGGGGGAGAATCTGTTCCATGGGCCCTCTGCTAGCTTGTGGCAGTTGATGGCAACCCTTGACATCCCTCCGGTCTCTGCCCCCATCGTTACCAGGCATCCTCTGTCTCTGTGTCCCTGTGTCTTTACAGCATGGTTTTGTTTTTTGAGACAGAGTCTTGCTCAGTCGCCCCGTGTAGAGTGCAGTGGCGTCGTCATAGCTCACTGCAACCTCCAACTCCTGGGCTCAGGCGATTCCCCTGCCTCAGCCTCCCGAGTAGCTGGGACCACAGACACTCATCACGATGCCCGCTCTATTTTTAGTAGAGACAGAGTCTTGCTGTTGCTCAGGCTGGTCTTGAACTCCTGACCTCAAGCAATCCTCCTGCCTTGGCATCCCAGAGTGCTAGGATTACATGCGTGAGCCACCGCACCAGGCCTTTACAGCATGTTTTTATAAGGACACCAGTCATTGGATTTAGACCCATCCTAACCCAGTATGACCTCATCTTAACATGCTTACATCTCCAAAGACCCTACTTCCAAATAAGGTCACCTTCACAGGTCCCAGGGTCTAGGACATCAGCATGTCTTTGTGGGTGGCACAATTTAACCCACAATACCTTCCTTCTGCCACCTCCTTTATTGTGATACTGTCTCCATCTTGGTGACTGACCTCCACTTAGCTTAATTGAATCCTAACGGCCACTTCATCTGGACAGTTAGTAGGTCAAAATACTATATCATTAAATGACACCATTTGCCCTTTTCACATGGATGAAATTAGAAATATTGTCAGAATTGTTCAAGTCTGACATGTCCAAATACCATGCTTCGTGAATAATCACAGAGAAGAAAATGGCCTGAACAACTCTGCCTGAGACTTGGAGACCTCGTTGCCCATGTCCTTTTGTGTCTAATTAAGGTGTTTTTGTTTTTTACTTAACCAGCTATTTGGTTTCACTCATAAGTTATTTATTTATTCCCTGCCTTATACTAGAAATTATTTAAAGCATTTCTCTGTGTGTGTGTGTGTGTGTATTTGTGTGTAAAACAAGATAAGCATGACTTACAGGTGAAGATAAAAGAAGGGGGAAAACACTAGAAACAAAATGAAAACAGAGGCCAGAAGGAGCTGCAGGTGCATTCCGTGACATTGGGTGGGTTGCAGATTCGAATTTCCCAACAGCCAGCATGGAAAGGGAGACCGTGCGAGTTGCACAACTCCACAAGTTTCACAGGGCGGTGTTGTGAAGCAGCCCCGAACGCCAGCGTCTGGGCTCACAGCGAAGCGCGGTTCAGCAGAAGCAGTTGTGCTGTGCTGGCTGGGAACGTGGCGCATTCATGAGACCCGCCTCTCCATGTCTGGGAATCCCATCAGGTGTGGTGTGAATGTAAGACAGTTTCAAAGACGGGATGGGACAGTTTTTGCTGAACACTGTACCTTTCTTAACCCATTTGTCACCCCACCCTTCCACGTCTGAGGTGGGGGTGGGCAGGGAGGCTCATGATGGCTTCTCTGGCTTAGGCTAAACCTCACCTGAGGCATTGTTTTCAGTATTAAGCATTGCCGTAGCATTTTTTTTTTTTTTACATAGTCATTAATTTTGCTCTAAAAGTGGGTGTGTGTGTACGTGTGTATGTGTTTTTATGTGCACACAGTTTGCAGAGAAACTTCTGGAGCCACAGCCTGTCTGCCTCCCCTTAGCCCAGCTGCTTTCACCCCGGCTGTGCAAGAGAGGAGCTATGATGCGGGACTTTTTAAAACATATAGCCACCTGTTTGTCATTTGAAGATTAAAAATAAACAATTCTCTATGTAATTGTGAACCAAGAGGAAACTATATGTGAGTTTACGAACATATTACCATATAAAAAGGAGTGTTCTGCTTCGGGCCTCTAGAGTTGTCTTTCTGTGATAATATGACAACGTCTGTGCTCCTCCATAGCCCAGTTTTCCTATTTTTCCAACAGGGGTAATACCAGTACCTGTCTCACAGGGTTGTGTGTGTAAATACTTAGAACTGAACCTGTCGGAGCATCAGCACTCAGGAAGTGCCAGTGGCTTCCATTAACTGACGCTAATGAGGAACCTCTCAGTCCCTCCACACAGCATCTCACAGGTGGCCCTGTCTTTATTATAGCTGTTTGCCATAATGATTTGACTGTGTTATTCAAAGACATTTAAAAATTTTATCCCCTGCCCCTTTTGGGGGATCTGTAGTCCAGTGTAACAGATATATATTTATAAGCTAATGAATATTTTTATTCTCTTAAGCATTAAAGACTGGAGTCTATAAACTTTGTTTTTAAAGGCAGTAGCATAATTATAGAATTGTTGGAGTTGTCTTAAGAACATTTATTAATCTAATTATAGAATAACTCATAAAAGGGTATATAGGTCTATTTTGAAATTTTCTTTTAGTCTTGATATACTTTATAGCATTTCAAGAAGACAAAAATTACTTTCTGCCAGTGACTTTTGGGAGATGGTCCCTGTCATGTCCTTAGAGAATGGTTCAATACTGGTGGCTTTCTAGCTTCAGTCTCCTCCCACTGTATTTTTCCTAAGTTCAACACATCACAGTCGAGCTGACTTCTCCATAGGAATGAAGTAGCATTGAAGTTTTCAACTGTCTTTGTCAAAGATTAAATAATTTCTATGACTGTCATAACAGCCACTCTGTAAGTAGTTAAAAGACAGCAGGTGAGAGGGAACAGCCCTTGAGCCTAGAACTTTGGGATTAACATCCAGTTGCAACTCTTTCAATTTAAGTTGCACAAACTTTCAAGCTGCATCGAAGCTGCCAGAAATACCGACTTCATTGATAAAGTGGAAGGGTTGGAGTAGATGATTACTGTGCTCCCCGCAAGAATGAGCTTTCAGAGGATCTCTCTAGTACAGCCACGTACATGTGTCAGGAAGTCCTTCTTTCCAAATATTCATTATTTGAGTTTCTGAACCCAGAAAGTTACAAAGGGAAGCGATGGTAGGCAAAACACAAAAATATTTACTAATAAGCAAGCTACTTAGTAAATGTCCCCATTCTAGCATGTCATTTCCTTCCTACCATCTTTCCCATCAGCGTCTTGCCAGTATTTTTGTTTAACTTCTTGTTGATTGTTGATATTGTGCAGTGCCTATAAATTGCAAATTGAGCAAAAGATCAAGGATTTCACAAAAGCAGTGAAAGTAATATGGGAGATGTGTTTGAACCGCACACAGAACCACCTACTGTAAGGCTTGGCAGTATGGGATTAGTTAACAATTGAAGAAGAAAACTCTACAATAATAGTGAAATTATATTTGGATGCTTTTTGGTATTAAAAAAATTGTAAAATTGATAGAAAGTCCTTAATTTGAATATCAAAGGATTGATTTGAACATCACATGATTGAGAGGCTCTTGAGCAAACTGATGATGCTGTTGATTATTTTCTGTAAAAATTATCTTCTATGATTCTGCTCCAGAAAGACCAACATGAATTGATGAATGTTAGTAGTGCTATAATATAATTTTGTTAGAACAATTACAAATACAATTATTATTTCATTCATTCTTTGCTTATTTTGAGAATTAGTGCATGGCTTCAGTTGTGACCTATATGTTGTTAACATGGTTAAATATTTTATAATATTTAACTCATTTTTTAGTTTGTAGTTTTGTTCCAAGGTGAAGTTTTAACCTTTTCTTCACTATTTGCTATTAGATTTTGGTCTTCATTTTAAGTTGATTTACTTTAAGTGATCCTTTTTCTCTGGTCTTAATTATCATCCATTAATGAGCAGCTCCAATATCTGTTTCAGCTTGGGGGGTATATTGTGTTGGATAGTGTCCCCCAAATTCATGTTCTTCCCAGAACCTCAGAATGTGACTTTATTTGGAAATAGAGTCATTGCAGATGTAATTAGTTAAGATGAGGGCACGCTGGAGTAGGTGGCCTGTTAATCCATTATGACCAATGTCCTTATAAGAAGAGAAGAGACACAGACACACACGAGGGAAGTTGGCCATGTGAAGTCACAGCCACATAGAACATCCTGTGACTACAGAGGCAGAGCTTGGATAATGGGTTTACCATCCAAGGAGCACCAATGTTTGCCAGCAATACCAGAAGCTAAGAGACAGGCATGGAACAGATTCAGCCCTCAGAAGGAACCAACCCTGCCAACACCTTGATTTTGGACTTGCAGCCTCAGGAACTGTGAAAGATTGCATTTCTGTTGTATAAGCTACCAGTGTGTGGTAGCTTGTTATGGCAGCCCTAGGTAACTAATAGGGGCTTTTCAGAAAATTATTCTACTCATCTGTGGACTAGATGTTATTTCTCAGAGCCCAGGCCCCCAAAATGGCATAAAGGTCAGTAGGAAATTGGATGAGAAGTTGTTTCATTGGCCCAAACTGAGTATGGGTTAAATAACTCTTCTCTTGCAATCTTCTCTGTATGAAGTTAATAGTTTCTGGTTCAAAGAGATTGAGTGTTTCTGTTAATGACTGAGCTGGAAATGTTTTTCACTGTTACAGAACAAGAGCGGACAATTCTGTGTTCATCTCTGTATCAGTTGGTATTTGTTTCTCATGGCGACACTCAGATTCAAGATAGGAATTTCACCAGCAACTTATACTTAAAGCCAATGCATTATCTTTTAGATCAGGCTACATAAATATGCTTTGGGGTAGAGGATCTTGAAGTTTGGAACTGGTTTTTTTCAATAGAGAGGAATAATGTGTCATTACCGTAAATGTCCTTTCAAAACAAACTTGAAGGCAGGGCTCAATGGTACACACCTGTAGTCCCAGCTACTGGGGAGAATTAGGTGGGAAGACAATTGAGGACAGCAGTTTGAAGTGAGCTGTGATCATGCCTGTGAATAGCCACTGGACTCCAACCTGGGCAACATAGTGAGACTCAGTCTCTTTAAAAAAAAAAAAAGAAAAGAAAGAAAAATTGATGTGCTGTTTGGCCCTAGCTAAAACCTGAGACTGTGTGTGTGGTATGCTATGAAATTAAGAGGCCAAGTTAGCCAGTAAACATCCAGGGAGAAATGTCTGGAATTGCCTCACTGGAGTCTTGTCCTACATTATCAGTCGCTGGCTCTAGTCTCACTGTGTCATGCCTGGCAGGCTGCTAGGTTTGGGAAGAGGAAATGAAACCTAATCAGTTACTATGAGATTTACAGTGGGCCTACTATTGCAGGAAGTGGTGAAAAGTTGATTGATAGTTTGAGACAAAACTCTACGGCAAGAAACAGGATGCGTGCTTTCCATTTATACCCAGTCCCCTCCCCACCTGCGTGTCAGGGCTCCTTTTGCATTTTGCTTTAGCTGTTTCATAAGGCTCTGGATCCCCCGCAAACTCAGTCTCCAAATATAAAATAATTGAGGAAATTTTATAACAGCTTAGCCGTGGGAAAGGCATGTACTTTCAGCTATTACCATACTCTTTCACAGTAGTTATATTCACTGTAACTTGTCAGCAACCTTTCATTTAAAGAAAAATCCTCCAAATAGGGTATTCTTTCACGTATATAAAAATGTAAAAAGAATGAAAGTATTTTTTTTTTAAAAAAGTTATATGGTAGGATTATATTTCCAATAACTTTCTAAGAAGAACCTGTTTTGAATGTGATTTTATTAAAATGACTTTGTATGATCTGATCGTCTCTTTTCAATGCGGAGTAGATTCTAGAATTTACAAGGAGTGGCAGATTAGAACCCACTCTAATTGTGCCCGTGGTCGAAAGAACAAAATAGCTAGCTACTCTTTCATGGCTTAATATTTTCCCCCAAAGGAATAATTTCCCTTTTTGTGAATAGTGATTACTAGATTATTTATGTAAAATAATTGAATAAAAACAAATACAACTTTCATTCTTCAGACTATTGGGTCACATTCTACACCATGCTACTTTGAAATTTAAATCACTTTTTATCCTAGTGTTCTTTAGGGTGAGAGTTCAGGAACACTTCTGCTATAAACTTAAAGTTTGTATCAGAACTTTAATATTAATTTGGGAAACTAGCTAGCTTGGGAGAGCAAAAGTGGGATAATAAGAAACAGAAATGCACCAGCTTGGTGAAGGATCAGAAATGAACATCTAATTCTTTTTTAATATATATTTCTTGTGTTATATATATATATATATATATATATATTTCTTGCATAATTTAATGCTGAAAGTGAGAAACAAACTTTTTCCTGAAGGATAAAAGTTCACACCATCTGGTTATAGGCAGGAGTTCCTATTTGGGTCACAGGGCTCACCATTTTCCTGTGGGTTACAGTTGACACCTTCTAGTCCTGCCATAGGTGGGGTGTGCTTTCTGGAAAGAGCCAGGGTCCCAGGTAAGGAGCTTTGGAATTCCACACTCATCCTGTTATAAAAGACACTTAGGATATAACAACTGTGTAGTAGACAGTAACAAAGATCCACATAGTTGCAACTTGAGAATTGGTGTATCCAATATATTCAGTAAAATTCACAAAAATAATTTAAATTTTAGTCTCCTTTTCTAAGCCTCTGTAGTTAAAGCTTAGATGTGTACTTCATTTAACATTAGTAAGCTACAGATACTAGTCGCAGTGCCTTGGAGGATGCTGGGCCTTGTGCAAGTCAGAACTTGCTCCTTTGGAAGGTGTTGGGTAGAGCTCACATTGGGCAGAAGCAAAGAGTGTGCTTAGGAAATGAAACATCGCAGAGTCTACGTTTTCACGGGAGGCCCTGTGGTGGAATAGGAAGAGTTGCTGGTGTCCTGAGGCTTGTGCTTCTAGTCCTGACTGCTCCTGGGTAGCTGGGTGAACCTCAGCAGCTCTCTTAACCCCTACCCACTTCTATTTCCTCATCTGTAACATAGGGACAGTAGTGAAAATGATTCACAGGGTGGTTGTCAGGAGCAAGCGCAGTGATGTTTGTGGAACCTCATCCTTTGTATATTGTTGAAAGTATTTGTCATGACTATTAAAAATGAGATACATGGTCACTGAAATAAACGCTTTTATTTAAATTTGTTTTTATTTTTGTTTTTCGAGACAGTCTCACTGTGTTGCCCGGGCTAGAATGCCATGGTGTCAGCCTAGCTCACAGCAACCTCCAACTCCTAGGCTCAAGCCATCCTCCTGCCTCAGCCTCCTGAGTAGTTGGGACTACAGGCATGCACCACTATGCCTGGCTAATTTTTTCTATATATTTTTAGTTGGCCAATTAATTTTTTTCTATTTATAGAAGAGATGGGGTCTCGCTCTTACTCAGGCTGGTTTTGAACTCGTGCCCTTGAGCAGTTCTCCCGCCTCAGCCTCCCAGAGTGCTAGGATTACAGCCGTGAGCCACCGCACCTGGCCTATTTCAAATTTTTATTTCTAATATTATAGGTTAATAAGAGGCATTGTCCTCTTTCCCAAGTTTATTGCTCTTTATCCTGTAAAGCTGTGTGTCACTCCTTAGAGAGAACTCTCCTTAAGTGAGAAATACAGTGGAGAACTAGTTGTTAGGCTGACTGAGTCTTGGGCCAGAGATATACTAAACTGGGTTACCAGCTCTGACCGTATCTCTTACTGCTAATAGTCGAGGTTTCTATATATATGGTGGGCATCGTCTACGACTGTCTTGGAGATGGATGCAAATTATATTGCAACCATCTTATTCCATAATGACACTTTATAAAATGCCGCAAGCTGATAAAAGTTCAGCCAGGGTTTATAGCACTTGGGGAATCATTAATTGGCTCCAGCTGATCTCACTTTGGTATTCCTCTGTACCCTAGCCACCTGCCCTTTTCTAAGCGCTCTGGACATGCTGGCACTTAAACCCAGGGCTTTCCTTGCTGAAGAGAAAGTTCCCCATCAGCGGTGGCTGCTGCCCTTGTCCCATTCACCGTCTGTCCCTCTCACCCACCCGCCACTGCTGCTGATTACCCGTGAAGGGACGGTGGAGAGGAGGGGGCCCAGCCCCGTGCAAACTCGTTGTGCTGAAGACTTTGACAAACAGGGTCTCAGGGACACTGGGCACTCAGATGAAAATACCGTGTCTGCTTAGTATTTCCCATCACACCATCCATTCACATCAGTTCTGCTGAAATGAAAACTCATTTTCCCAATATTATGGGATGGACTACACTTTTAATGAATTTATCTTGTAAACTCACCCTCATCCAGTTTGTCTCAAAGCCACTGAATGTGTGCACAGTCATTTCGTCTTTGGAGTCACGGAAACGTAGAAACCGTGTCGGCGTGCTTACCATGTTCACTCACTGCCACCTCTTTTCAGTTGTCACATCAGATTTTCCTCTTCAATAATAAAGACTTAGTTTTAGATAACTACAGTTTATGTTATGACGGTTCTTTTAGGAACAAAATCAAAACAGCTAAATGAAGCCTGGTACAGTGGCTCACACCTGTGATCCCAAAACTTTGGGAGGCCAAAAAAGGAGCATCACTTGAGGCCAAGAGTTTTGAGACCAGCCTGGGCAACATAGCGAGACCCCATCTTGATCAAAAAATTTAAAAATTAGCCAGCTGTGGTGATGCGTACCTGTAGCCCCAGCTGCTGGGGAGGCTGAGGCAGGAGGATCCTTGAGCCCAGGAGTTTGAGGCTGTAGTGAGTTTTGATTGAGCCACTGCACTCCAGCCTGGATGACAGAGTGAGACCCTGTCTCTAAAAAAACCAAATAGACAAAACCATTAAATGCATTCAAGTTAATAGTGAAAAAGTTTATTTATCCAATACAATGTAATGTCATAAATCTAACAGGTAATTTAGAAAAATAATCTTCTCAAATGGTTTTCTGATAAGGAGAAAAAGCACTCTGTGCTTCTCTCTGATGTTGCTTTTTTTCCCTCGTTTTTTGTACATTGTAAGATTTTGAACAGGTATTATATTCATATAGGTTTAAAAATAAAACAATATGCAGTGGAAAGACTTCCTCTTGCTGGCATCTCCCATCACCCCCATATTCCAGTTCTTATCCCTTCTTCCCGACATAAGTTATTGTTTTCTGTTGCTTTCCAGAGTTATCGAAAAGTATATAAGCAAATACAAATACATGTTTCTATATCTTTCCTGGCTTTTCTTTTTTTAACTAAATGTAGCGTATACATATGGTGTGCCTTTTGTTGTCAAACAGTATGTCCGGATCAGCCCATGGAGAGCTTCATCCATTGCACAACTATAGGCTCTTCCTTTGTTTGGATATGTCATAACTTATTTAACCAGTCTCATATCCAGAACATTTGGTTGTTTCCCATTTGGGGGTATTGAAATCAATGTCATAGTAAACAACCTCAGACCTATGTCATATAGCATATGTGCTACGTTTGTTTAAATTCCAGACAGGGGGCTGGCTGGGTCAAGGGTGTATGTACAGGTTCAGTTTTGAAAGTTATTACCAGGTTCATGGGGGTTATAGCTATTTAATCTCCCCCCAATGGTCTATGAAAGTACTCTTCCCCAATAGCTTTGTTGATAGAATGTTCTCAATGTTTGGATATTTGGCAATCTGATAGATGAAAAATCTATCTCAATATGACTTTAATTTGTATGTCTCTTATTTGACTGAAGTTGAACATCTTTTCATATATTTAAGAATCATTTATATATCCTTTTTTGAGAATTGTCCACTTGTATCTTTTGTCCATTTTTCGGTTGAATTGTTATATCCATTTTTAAGAACTCTGTTAAGAGAATTAGGCCTTAGGCTGTGATTCCATTAGCAGATATTTTCCCTATGTTTGCATTAGTCCTTGACTTTATGATTTCTTTCTTTTGGCCCAAAAGAAGTTGACTTTTATTCAGTTGAATTTATCAGTCTTTTGTGGCTTCCGAATTCTGAATCATAGTTAGAAAGGCCTTCTTCATTCTAGGGTCGTAAAGAGAAATCTCCTCTGTATCCTTGTATTATTTTTTTTTTTTTCTAGAACATCACAGAGCTTTAGATCTTGTATTATTTTAACAGCTTCATTTTTTACATATATCTTTGGTCTATTATGGGATTTATCGCAGTATGCCATACGAAGTATGGATTCAATTTTATTGTTATTTTTTTGCAGCTATATATTTTTTGCAGCACCTGTTGTGCCCAGGCCAATTAATGAGTAGTCCTAATCTTTCTTCTTAAAATGTTTTTCAAGGTCCAAAAAGTTGGCGGCTCTTGCAGAAGCCTTGAAGGAAGTCTCGCTCACGAAAGCCCAGCTGGGACTGGACCTGGAAGAGCTGGAAGCAGCGGCCCTTCTCGTCCAGGAGGAAGAGAGCGCATTGAAGGCCGCCCAGCCCGTCCCGGGGCAGCCGACACTCGGCTCCAGTCCTGAGACAAGCGATTCGGAGGAAGCGGACAGCCCCACGACGTCCGGAACCTCAGACTCAGACTCAGACTCGGATTCAGATTCAGAGCAAGACGAGCTCAGCGAGAGTCAGCCCGAGGCGGTCGCCGGTTCTCTGCTCGGTCCCTTTCTGGAGGAAAGCAGGGCCCTGCTTGTTGATGGCGGTGGCGCGCGCAGGACCATGGCCGCCCAGGGGTCGGATGCTAGTCAGGAGAAGCCACTCGCCTCCTCCCGAGCTCTCCCAGCGCCCGGGCCTCTGATAGAGGAGCTTGGGGAACAACTGCAGACTGCGGTTCAGGTTTCAGAGCCCAGCGGCGCTGCTGCTGGAAACCATGGCAACGTGCAGGAAAGAGACAGCCACCACACGCCAAATAATTGACTCTGAGTGGTTTTATTCATTGTCGAGGATTTTATTCATTGTCAGATTTGGTTTTGTGTGATTTTTTGAGACAGAGTCTCACTCTGTTGCCTGGGCTAGAGTGCCGTGGCGTCAGCCTAGCTCACAGCAACCCCAGACTCCTGGGCTCAAGTGATCCTCCTGCCTCAGCCTCCCGAGTAGCTGGGGCTACAGGCACGTGCCACCACGCCCGGCTAATTTTTTCTGTATATTTTTAGTTGTCCAGCTAATTTCTTTCTATTTTTAGTGGAGACAGGGTCTTGCTCTTGCTCAGGCTGGTCTAGAACTCCTGAGCTCAGACTATTCGCCTGCCTCGGCCTCCCAGAGTGCTAGGATTACAGGCGTGAGCCACTGCACCCAGCCAGGTTTGGTTTTATTTACTGAATTAGAATTCCTCATTCTCACTTTGTACTTTTTCTTAGTACATACACTTGGCTTTCCAGATTTGTGAATTCCTTATCTGTGGATTCAACCAACTACAGATCGAAAATATTTCTTCCTCTTTTTTTTGTTTTTTTTTTGAGACAGAGTTTCGCTCTGTTGCCCAGGCTGTAGTGCTGCCTGTGGCATCAGCCTAGCTCACAGCAACCTCAAATTCCTGGGCTCAATCGATCCTCCTGCCTCAGCCTCCCGAGTAGCCGGGACTACAGGCATGCACCACCATGCCCGGCTAATTTTTTCTGTATATTTTTAGTTGTCCAGCTAATTTCTTTCTATTTTTAGTGGACACAGGTCTCATTCTTGCTCAGGCTGGTCTTGAACTCAAGCAATCCTCCTGCCTTGGCCTCCCAGAATGCTAGGATTACAGGCGTGAGCCACCATGCCCAGCCCAGATCGAAAATATTTAAGAAAAAATTGTATCTGTACTGAACATGCATTTTTTTCCTTGTCATTATTCTCTAAACAGTGCAGTATAACACCTGTTTCCACAGCATTTGTATTTAGGTATTACAATAGTCTAGTCATGATTTAAAGGGCACGAGAGGATGTGCGTAGGTTATATGCAAATACTATGCCATTTTATATCAGGGACTCGAGCATCTGAGGATTTTGGTATTGGGGGGGGGTCCTGGAACCAGTCCCCACAGACACTGAGGGGTGACTGTACAACATTGTTTTCAGTGAGCTAATGCTTGTACCTTTTTGTTTCCTTGTTGTAACTTCAAAGATAAAGTTTAAAGTTCTAGATGAGGATGCCAAGTCTCTAGAACGTAGAGCCCATTAATACTTTGATTGTAGCTTTGCTGAGGTGTACTTGACCCCCAGTAAACTGCACAAATACCATGGAGTTGTACTCAGCCACACAAAACAACGGTGATCTAGCACCTCTTGTATTTTCCTGGGTAGAGCTGGAACCCATTCTACTAAGTGAAGTATCCCAAGAATGGAAAAACAAGCACCACATGTACTCACCAGCAAATTGGTATTAACTGATCGACACTCACGTGCACATATAGTAGTCACACTCACCAGGTGTCAGGCAGAGCGGATGGGTGTGCGCTCACCTAATGGGAGCAGTGCCCACCGTCTGGGGGATAGACGTGCTTCAAGGTCTGATTCGGGCGGGGCAAGGGCAATATACATAACCTAAACATTGGGACCCCCATAATATGCTGAAATTAAAAAAATAAATGTATACAGTGTGATAAATGTTGGCGTATGTGCACACCAAGTAAAACCGTCCCCACAACAAGGCAGTGAATGCTACCTGTCATCCCCAAGTGTCCTCACGTGCTTTTGTCACTCCCTCCTCCCAGCTGTCCCCTTGTCCCTCCTACCCCCGTTCCCCAGGCAGCCACTGATCTGCTTTCCGGCACTATACATTAGTTTGCATTTCCTAGAATTTTCTGTAAATTGAATCATTCCATATGCATCCTGTTTTTAGTCTGGCTTATTTTACTCAGTGTAATTATTTTGAGATTCACCCATGTGGCAGCATGCGTTGGGTTTGTTTTCATTGCTGAGTACTATTTCGTTCAGTAGATTTGTCCACTTACCTATTGATGGACGTTTGGGTTGTTTGCAGTTTGGGGCTGTTATAAATAAAGCCTTTATAAGCATCTGTGTAGAAGTCTCTGTGGATATATGCTTTCATTTCTCTTAGGTAAATATCTGGGAGTGGAATGACAAGCCATATGGTAAGTGTATGCTTAATGGGTTTTTTTTTTGTTTTTTTTTTTTGAGACAGAGTCTCCATTGCCCAGGCTGGTGTGCCGTGGCGTCAGCCTGGCTAACAGCAACCTCGCACTCCTGGGCTCAAGCGATCCTCCTGCCTCAGCCTCCCAAGTAGCTAGGACTATAGGCGCTAGCCACCACACCCAGCTAATTTTTTGTTTCTATTTTTAGTTGACCAGCTAATTTTATCTTTTTTAAGCAGAGACGGGATCTCATTCTTGCTCAGGCTGGGCTTGAACCCCTGTCCTCAAGTGATCCTCCTGCCTTGGCCTCCCAGAGTACTGGGATTACAGGTGTGAGCCACCACACCCGGCCATGCTTAACGTTTTTAAGAAAATGCCCAACTGCTCTCCACCGTGGCTGTGCCATTTTACATTCCCGCCAGTGCATGAGGGTTCCAGTCTCCCACAGGCTTGTGTCCACTTGGTATGGTCAGCCTCTTAAATTTTTAGCATTCTATAGATGTGTAGCAGTATCTCATTGCAGTTTTAATTTGCATTTTCCTAAGACGATGTTGAACATCTTTTCATATGCTTATTTGTCATCCACATATCTTTTTGACGTGTCTGTTCAAATCTTCTGCCAATTTTTAAAGCTGCGTTTGTTTTCTTATTTTTGAGTTGTGAGAGATCTTTATAAATTCTTGATACAAGTCTGCATCGTGAGTCCTGTTTTCTTGCTTCTCTGCGTGCCTTGTAATCTTTGATTGGATGCCAGGGATGGTGATTTTACCTTGCTGGGTGCTGGATATGTCTTCTTCTTTTTTTTTTTTTTTGAGACAGAGTCTCGCTTTGTTGCCCAGGCTAAAGTGAGTGCCATGGCATCAGCCTAGCTTACAGCAACCTCAAACTCCTGGGGAGCTCAAGCGATCCTCCTGCCTCAGCCTCCCCAGTAGCTGGGACTACAGACATGCAGCACCATGCCTGGCTGATTTTTTCTATATATATTAGTTGGCCAATTAATTTCTTTCTATTTATAGTAGAGACAGGGTCTTGCTCTTGTTCAGGCTGGTTTTGAACTCCTGACCTTGAGCAATCCGCCTGCCTCGGCCTCCCAGAGTGCTAGGATGACAGGCGTGAGCCACCACGTCCGGCCTGGATATGTCTTGCAGATATTTTAAAGCTTTGTTTTGGGGTGCAGTTAAGTGACTTAGAAATAGGGTGATTCTTGTGGCTCTTGCTTATTAGGCAGGCCCAGAGCAGTGCTCGGTGTAGGATGAGTTATTCCCTGATGCTGATGTTCCCGAATGTTCTCCCTGTGTCCTGTGAATTAGGGGTATTTTCAGCCTGGCGGAGTGGAGGAGGCACTCTTCCCTGTGTGCGTGCTGAGCACTGTCCCTCTAATCTTTGCACATGGTTCTGTCCCCAGCCCTCATCTCTAAGTAGCCTCTGGAGTACTAGTGGGGGGCTCTCTTTCTCCAGATACCCGGGGTTCCCTGTGCAGCTCTCTCCTCTGATTCCTGCCCCGTCCTGCAGACGTTAGCTGCCCTGGTCTCCCGAGCCCTCAGCTCTGTCTCGAACTCCAGAGCCCACTGGCTTGTGCCTGGGTTGTCTCTCAAGGGAGTAGGTAGGGCAGTCATGGGGCTTACCCTGTCTTTTCTGTCCCTCAGGATCTTTCACTGCCTCATGTGCAGTGTCTGGAAACCCATTGTTTCATGTATTGCTCCTCCTGATTTCTCTTCTCTTCTCTTCTCTTCTCTTCTCTTCTCTTCTCTTCTCTTCTCTTCTCTTCTCTTCTCTTCTCTTCTCTTCTCTTCTCTTCTCTTCTCTTCTCTTCTCTTCTCTTCTCTTCTCTTCTCTTCCTCTCTCTCTCCCTCCTTTCCTCCCTCCCTCCCTCTCTCTCTTTCTTTTCTTTTCTTTTTTTTTTTGAGACAGAGTCTCACTCTGTTGCCCAGGCTACAGTGAGTGCCGTGGCATCAGCCTCGCTCACAGCAACTTCAAACTCCTGGGCTCAAGCCATCCTCCTGCCTCAGCCTCCCGAGTAGCTGGGACTACAGGCATGCGCCACCATGCCCGGCTAATTTTTTCTCTATATATTAGTTGGCCAATTAATTTCTTTCTATTTATAGTAGAGATGGGGTCTCACTCTTGCTCAGACTGGTTTTTTTTTTTTTTTTTATCTACAGCCTGACTCACTGAGACTCAGACTGGTTTTGAACTCCTGACCTTGAGCAATCCACCCTCCTCGGCCTCCCAGAGTGCTAGGATTACAGGCGTGAGCCACCGTGCCCAGCCCTGTTTTTCTTTTTTGGTTATGTCAGGTGGGAGAATAAATCTGGTCCCTATTACTCCATCTGGACTGAAGCCTAAGTCACCATTAATATTTTAGATGTGCTCTGGGAGGCCAAGGTGGGCAGATTGCTCAAGGTCAGGAGTTCGAAATCAGCCTGAGCAAGAGCAAGACTCCCATCTCTACTAAAAATAGAAAGAAATTAAGTGCCCAACTAAAAATATACAGAAAAAATTATCTGGGCATGGTGGCACATACCTGTAGTCCCACGTACTCGGGAGGCTAAGGCAGGAAGATTGAGCCCAGGAGTTTGAGGTTGCTGTGAGCTAGGCTGATGCCACAGCACTCTAGCCTGGGCAACAGAGTTAGACTCTTGTCTCAAAAAAAAAAAAAAAAAAATTTTAGATGTGAATTTTCCCACTCAGTTTAAGCTGCTGGGGCAGTAGGGTCTATATTGTGTCTTGTTATCACTGAATTATCAGTGCCCTTATTCTCAAGCCCTCTGTAAATATTCGTTGAACGAATGAACAAATGAGATAAACCAATTTGCTTTGGGGAGGAGATGAAATGAAGTCTGGTGTGCATTAAACTTAGAAGCATATTTTGGGCCGAGAGTGGTGGCTCACGCCTGTAATCCTAGCACTCTGGGAAGCCGAGGCGCGTGGATTGCTCGAGGTCAGGAGTTCGAAACCAGCCTGAGCAAGAGCGAGACCCCATCTCTACTATAAATAGAAAGAAATTAATTGGCCTACTAATATATCTAGAAAAAATTAGCTGGGCATGGTGGCACATGCCTGTAGTCCCAGCTACTCGGGAGGCTGAGGCAGGAGGATGGCTTGAGCCCAGGAGTTTGAGGTTGCTGTGAGCTAGGCTGTCGCCACGGCACTCACTCTAGCCTGGGCAACAAAGTGACAATCTGTCTCAAAAGAAAAAAAAAAAAGAAGCAGATTTTATTTCAAGAAAGGGTGTGTTCCCTTTTTGGCTTCATAAAGGCTGTACCTGTATTTCTAATAAGAATTCTAGTTTGTGTTAACACAGAAGTAGGTGACTATGCCATTTAAATGCATGGTAACTCCTGAACACTAGAACAGTTTCATTAGAACGTGTTCAAGACCCCTCTCAGGCTCCCCAGAGAGCTTCAAAATCCTTCTGACCATTGAAAATGCATTTCTCCTCCATAACACATTCCCTGAAGCCAGTCGGAAAAACTGTCATCCATAACTCCTCTTCGTTTCCACTAAAGTCAAGCAAGTTGAGCAAATCCACTCTTGTGTAAAAGCTTGAGGAAGTTTTCTTCCTTCAATTTCTGTCCTCACTTAGGAATCTTGACAGGATCTACTTCAGGGAGACTTGTCTTGGGTGGAAAAACCTGTTACTCCCTTCCTGAACAAATGAGCAAACATGATCCTGCCCGGACATCGTCCAGCCCAGGAGCTCATTAAACAACTCTCATGACTATTAAGGCAACCTGAGTGAGCTCCTTAATTTCAGACTCTACGTCTGCGGGCTTTCTCTGACCCTCTCTTTGTTCAGGGAGGTTGAGGCTTTGTGATATCACATTACCCTGTCTTTGTTTAAGGTGGGCCGAGAACACTACAGTACGCTAGGCCTGTAACCCAAAACATGTCCAAAGGTGCTTGTCTTTTATTTTATTAACTAAGCAACCTGCCGGGCAACTTTAGTGATCTCCTGTAACCATATGAGTTTCCCCAAAACTCTGGGTGATGGGAGAACAAAAACGAGTTGAAGAAAGAACAGGAAGGAAACCCCGTGACTGCCTAGTCGCAGCTCAGTGGGAAAAACCAAGGCTTCGGGGTTGAGATGTGGAGTTGAGTTCTAGAACCACGGCCATGGCAGCTCACAAGGAGGTATGGCAAACTTTGCACCTTAACCTTCATCTTAAAAATGGGAATAGAATGCTTTTTTTTTTTTTTTTTTTGACACAGAGTCTCACTCTGTTGCCCGGGCTAGAGTGCCATGGCATCAGCCTAGCTCACAGCAACCTCAAACTCCTGGGCTCAAGCGATCCTCCTGCCTCAGCATCCCGAGTAGCTGGGACTACAGGCATGCGCCACCATGCCCAGCTAATTTTTTCTATATATTTTTAGTTGGCCAGTTAATTTCTTTCTATTTTTATTAGAGACGGGGTCTCGCTCTTGCTCAGACTGGTTTCGAACTCCTGACCTAGAGCGATCTGCCCACCTCGGCCTCCCTGAGTACTAGGATTACAGGCGTGAGCCACCTCACCCGGCCTAGAACTGATTTTTTTTTTTTTTTTTTTTTTGACACAGAGTCTCACTCTGTTGCCTGGGCTAGAGTGCCATGGAGTCAGCCTCGCTCACAGCAACCTCAGACTCCTGGGCTCAAGTGATCCTCCTGCCTCAGCCTCCCGAGTAGCTGGGACCACAGGCATGCACCACCATGCCTGGCTAATTTTTTCTCTATATATTTTTAGTTGGCCAATTAATTTCTTTCTATTTTTAGTGTAGACAGGGTCTGGCTCTTGCTCAGGCTGGTTTCGAACTCCTGACCTTGAGCAATCTAGGATTACAGGCATGAGCCACCGCGCCCGGCCTAGAACTGCCTTTATTGCTTGCCTCACAGCACAGTGAGACTGTATGTTGCAAACACTTTTATAAACTGGAAAGTATTAAGCCAAGGCGAGGATTTGTTATTACCGTCTGACATCCGGGGCTGAACAGGGCCCTAGTTAGCTACCTACCAACAGGTCGCTGGGGCAGCCAGCCCTGCTAATGGCTTCGGAGGCATGCTAGTGGAAAGTGTCTACACAGTTCAGCAGATTAGACAAAAATACTAATTATACCAGTGCATCCCAGCACTGCCTCATCTTCTAGGTTTGCCTTATCATTGGCCTATTTTTCCGGTTTCTGTCTCTCCCATTATCCGAGAAGAGTGATGTGAGCACTTGCTGCGGGCTTCATCACCGGTTTCGGGTGCCAGTAACTAAGCTGGTATCATCTTTCACTGGCACAAGATTAATCTACAAATGAGACCGGGCTGCTCCAGACCACATTCTAAATTGGCCGACAGCTGGGGGGCGGTTTTCACACCTGCTAATGAAAAATCCACTTGGGTTGTGAGGATCTAATTCTATTACCAAGAATTAGCGGGGAGTAGAGAGAGGGTCAAGTTTTCTCAGCCCTAAGACTTTATAAAATGATCGCTAGAAAACAGAGGGACTCCTGGATATCTATTTTGTTATAAGGAAATTTTTTATTATTTTATATGTTGTAACAGGAAATTGACCATAGTCAATGGTGACAGATCAGATGCCACTAAAAGCAGCAGAAACGAGTTAAAAATACAGGAATCAAACTATTAAAAATACACTGAATCCTCAGAATGTGTTAATTATAAAGTCTTTAAAGATGCAGAAATCCCTCTGCATGAAACGATTTGTCACGTAATGTCACCGCATGTCAGGTAAATGCAAGTTAAGCTCCACAAACGCACAGCTCTGTGATTGTTTAGTCGAGGGTCTCCATTAAAGCAAATCAAAGATTGCAAATGTTTCCTTAACGTCTTTCCACCTAAATCTCCCCGATGGGATTTTTTTTTGTGATCTGTTGCTTTTCTCGCCTCTTTTCTGAGTGTGTTATATATAGTTTCAATCCATACCGAATGAAGGAAGCATTGATTAGACTTGATTTAAGGCAGCAAGTGATAAATGCAGCTGGGAAATTGATTCATGTCTCGCGAGGGGCTGGGGCCCAGCCGCCCACAGTTGACACAACTCTTGTCTCAAGGCCGGAGAAAACAAACAGGCAAACACATGCCAAGCAGATAAATGACTTTGCTGTTTTGAGCCCTCCGTGGAGGCCATTTGTTTCCTAGATAAGGAAGACTGCCCCCCAATGTCATGAACAGATAAGCTGGAGGAGCAGGATGGATGGGGTCTTGGACGCCCAGGCACTTGGAAGAAAACAGCAACAGAAAGGATTTACCTCCCGGAAAGATCTTGCTGCTTTCCCCTCAAACTCGCCTCTGAATGCTCTGTCTCCCGGATTTTAAACGTTCACAGCGCTCTGCTGCTGTCTTTGAAGCTATTTCCAGGGAGACATTTCCTGATTGCTCTTATTGCAGGGAGCACTGGGAGGAGGAATTAGGAGGGACAGCTGAGGCTCCAGGGCCTGCCTTGCAGTCCCTTGGCCAGGGCCAGCTGGCCTGAAGCGTTGAAAGTTCTAGCAGTTTGACCACCAGCCCAGAAGCCCCCTGCAGCCAGCAGCCCCACTGCAACCCAGTGCCTCTTCTAGAACCTTGCCCAGAATACAATACGTATTTATTGCATTTAAGTTTCTCACCTAGATATGTTTGCCCCTGTATTGCTTTTTCCCTCCCTTCCTGTTTGCATGTTTGCGTTCTACCCATCCTTCAAGGCCCCATTCAAATGCCCCTTCCTCTAGGACAGGGGTCCTCAGACTTTTAAACAAAGGGGGCCAGTCCACTGTCCCTCAGACGGTTGGAGAGTGGGGTGCACATTCCACACATGCGCACTGTGGGCCTGGGATGAGTCGGCTGCTAAGCAGGACAGGCAGCGGTGGCAAAAACACCAGGAGGGCCGGATAAACGTGCTAGGTGGCCCGCATGTGGCCCGCGGGCCGTAGTTTGAGGACGCCTGCTCTAGGAGGCGTCCTCAACAGCCTTTGCTGTTCTAGGCTGGAAGTAATCCCCCCCAAACCCAGAACTCCTGGAACGATTTATAAGAGTTTTAGAGGACTCATCGCCCCCCTGATGGGTACACATGCGTCTCCTGGCTCCTTGACCAGAGCACAGACTTCAGTACCTGTTCCCACTGGATCCCTCTGCACGCTATCCGCAGAGCACCTGCAAGCCACACCTGTTGAAAGAAAAACCAAATCAAACAAACGGAGCCAACTAAATAGCTTGAATGAAGAAACGGCCTCAAAGGCTCGATGGCTCTTTACTGTCCAGTACTCCCACTCAGCATACAAAGCCCCTTTCTCTTTTTTTTGTTTTCCTTCCTTTCACCAGTCTTGGTTCTCTTCTATTTTGAATATGACTCCAGCCCACATACTAATCGGGAAGATGCCCTGGGTCTCCCCTGTGTGCTTTCCTCCTCCTCCTCTTTCCCCCAGGTCTGGGATCCTCATCCCCTGGCCTCCCGGGGCACCTATATCGTGAGTCTTTCCCTGTTGCCCTCCCTCCTCACCCCTCCCCAGCCTTCTCTGGCCACTGCCCCCTCGGCTGTTGGGGAGCAGCCTGCAAAGTCCCCGCTCTGGGGACACAGCTGCCCTGACGTCGTGGGCACCCTCCCCGTGAATGTGGCTTGAACTTGACCGGCCCCTGGCTGTCGCTGAGGCTGAGAGGTGCGTGAAGGAAAGCCGCGGCGTGCAGCTGCAGTCGGTCTTGCAAACTCAACTCAGAGAGAAGCCACGAGTCGCAGGGTCTGTGCAGTGGACAGAAGATGCAGAGGGGAAGGTGGCCGTGGGAGAGGGAGGGGCCGGGTGGAGAAGGACGCCGCCCCGCGGAGCTGGGACGTCAGATTCCTCTGAAGTGACATCCACACACTGCTGCCCGAGGCCCCAAGAGCAGCTGCGGGCCCCACGCCGCCCTTCCTCCCCGAAGTCCCCGCGTGCCCAAAGCCCCCGGTCCCTGTGGCTTCTCGCTGCCCCCATCCTCAGTGTCGCCTTCACCCCAACTCGGACAGCGCTCGTGTCTCAAGATCGCTGCCAGCAGCCCCTGCAACGATCTGCCTTCTTGTCACCATCTGTCACAAAAGAAATGTCAGGTCCCGGTGTCCCCAGCAAGTGGCCTCAGGTCCTGCTGGAGCGCAAAACCGGGAGGGCAGCTGGGATGTGTCTGTCGCCGTTTTCACCAGCCGCGGCTCAGCTGTCCCTTCCAGTGGGGACACGAGGAGGGGGGCGAGCTGACGGCTTCCAGCTGCTGCCTTCGCTCGGGGACCCACCCCGGTGTTGACACCGAGGCTCTCCCCCGGCTGCTCCCAGCCACCGCTGGCCACAGCCACGTGCTCCGGACTCCCGCCCTCCCTCCCCTCACACCTACCAGTCCTCCTCGTGGTCCGACGGCCTCGCTTCCTGCTCCTGGTTCCTGTCTCTTATCCCGCACAGACATTGCCCTTCTGTCCTGGCGTCTGCCTCCCAGGGGACCAAGCTGCCACATCTGGTCATCCGAGCTCCCAGGGAGCCTCTGCTTCCCACGGAGCAGCCCGAAGGCGCTTTGCCCCCGTAGTGCCTGCGGGGCAGAGACTGTCCCCGACACACGCGAGGGCAGCCCAGGGCTGGGGTGGGCGAGGTCACTGTGCGACAAGGCGAGTCCACCCCTCCCGTGCCCTGCAGAGCCGATCTGTCCCTGTGGAGCGAGGCGAGGTGGCCTGGGTCACCCGAGTTCACACCTGGCCCTTGTCACCCGAGGTCACACCTGGCCCTCAGGAGAGGAGGGGTGGCTCCCAAGGTGTGTCCGCTCCAGTGGGTGTTCCTGGCCCGGGTCACCCAAGGTCACACCCGGCCCTTGTCACCCGAGGTCACACCCGGCCCTCAGGAGATGAGGGGTGGCTCCCAAGGTGTGTCCCCTCCAGTGGGTGTCCCTCGCCTGGGCCGCGCGGGGCCGGGGACGGCGGGGACGCGCGGGGACGCTCGCTCCACCGGGTCCCCGGCGCGGGGCGCCACTGCGCGTGCGCGGGCGGGCGCAGGTGTCTGAGGGAGCAGCGGGCGCAGGTGCTCCAGGGAGCACCCCCCCCCCTGCACGAGGTCCGAGCGCCCACCCTGTCCCGGAGGTCCGCGATCCCCAGGCATGGCTCGCTCTCCCGCCATGCTGTGTCGCTTGGGTAGAGGCCCGGCCCTGGGCGCGCTGGAGGGTCACCTGGAGGGGACGGGGCAGAGAAGACTGTCGGAAATAGACCCTTCTTTTTCTTTTGAGACAGAGTCTCACTCTGTTTCCCAGGCTAGAGTGAGTGCCGTGGCGTCAGCCTAGCTCACAGCAACCTCCAACTCCTGGCCTCAAGCGATCCTCCTGCCTCGGCCTCCCGAGTAGCTGGGACTACAGGCATGCGCCACCATGCCCGGCTAACTTTTTCTATATACATTAGTTGGCCAACTAATTTCTTTCTATTTTTAGTAGAGACAGGGTCTCGCTCTTGCTCAGGCTGGTTTTGAACTCCTGACCTCGAGCGATCCTCCTGCCTCGGCCTCCCAGAGTGCTGGGATTACAGGCGTGAGCCACCGCGCCCGGCCGGAAATAGGTCCTTCTTGCAACCAAATGCCATCGACAGCTCCCACGTGCCCAGCCAGACTTTCTGTTTGCAAAGCGCTTTCTTTTCTATCTTGCCTCACTTCCAACAGGGCCGGGGAGGTGACCCCATTTGAAAGCGAGGAGCCCAAGAGCCACTCGGGCTTCTTCTCCAGGGGACACAGAGCGCGGTGGGTGTGGAGGGCTCCGCGCGGGCGGGGGTCACGGTGGGGGCCACAGCAGATTTCCTGGAGAAAGAAGGAACAGGCGTTGGGAGAACAAGGCAAGGTGGGGGTGGGGGCCACGCGCCTTAGGTGGAGAGACGTGATGGGGTAGGGAGCCAGTGGCTCGGGGTGGCTGGGACACAGAGGAGAGGGTTAGCAGAGCTAGTGGATTGGGGTGGGGAGCAACCCCCAGAAAGCCACATCCACCTGTGGGCTGGGATTTGGCATTGTGTCACATTAAGAGAGAGAGAGGCCTGGCGTGGTGGCTCACGCCTGTCATCCTAGCACTCTGGGAGGCCGAGGCAAGAGGATTACTTGAGGCCAGGAATTTGAGACCAACCTGAGCAATAGTAAGACCCCCATCTCAAAAACAAACAAACAAACGAACAAAAAACAATAGAAAAATTAGCAGGTATGGCAGCGCACACCTGTAGTCCCAGCTACTTGGTACACTGAGGCAGGAGGATCGCTTGAACCTAGGAATTTGAGATTGCTGTGAGCTATGATGACATCACTACACTCCAGCCTGGGTGACAGAGCAAAATTCTGTCTCAAAAATAAAATGAGGCCGGGCGCGGTGGCTCACGCCTGTAATCCTAGCTCTCTGGGAGGCCGAGCCGGGCGGATCGTTTGAGTTCAGGAGTTCGAAACCAACCTGAGCAAGAGCGAGACCCCGTCTCTACTATAAATAGAAAAATTAATTGGCCAACTAATATATATAGAAAAAATTAGCCGGGCATGGTGGCGCATGCCTGTAGTCCCAGCTACTCGGGAGGCTGAGGCAGGAGGATCGCTTGAGCCCAGGAGTTTGAGGTTGCTGTGAGCTAGGCTGACGCCACGGCACTCACTCTAGCCTGGGCAACAAAGCGAGACTCTGTCTCAAAAAAAAAAAATAAATAAAATGGGGAGATTAATCCAGTGTCTATAATAATTGCAATGCAATTGAATATTTATTGTATCCCCTAGTGCCCTTCATTTGTAAGGCACAGAAAATACAGTTGGCCCTCCAAATTCCTGGGTTCCACATTGCTGAATTTAACCAGCTATGGATGGAAAACCTCCAGCAAAAGAAACGGACAGTTGCAGCTGTACTGAACTGTGTGCTGCCATACCTGCTAATTTTTGTATTTTGTTTTGTTTTTGAGATGGGGTCTTACCATTGCTCAGGTTGGTCTCAACTGTCCCTTTCTGTGCCTGCGACTTTGATTCTGTAGTGTCCTTACATTCCCTTCCCAGCGGCAACACTGGTCCCCTTGTGGCTCTTTCCACTTAGACAGTTTAGGGCCCGGGCTGGTGGCAGTCCAGGGCTCACAGGCCAAATCCGTCTCACCACCTGTTTTTGTTTAGCCTCTAAATGGAAGATTTTTTAAAAAAATTTTTTAATGATTGAAAAGAATTTGTAGAAAGTGTTTTTTCTCTCTTGTTAAACAAGTACCCACCTAACAGCCTTCATCTTGCCCCTTGGCCAACAAAGCCGGGAATATTTTACCATCTCGCCCTTCACAGAAAAGGTGGCTGACCCCTGGTTTAGTAGAAGGGGCTTAGGGACACCTGTCTAGTAGCATTTTTGGCCCATGGCTTCTGGGCCTTCCATGTCCTGCTTGGGGAGGCCCCCGGGAAAGCTGGGGGGACAGGGATGAGCCCCCCCTCCACGCCTGCGTGCCCGTGGCCGAGGGTGGCCCGTGGCAGGGCACGGAGGCCTCTTTCAAAGTAAACCTGTTGGCAATTCCCATGGGGCCATGCAGGGCCACACCTGTTTTTCCAGGGTGGGGAAGTGACTTCCATCTGAACGTTCTAAGGACTAGGAGTGGTGGATTTCTGCTTCAGGATCCTCTTTACAGAAACTGTGGCCTTTTTTTTTTCATGTGATTCCTGGTAACAAAAGAAGATGGAGACAAGGCTGGAATACTCGGGAGATTCTATTATTTGGAGACGGGTCACATGGCCAGGCATCTTGGTGGAGTCTCATTTTTGACCAAGAAGTAAATAGTTCACCGGAAGTGCCTTCTCAGAGGACAGTGTACCATGCTCTTCTCCTACTTTTGGATCTCTTCCTATACGCTGAGACCACCCATATTGCCCTTTCTCTTGGCAGGCCTCCTGTCTTCTCTCTTGGGCATTTCTCTCTCTCTCTCTCTCTCTCTCTCTCTCTCTCTCTCTCTCTCTCTCTCCATATATATATATTTAGAAGAAGGTGAAAAAGATGCGACAACAGGTTGCAATAGATGATCATAGACTGGATCATGACTTGAAGGAAAAAATGTAAATGATGTTATTGGACCAGTTGACAAAATTGGAATACCAGATAATGTTAGATTAGATGAAAAGGTATTGTATCTATGTTACATTTACTGAATTTATTAATTGTACTAGTGATATAAGAGACATGGTATTTGCAACTGGTTAAAGGACTTTCTTTGTACAATTCTTATTCTTGTCTCCGCTCTGTAAGTTTGAATTATTTCCAAAATGAAAAGGTAAAAAGGGGGGAGGGAGGGCTGAATAACAAAAAAAGCATAATAAATTTCCACCATAATATTAATAACCCTGTGAGATAGATACTATTATTTCCATTTCACAAAAGAAGAAACAAATTTGAAAAGGTTAGGTAATTGCATAAGGTAATATAACTAATGTCAGAACTGAGAATTAGACCTAGATTCTCATAGTTCTTTCCTTTTTCCTTTTCTTTCTTTCCTTTCCTTTATTTTTTCTTAAGCCAGTCAAATTTAGCCAATGGGGGTTGTATATAACTTCCTTTTCTTTTTTAATAGCAGGAAGAACGTGGATTTAAATGATAATCACAGACATTTTCCTGAAGTGCTTATGATCAAAGAGTTTTATTGTCTCGTTGCTTCAAACTTCTGCATCGCAGGGAAGTGTCTGGAATTTCAGATTCATTTCATTCTCCAACCTATCTCTTAGAGAGGGGATGAGGAAAGGAGGAGGAAAACGGAAGATGAGGAAGAGGAGACCAGACAGGAAGAAGAAGAGACAAGACCAGAAGAAGAAAAGACGAGGAGACCAGAAGAGGAGGAGGAGATGAGACTGGAAGAGTAGGAGGAGACCAGACCAGATGAGGAGGAGGAGACGAGACCAGAGGAGGAGACGAGAGGAGACCGGAAGAGGAGACGGGTGGAGACAGGAAGAGGAGACGAGACTGGAAGAGGAACAGGAGACAAGACCGAAGTCTCGGATGAGGAAGAGGAGACGAGACAGGACAAGGAGGAGGAGAGACTGGAAGAGGAGGAGCAGATGAGACTGGAAGAGGAGGCGAGACGAGACCGGATGAGGAGACCAGACGAGATCAGAAAAGGAGACTAGAGAAGACCGGATGAGGTTACAGGAGGAGACCGGAAGAGGAGATAGCAGGAGACCGGAAGAGGAGACGGAAGGAGACCTGTGAGGAGACGAGACCGGAAGAGGAGACGAGACCGGAAGTCCTGGATGAGGTGGAGGAGATGAGACCGGAAAGGGAGGAGAAAAGACTGGAAGAGAAGACGGGAGGAGACCGGATGAGGAGACGGGAGGAGAGTGGAAGAGGAGACAAGACTAGACCGGATGAGGAGATGTGACAAAACCGGATGACGAGACGGAAGGAGACTTGTGAGGAGACGAGACCGGAAGAGGAGACAAGACCGGAAGTCTCGGATGAGGGGGAGGAGATGAGACCGGAAAGGGAGGAGATGAGACCGGATGAGGAGACGGGAGGAGACCGGAAGAGGAGATGAGACGAGACAAGACGAGATGAGGATGTGTGATGCGACCGGAAGAGGAGGAAGAGGGGACAAGACGGAAAGTCTTGGATGAGACAGAGGGGACGCGCGGAGACCCTCCCTTGTGCATTTTTAAGAAGCCAGTGTTCTCTAGAAAAAAATAAAGAAATAAAAAAAAAAACAAAAAAAGAAAACAAAACAAAACAAAAAACAAAAAAAAAAGAAAAAAAACAACAAAAAAAGAAGCCAGTGTTCTCAGGCACCGTCCGAGCCGCCCGAGGGCCTGCCGTGCGCCGGTCTCAGGAAGCCACTCCGCCACTCCGCCACCCCGGGTCCCGCTGCCCAGCGCCTGTGTGTCCGGAGGCCGATGCTGCCCCAGTCCCCCGCAGGGGCGGACCGTGGACCAGGTCTGGCCCATCAGAGTCTCCTGCTCTTCTGACCACAGTGACTGGGTCCGGGACAGGCAGGTGTCCCAAACCTGGCCAGTCAGTGTCCTCCCCAGGACTTTGGCCAGAGCCCTTGGAAGTGATGCTCTTTCTTCCGGAGTTGGTGAAGTGGAAGGAAGCTATTTTTGAGCAGATGACTATCTTTGTAACCATGTGGGGAAACGCTTCCTGGAAAAGAAATGTCATATAAGAATGCAGGGATGGAGGAAAGAAAGAAGGAAGACAGGGAGAGAGATCCATCTCTCTGACAACACTGTTACTTATGCCTTGCTCTGTTGCCCAGGCTAGGGTAGGGTGGCGTGCTCATAGCTCACTGCGACCTCAAACTCCTGGGCTCGAGCAATCCTCCAGGCTCAGCCTCTCATGTACCTAGAATTACAGGTGTGAACCACCACACCCTGCTAATTTTTCTATTTTTTGGATTGATGGGATCTTACTGTGTGGCCCAATCTGGCCTCAAACTCCTGACCTCAAGCGATCCTCCCACCTTGGCCTCACAAAGTGCTGGGATGACAGATGTGAGCCACGATGCCCATGGTGACAACATTGTTTGAGGCTCAGCATCCAGTCATTCCTAAGGCTTGTTCCGCCCTGTGCATTTCAGCAGTCATCCAAGCCAGCAAAATGCTTTTTCCTTCTTCTTTTTATTTTGCTTAATCTGAACTGGGTAGAGTTCGATCACTAGCATCCAAATACATTCTGAGCAGTATATGGGCTCTACTGGGGACCTTGGCTTCCTCCCCTTGGTACCTGCAGCCATGTAAATTTCAGTGCCCTCTGACTCTGGCCTGACTTTGGCCAATGTTTGCAAACATGGTACAGGAAAGTGGGACTTGGCTTCCCTCGTGCAGCCCTTCTGAGAACATAGGAGCAATCTCAGCCGAGCCCACTGGATAATGAGAGACACGCAGAGCTGAGACAAGCTATCCCAGCTGAGGGCCCCGTGACCAGGCAGCCTTGAGCTGCTCTGGAAGCCAACTGCAGGCACGTGAATGGGCACAGCCGAGGCCAGCCGAAGACCTGCCCCACTGAGCCAGGCCAGCAGAATTGTGAGCTACACAAATGGGAGATGTTTTAAAGCACTAAGTTTTGGGGTGATTTGTTGGGCAGCAAAAGCTGATACACAGGCGGAAGGTGACAAGGGTGTTATGGAAGGGCTCTAAGGGACAGCAGCTTGTCTGTCACTTGGTGGCTTTTTTTTTAATAGATAAGGAAAACAAAGGGCTGTGATGTCAAAATATTGCCTGAGCTTAATACAGCTACGGTTCTAGACCACCAATATTTCAGCAAGGAGCCCAAAACGCTTATAAATTCTGAGCAGAGCTGCCTTGGGGGGTCCCTGTTGAGGAGTCCACGCCTGGAACTGCCACTCAACAGCCACACCTGGCAGCTCTCACGGCCGGCAGCGTGGCCAGCACAGACTCTTGTCTCTGGGCTGAGGGGACCAGGTGCGTGCTTGCCAATGTAGACTTCCTCTTCCTTGTGTCCCAAAGCCACGACAAAAAGTGCAGTAACGTGTGGAGCACCTACTGTATTTATAATGTTCACAGCAACCATCTTTTTCTTTTATGAGCCTGAGTTAGTGCACTTGCGTTCTCTTTTGTTATGGATGATTTGCTAGAAGTAGCTTACCGTTTTCTCCTTATGAGAGGTTGTTCGTATCAAAGAGTAAAGGTACTACTGCTAGGAACAATGGCTCGTGTTTATGAACACTGATTTAGCACCAGGCTCTGGACAAAGGGCCTGGTCTCTAATCCTCGCTACAACCCAAGGGGGTGGGTGCTGTCGATCCCATTTTACAGGTGAGAAAACTGAGTCCTCCATCCAGCACTCAAAGTTATTAAACGTTGGCGTGAGCAGCTGAACTCGTGTTTTATTTCAAAGGGAGACGAATAACGTGGGCTGGAAGAATAGGGAGATTTCATGAAGCATGCATTTCACCTGCTCTGAAGACAGATTGGGATTTACCACCTGCTGTCTCCATGACCTTGGGCATTTTACTAAATGTTCCCGGGCCTCACTTTCTTTGTCTGTAAAATGGGGTGATAATCCTGACTTTCAAGGATTGTCAAGGGGAAGAGAATTAAAGGGGACATAGAGAGCTCCCAGCACTGTGTTGGGCTCAGGGCTGGAGCTCAATGCCTTGCACCTTTTCTTCCACCAAAGGACACCAGACCATACTGGTTTCCAGTGGTTACGTACAAGGGAATGTAGACTCCATGGGAATTTGGCTTTGTGCGATTAGTCACTTTGCTTAGCCCGCACCGATGCTCTAGAACAACAGAGCCTAGCACATTCTAGGCACTCAATATACACTCTCGAGTCGAGTTCTGGGTTTCTGTGAGCCTGCCATTCTGTGAGATGCGGCAGGCAGGGGCTTCCTGCGTGCTGCTTGGGAACAGGAGGCGGGGGGATCCCGGAGCGAAGGTTTGTAAGGAGGAGGGGACAGACGTCCCAGGCGACCGTCACGTGGCTTGTGACGCTGGCGATGACGGGTGCCCAGCCTGGGGGGGCAGCTCGGGAGTTGCTGCTTGAGTGTCCTGGGCGCAGAGTCTGTGGCTTCACCTCCACCCTCGCCTGTCCCTTCCTCCTGCCGAGCTCTGCTCCGGGCCCCCCCGCCTGCAATGCCCAGCGGCCGGGGGTCGAGAGAGCCCTTCCCCGATGCCGAGTATCAGCGGGGCCCTCTAAGGATGTGAATTATTCATGGACAAACCCAGCACCCACCTGTCCCCAGCCGGTACTGCCGGCATCTCCCCAGGCCTGGAAGCGGCCCAGGGCGCCCCCGAGCCAGGCCTGCAGGGGGTCTCCGCGTAGGGATGACGTGGCTGTCCTGGGCCTTTCCCCTTCCTTGGAGAGATGACGGGCGAGCGCGCGGGAGGCTCTACAAGTGCGTGTTTGAAATCAGCTTGCTCCTTCAAGTGGCACAAAACCAAACGTCTGAGGAGTGCTTGCAGTAGGGGATCTCCCCGGCGACCTGCTCTGAAGAGGCTGGCAGAGGACCCCATCGGGTGGCAAGTGGCTTCGGGGAATAGAGCCCTTGGGAGGGGGCTGCACTCCAGGGGCGCAGGGAACCAGCGTGGGAAGCTTCGAGCAGCCTCTGTAGGTGGCACATTGGTGGTGGCCGGGCTCGGTGGCTCACGCCTGTAATCCCAGCACTCTGGGAGGCCAAGGCAGGAGGATCGCTCAAGGGCAGGAGTTCGAGACCAGCCTGAGCAAGAGCGAGACCCCGTCTCTACTAAAAATAGAAAGAAATTAATTGGCCAGCTAATACATATATAGAAAAAATTAGCCGGGCATGGTGGCGCATGCCTGTAGTCCCAGCTACTCGGGAGGCTGAGGCAGGAGGATTGCTTGAGCCCAGGAGTTGGAGGTTGCTGTGAGCTAGGCTGACGCCACAGCACTCTAGCCGGGCAACAAATCGAGACTGTGTCTCAAAGAAAGAAAACAAAAACCAGCAGGGACTGTTAAGAAATTTAGGGACATCTGGGACTATTTATCTCATGGCACAAGAGTCCAGAAATAAAGAGGGAGGACTCAGTGTCCTCCCCGGGCACGGGACTCTCTGAGGGGTTTATTTGTTCGTTCACACATTCGTTTACTCAGCAAGGAGTACCCAGGGAGTCTTTTTTTGTGTCCAACCCAAAGTGGAGGGAGGAAAGAACAAACGGGCCATGCTCTTTGTCACCAGCGCCTGAGCTGGCTGCTTCCTTTCACATTAACGTTTGTACCTGACACCCACCAGCAGCGAGAACCCAACACGGGCCCTGGGGTGACCCGGTTCCAAGTGTCCTGGAGCCCCAGGAACTCACACCCGTGGGTCCCTGTCAGCCCTGGCCATGGTGGGAGCCCCGAGGGCTGTTTATGGAGAATGAGGAGCCACCAACCCGGAGAGAGCACCTTCCGGCGGGGGATTTGAACCCTGCGCGGTCACACCCCAGACCTTGCACTGTTTTCTTCCACACCCTGCCCCTCCCTGAATTCCTAGGAATGCCGGGAGTCTCTATGCTCGCTTCAGATCCGTAGCCGAGAAGAGAGGGTGTGTCTAAGTCTAAGGTCACCCAGGGCCAAGCTGCCCAGCAAGGGAGTCCGGTGAGGGCTGAAATCCAGCCCGAGTGTCCCCTGCCTCTTTGTACCCTGGTGTTGGAATTCGCCAGACAGGGTCGCTTGCCAAGCCCTGCACCCCCGAGGCACACCCCGTTTCCCGAGAGGGGTCCCTCCTAATAAATTGCACAAAGGCAGGGAGTTGGGTTGGGTTTCCCCGGAAGTGGACCCTGAGACAAATATTGGGGGGCGAGGCTTTTTCTCTAGACAGTGAGCCCAGGAGCTCTGGAAGGAGATCGGGGAAGACAAACAGGGAAGGGAGGCCCAGCAGCCGGGCGGTGTTGTCATCCTGGACAACTGGAGCACAGTCCCTCTGGGGGACAGTCGGGAATACGCCCCCAAGCCACCCAGTGCCCTCTGGGTCGCCCTCGGAGGGGCTGCTCCTGGGGTCCCGCCCGCTCGCCCTGCACGCAGGCTGGGCTGAGCGTGCGCTCACGGCCGGGGAATGCCCGCCTGCAGGTCAAGGTCAAGTTTGTGCCTGGTGAGCTTCCTGGGCCTCTCTCAGGTGTGTCCCGATGAGCCGTGTTTGTCGCAGGTGTGCGTGGAGGGGATCTGGGCCGGGTGGCAACGGTGCCCGCCCCACGCACCCTTGAGGGGGGGCTGATGCCACGACCGGGACATCTGTCCCTCTCCATGCAGTCGGCTCCGGTGATTGTGCCTCTGTCCCCCTTGCAGTGACCGGGGTGTGAGTTCAGGCATCCGCCTGTGACGTCGCCCCCCATGGGCTGCTTTGTGATGGCTTGCAAAGAAAAAAAAAAAAAAGAAAACAACCAAAGACCCACCATGCTCAAACCCCCCGGGCTTTGTGATCAAGCCTGGGACCTGTTCCTAGTGGTGACATGTGGTCATGTCCTTTGGCCTCTCTTCATTTTCGGCCTCCGTCTCTTCCTCCCCTCCGTCTTGGGAAGCCAGTCGGGAAATCCAGGCTTCCTGGCTTCCCACCTTCCTGTTTTTATCCCTTAGGCCTCGGGAGGGTTGCCTGGCAGGGGCAGGCGTGGCTGGCTCGGATTCTCTGGGATTCTTTCCGGATCGGGAGTGGCCAGTGGAAACCTCGAGCCACCACCGTTGGTGTCACCCCCGTACACAGCTGGATTCCCTCTGTCCCCCAACTCACAGCCTCCCCAGTGGCCCTTCCTGGACCACCTGGGGCTGCATCTCGGACCCCAGTGAGAACTGAAGCAGGAGTTCAGTAGAAGCGTGAAGTGGGGGGGGCTCAAGTCAGAAACCTGCACCACCGCCCTGCGACTGTTTCCCTTCCTGCTTCCTCCGGCCACACGGCTGGCTGTCTGTTGTTCCCACTGTCCTTCCCGGTTACCTGTAGGGTTTTTGCCCGGAACACAAACAGATCCTTAAGGAGGAGGCGACAGAACCCCTGTTGCTCGATCTAATGGGGTGCAAATCCCACAGTTGTCGCCCAGGGGTGGGGGCCAGCACAGAAATTGATAGCAGTTGGTGTGATTAGAGGACGCGCCATCCTCCCACGGCATCGAGCTGCCATCTGTCGTGGTCCTAACCAGCCGAGCTGCGCCCTGAGTTTGTGCTGGAGCACGCCCCTCTCCCGGATTCCGCCCAGAGCCCGGGGCTGGGAGTCGGGGGTCCGAATCTCGCCTCTGAGGACGCGCTCCCACCATTCGCCGGGGACGCAGCCTGGCCCGGAGGTCACCGGCCGGAGCTCCAAGTCGGCTCCCTGGGTGGGAGTCCTTGCTCTGCCCTTTGTCAGCTGGAGGTGGCCTTGGAACCGTGATTTCACCCTGCTGCCTCAGTTTCTCCATCTGCAACACATAGTGCCCATGATGTTGCATCATCATCATTCCTTGCAAAGTTGCTGGGAGGATTAACTAATGTTTGTAAAGTGCTTAGAAACACATAGGATTTGTTAAATAAGTAAATTTTCTTCTTCTTCTTCTTCTTTTTTTTGCTGTCCAAAAAAAGTGAAGTGTTCAATTTTTATTTATTTATTTTTTTTGAGACAGACTTTCACTCTGTTGCTCAGGCTAGAGTGAGTGTCGTGGCATCAGCCTCACTCACAGCAACCTCAAACTCCTGATCTCAAGCGATCCTCCTGCCTCAGCCTCCCGAGTAGCTGGGACTACAGGCATGCACCACCATGCCTGGCTAATTTTTCTATATATTTCTAGTTGTCCAGCTAATTTCGTTCTATTTTTAATAGAGACGGGGTCTTGCTCTTGCTAAGGCCGGTCTCGAACTCCTGACCCTAAGCAATCCTCCCGCCTCGGCCTCCCAGAGTGCTGGGATGACAGGCGTGAGCCCCAGCGCCCGGCCGGGAGGAGGCATTTATTAGAAGAAGGCAGGGGTGTCGCAGGGAAAGCCACAGACAGGAACAGGGCTGGGCTTAAAACGAGGAGGGTGATGTCTCCGTGGCCACCACAGGTGTTCCCTGCACTCTGCAGCCAGGACACTTGCGGAACTCGGCTGCCGCTGCTCCTGGCTTCTATGAACTTGACTCCTGTGGTCCAGCGTCTGCAGGGTGATACGTCCCTCAGTTCCAACGTGCCCCAGGTCAGGCTGACGCCCGGCTTGGGCCTCAGGAGTCTGTTCCTGAACCAGCCAGCCGTGGCCGGGCTGCGGTGACAGGATCACACTTGACACCCTGGTTGCTCCTAAGTGAGGGTGGGGTTCTGGGCAGGGAGGAATCATTCTCGAAATGGGGGTGAGGGCGCAGGGCAGGCCAAACAAAATGTCCAAGTTGCCAGGAAGCTAGAAACTACAGGGCGAATGTGGGCAGAAGCAAGCTCAGAATTCAGCTCTGAGCTTCCCAGGAGCCAAAGCGTAGAAAGCAAACAACGGGAATGGAATTCAGAGTCCTCATCTGCTGGTAAATAAGGCAGAGCAGATCGTGAGGAGGGAAAAAGTCTTCTTCCAACAAAGCCACGAGATGTTCTCGAGGGGTTCTACCTGGAAGGGGACTGAGACATAGGACGGGAGATTCATTCGGCAACAATTCAGGTTAGATTTCGGAGATGACTCAGTTGTTTGCAGTGCGTGGGGACTCGCTCCTGCTGAATTCTGAACGTGGAGGGAACATTCTCGAATTTCGGCTGTGTGGGGGGGCGGGGTATGTTTTAGGGGGGACCAAAGTAACGACCCATCTTGTTTCCTTCTGATGACCTCATTGGTGACTTGAGCACAGGAATGCCACCTGTGGGACGGGGGAGGGGCGTGCCGAGTGGCCCGGGCACGAGGAGGTGACAAGATAAATGGCAGCCGCCCTCCCACTTCTGTTAAGTCTTAGAAGACAGCTGCTTCCTCACCCCGGCCTTGCCTCTTGGACCTAATGATTTTCTGCAAGGAACTGGAAATCCTGGATTATTATTATGAATAAAATGTGAATGCTGACAATGAATTTAAATCTGCTTAAAAACGTCGCAAGACCAGGCAGAACTCGAGGGAAGGTGCACGTAGCCCACGGGCCGCCGTGCAGCCGTGCCCCCAGCCCGCGGGCGCCCCGGCCCCCTGGCCTGCACTCACTGAGCTTCGGGGACGAGGGCGGCTCAGCCAGGCTCTTCCCAGAAATGGGCACAGCGAGGTCCCCACGCGCAGGGATCCTGTGTCCTGCAGAGCCGAGGGCCCTAGAAGCCAGGAATGCCTGTCTATCCCTCCCTCCCTGTCTCCCTCCCTCCCTCCCTGTCTCCCTCCCTCCCTCCCTCCCTTCCTCCCTTCCTCGAATCCCTCCCTCCCTCCCTTCCTTCCTTGCTTCCTCCCTCCCTCCCTCCCTCCCTCCCTTCCTTCCTCCCTTCCTGCCTTCCTCCCTCCCTTCCTTCCTTCCTTCCTCCCTCCCTCCCTCCCTGCCTCCCTCCCTTCCTTCCTTCCTTCCTCCCTCCCTCCCTCCCTGCCTCCCTTCCTTTCTTCCTTCCTCCCTCTCTCCCTGCCTTCCTTCCTTCCTTCCTTCCTCCCTCCCTCCCTCCCTTCCTCCCTCCCTCCCTCCCTTCCTTCCTCCCTCCCTCCCTGCCTTCCTTCCTTCCTTTCTTCCTTCCTCCCTCCTTCCCTCCCTCCCTCCCTCCCTCCCTCCCTTCCTTCCTTCCTTCCTTCCTTCCTTCCTTCCTTCCTTCCTTCCTTCCTTCCTTCCTTCCTTCTTTCCTTCCTTCCTCCCTCCCTCCCTCCCTCCCTTCCTTCCTCCCTCCCTCCCTCTCTCCCTTCCTTCCTTCCTTCCTTCCTTCCTTCCTTCCTTCCTTCCTTCCTTCCTTCCTTCCTTCCTCCCTCCCTCCCTCCCTCCCTGCCTTCCTCCCTCCCTCCCTCCCTGCCTTCCTCCCTCCCTCCCTCCCTTCCTTCCTCCCTCCCTCCCTCTCTCCCTTCCTTCCTTCCTTCCTTCCTTCCTTCCTTCCTTCCTTCCTTCCTTCCTTCCTTCCTCCCTCCCTCCCTCCCTCCCTGCCTCCCTCCCTCCCTCCCTCCCTGCCTTCCTCCCTCCCTCCCTCCCTTCCTTCCTCCCTCTCTCCCTTCCTTCCTTCCTTCCTTTCTTCCTTCCTCCCTCCCTCCCTGCCTCCCTCCCTCCCTCCCTCCCTCCCTCCCTCCCTCCCTCCCTCCCTCTCTTCCTCCCTTCCTCCCTCCCTTCCTCCCTCCCGCCCTCCCTTCCTCCCTCCCTCCCTCCCTCTCTCCCTTCCTTCCTTCCTTCCTCCCTCCCTCCCTCCCTCCCTGCCTTCCTTCCTTCCTTTCTTCCTTCCTCCCTCCTTCCCTTCCTCCCTCCCTCCCTCCCTGCCTGCCTTCCTTCCTTTCTTCCTTCCTCCCTCCCTCCCTGCCTCCCTCCCTCCCTCCCTCCCTCTCTTCCTCCCTTCCTCCCTCCCTTCCTCCCTCCCGCCCTCCCTTCCTCCCTCCCTCCCTTCCTCCCTCCCTCCCTCCCTCCCTCTCTCCCTTCCTTCCTTCCTCCCTCCCTCCCTCCCTCCCTCTCTTCCTTCCTCCCTCCCTCCCTCCCTCCCTCCCTCCCTCCCTCCCTCCCTCCCTCCCTCCCTCCCTCCCTTCCTTCCTTCCTTCCTTCCTTCCTTCCTTCCTTCCTTCCTTCCTTCCTTCCTTCCTCTCTTTCTTCCCCCCTCCCTCCCTTCCCCTGTTTTCCAGCTTCCCTGTCAGGCCCCAGGTAAACAATGATGAATAAAACAGACCCGCCACCATCTCAAGGATTTCAGATCTGGTGAGGGAGCCAGAATTTGAGCAACCGCTTGCACAATGAAGCCGTCGCTCGAAGGTGCAACAAGTGCCAAGAGAGGCCTCCTCGGAGTGTTTACAGGGAACCTGGCCGAGTCTGGGAGGCTTAGGAAATTCCCCCGAGGAAGTGACTTAAGCTGAGATCTTAAGGAGAGGAGGAGGAGGAGGAGGAGGAGGAGGAGGAGTGTGGTGGCCCTGAGTTGGGAAGGAACTTGTCACTTGTCACTGGAGGCAGAGGAAAGAGCCAGGCTGGATTTTGTCAGCCTTCTCGAAGACTTAGAACTAATTAGGAAAACTTATCCAAAACCTAGAAATATGGCAAAAACAAAAACTGCAGTTTCTTTCCGGGTCAGATGAGGGCATTATTTGCCAGGCCCGCCCAAAGCTTACTTAATTCTTTTTTTTTTTTTAATTTATAATTTTTTAATTTTAAATTTTCTTCTTGAAAAAAAATTTAATAATAATAATAATAATAATTTACTTTTCTTTCTTTATTTTCAAAATCCCACACTTAATTCCAAAGGCTTAGTTAATTCTCTCTGAGGATGGTACGTGGGTTTGATTTTGCTATTTACTGATGGGGCCTGATTTCTGTGGAGTCGCAAGTCAACTTGTAGATAGGAGTCCTGTCGAGGGGCAGATGGTTTACGTGTGGCCGGGGCGATAACCCCAAAGGTTATGGCTTCACTTCCCTGAGGGACATTAGTCAGTTTTGTTCCTAACTTAAAAAAAAAATGAACAAATAAATGGAAACTTACTTCCGTACACCCTCCCTGATGGGCTACGGAAGCCCCGTCATCAATTGCTTTTTGAACCTGCTCTCCCACCCTGCCGGCTCTCTCATTAAGGAATTAAATACAACAGAGCTATGCTTGTAATCCTAGCACTCTGGGAGGCCGAGGCGGGAGGATCGCTCCAGGTCAGGAGTTCGAGACCAGCCTGAGCAAGAGCGAGACCCCGTCTCCACTAAACATAGAAAGAAATTAATTGGCCAACTATATAAAAATGGGCCATCTATATAACTATATAACTATTGGCCAACTATATAAAATTGGCCATCTATATAAAAATATATAGAAAAAATTAGCCGGGCGTGGTGGCGCATGCCTGTAGTCCCAGCTACTCGGGAGGCTGAGGCAGGAGGATCGCCTGAGGCCAGGAGATTGAGGTTGCTGTGAGCTAGGCTGACGCCACGGCACTCACTCTAGCCTGGGCAACAGAGTGAGACTCTGTCTCAAAAAAAAAAAAAAAGGAGTTAACTAAACGTTTGACACATGTTTGTTCTATATTGGCTTAAGAGTCAGGCTTCGAATCTTCTCGACGTTATTCTTTGACAGAACTCTCTCCTCAGTGGGACGGGAACTGGAAGGTTCTAAGCAGGCAACTGCATCAATGGCCTTTGCCCGGGGACGCCAATGTTAGGGTTCTTCTGAGAAAACCAAGCCTCTATTTTTACCTTCAAATGGGAGGCTCTGCCTCTTGGGGAAAACAGGTGGTTTGGTGGAGGCCCAGTCTGCCACCATTGTCATGACGTGCAGGGTTATCACGGGGTCTTTCCACAAACGCAGGGGACCCTAATCTCTGACTGCAGTGTCCGTTTTGTTAAGATAAAGCAGCAGATGACAATTTATTGTAATGGGAGCTAAACGAATGAACTCCACTTACAGTTAAAATGCTTTAGAAAGACGTCTTTTCCCCGGGGTCTCCCCGGGAGGCCCAGATCTGACAAAAGTGGGGACACTGCACGGCGGGGGACGGGGGTGGGGGGGTTGCTCATAAGTCACCCAGTGTCCGGAGATGGGCCCAGTCTCTAAAGTGCTGGAAAAGGGGGTGGGAGGCAGCAGCCTCCGTGTTTATAAATTATTGAATATGAATTCTAAATCATCTATTTGGAGAAGTGTTGAAAGTGCACCTGCTAATTGGAGAGCCAGAGAAATGGCCCTAGGCCTGCCGGGAGGAGCCAGTAATTAATTGTTCCAGAACTTTCCGTGGTCAGAGTGACAGGGACACAGAGACCCAGTGGCTGCATCACCTAAGTGGGGTGTGAGGGACAACTTAGTGCTCGGGGTGTGCCGGGCCCCTGCCTGTGTGACCTCCTGTAATCCTCACGGCATTAAGGGGACCATGATCGCTGCACGGGGGAAACTGAGGCTCCAAGAGGTTGGGCAACTTGTGAGAGGTTGGATGACTTGTCAGAGGCCACTCGGCTAGTACCGTGTTTCCCCAAAAATAAGACCTCCCCATAAAATAAGCCCCAGCAGGATGTCTAAGCATGTCCACAATAGAAGCCCTACCCCGAAAATAAGCCCTAGTGGTGGGCGTGGCTATGAAAATAAGCCCTAGTGGTGGGCGTGGCTATGAAAACAAGCCCTAGTGGTGGGCGGGGCTATGAAAACAAGCCCTAGTAATGGGCGGGGCTATGAAAACAAGCCCTAGTGGTGGGCGTGGCTATGAAAACAAGCCCTAGTAATGGGCGGGGCTATGAAAACAAGCCCTAGTGGTGGGCGTGGCCATGAAAATCAGCCCTGGTGGTGGGCGTGGCTATGTAAACAAGCCCTAGTGACGGGCGTGGCTGCGCAGCGCATCTGCACAACCCGTGCATGTTGTCGCTGAGGGGAAAGAACACGAGCAGCCCTTCTCATCCGCACCGTGACAGCTCTAGTGCTCGACAGGAGAGATCGGGGCCGATGGCTCTAAAGGAAATAGAGTCCCAAGACATTCAGGATGGGATTCGGGGTTTGGAGAGTGAGGACGATGTTCCAGAAGAAGACGACTTCATTCCATTTGAATCCAATGTAGATGGTTGCACCGAACTTAAAAAAAAATAACATGTGCCCTGAAAATAAGCCCTGGGGTGTCTTCTTGAGGAAAAATAAGTATAAGACCCTGTCTTGTTTTTGGGGAAACACGGTAGGTGGCTGCGGTGACTTTTGAATCCAAGTGTTCCCTCCTCAACTCGCCCAGGCGCCCTCCTGGATTTGCAAGCGTTCTTCCCGTCGCTGTGGTCGTCTCCCTGTTTGTGCCCTGATGACACCATCCGAACTGCCGCAAAGTGGAAGGAGCACGGCCCTCCCTCCCCCTGCAGAATTCATGCTCAGCTGGCTTTAGGCAGTTGAAAGAGAACTGGGAGATTACGATTCCTTGTTTCTTGCCTTCCTGCCTCCTTTTCCCCCCTCGTGACTATGTTGAAGGCCTCCTTCCAGTTCTTGCTCAAATATCATCTACTTGGCCTCCCAAGGCCACCCTGCTTAGGACTGCAGCCTGCATGAGCCCTGATTCTATTTTTAAAAAAATTTTTTTTGTGGAGACGGAGTCTCACTGTGTTGCGCAGGCTGGTCTCGAACCCCTGGCCTCAAGTGATCCTCCCACCTCGGCCTCCCGAAGCGCTGGAATAATGGGCATGAGCCACCGCTCCTGGCCTATTTTCTGTATTTCTCATGCTCTGACACACGAGGTCTTGTTGACACCAGACGGGCTGACCTCCCCGGGCCAGCTCCTTCTTACAGACAGTGAACAACTCAGCCCAGGGGGCCTTTCAAATGCAAACCGGCCAACCCAGAGCCCAGACCCCAACTGCCTTCCCTGACAGTCTGGGCCACTCTCCAGCTTGCCCAGTTACCCTGGGACCAGGGACCAGGCAGCTGGGGACAGTCCCAGCGCCCCCGAGCCTGCTGAAAGAGTTGAACCAGCCAGCCCTAAACCTACTTACCCCGACTTGGCCGACCCTTCTCATGGAAACCACAGTACAGGCCCTGGCTCGTGCCTTCCTCCTGCTCCCCGCTTCCCGGCAGACCTCAGTGCTTCTCCACGTGGCCCCCCCATGCCATGGCGTCCCCCTCCTCGTGGGACCTGTGCGTGACAAGATGACTTTTCAATGGCAGCTGTCTCCTGACCTCCTGGTTTTGCAATAGCTGAATAATAGGAAAGCCTACGTTTTAAAACACCCTGTCCCCCAAAGTTTCTGTGGGATCCAGCTCCGGTTGCCCGTGGTGGGTGCTGGGACTAATGCAGCCACCGTGGGCCACCTGCCCTTCCTGCTCTTGCCTCCCCGCTGGCCTGCCCGCGTTTCCCCCACCTGCCGGCCACAGTCCCGTGCCCGTCCCAGCGGCTGCTCAAGTCAGCACAAAAGTGAATCTTTATTGTGAATACAGAGAGGAGATAAAAGTGGAGACAGTAAATTCACGGATGGCCATGGACGGATCTTACGCTGGCAAACTCTCCAAAATCTTGTGACCACATGAGCACACTACTGCGGCTCTTGGAAGGGGCCCGGGGGTCCTGATGCCCGACAAATCTGCCTCTGTTCCCCGGACGAGGACAAAGGCTCTATGGCCGCAGGGACAGTGCCCAGTGCAGTGGCTGACACGCAGTAGTTGCTCCATATATAAAAGTCTAATACATGGGCCGGGCGCGGTGGCTCATGCCTGTCATCCTAGCATTCTGGGAGGCCGAGGTGGGAGGATCGCTCGAGGTCAGGAGTTCGAAACCAGCCTGAGCAAGAGCGAGACCCCGTCTCTAGTATAAATAGAAAGAAATTAATTGGCCAACTAATATATATATAGAAGAAATTAGCCGGGCATGGTGGCACATGCCTGTAGTCCCAGCTACTTGGGAGGCTGAGGCAGGAGGATCGCTTGAGCCCAGGAGTTTGAGGTTGCTGTGAGCGAGGCTGACGCCACGGCACTCACTCCAGCCTGGGCAACAAAGCGAGACTTTGTCTCAAAATAAAAAAAAAGTCTAATAAATGAATGGACTAACAATGAATATGCCAGTTAGGCGAGCAGACCTGGGTATACTGGCCTCTCTGCTGGCTGGTGTTTGGGTGGGCATCCTTTGAAGTCCGTTTTGAGGGCTCCCTCCAACAGCCAAATCTCTTTCAGGAATACACAATTTTTTTTTCTTTAAATGCACTGATATTTTCATTCTCATAGACCCGGGAACCAGGATATCTCTTTAGAACCACTTTGCAGTTTGCTAATCTGATCCATTGTGGACTAACTATGGTTTTGCTCCCGGGTGGCAATTTTATCTTCCTTATTTCCAAGTTCTTTGCTGGCTAGGTGTGATGTCACGGCCCCCACCCACGGAGCCATGTATTGTATTGACTGCTGTATGGTGTGGAGCTGCAGAGACCCATTTGAAGGCTCCTCCACTCCCTAGCAGAGTCTGATCTTGGGCAGGTTACTTAGATTCCTGACCCTCAGTTTTCCCATCTGTAAAATGGGGATGATGGTAGTAACCAGCTTCCAGGTTAGTGGGAAGATTCAACGCGTTAATGCACGTAAACCGTTAGCACAATGTCCGATGGGTGGTTAGTGCCCAGCAAATGGGGACCGTTTATGGGAAATGTAATACTATGCCCAAAGACTGTTAATCCCACAAGGCTAAGTGTTTCAGTTGCAATCCACAGGCCTGGGGCAGCATGGAGTTAATTCTAAAAGCGACATTTTATTAGTCCCTGAGAGCTTGTGAATACGGTTAGGGAATGCTTTGACATGAACAAGGCACCATAAATGACGTGCTTTGTTTCCTGTGGGGGTGGTTCCTTAGTGACTATCAGTGAGCCAGGCCTCTCCTGCCCAAACAGTGGGGCTTCCTGAGGGAAACAGCCCCTCCTGTGGTCGGTCATTCGAGAATGAATTGCTGGCCCCGGGAATATTGTTTACCACCAACAGCTCCTGGTAACGCAGAGAGAGGGTAAACTTAATGGATGAATTGTAGGAACAGAGAGGCAGAAAAAGGGAGGGCCAGACTGAGCTCTCTTGGCAAGCTGCACGCAACTAGGGTGCGATCTGTAGGAAGCACGAGATTTACAGAGATCACAAATGTGTGCGAAGCACAGAAACAAAAAGAAAGAGAAAGCAAGTGGGGGTGAGTGTGAAGAAGAAAGGAGCAACATGGAGCAGACGTACAGGAAAGTGGCACACGAATCCAGAAGGATCAGCCCCAAGGGCAGCTAACGCCTGGAAATGGAGGGAATAACAGAATCTGCGGGCGACTCACCACTTGTCTCCATGCCTGTGTCCGTGGCAGACATCACCAATCCATCACAGCAGTCTTTCAACTCGGCTCAAACTTGGCCTTCAGAATCCTTCTGAGTCTAGGGATCTAGGTTATCACCCCTAATCCACCAAGCTGGTACTTGAGTCAAGACCCTCTTCTTTTTTTTTTTTTTTTTGTAAGACAGAGTCTCACTTTGTTGCCCAGGCTAGAGTGAGTGCCGTGGCGTCAGCCTAGCTCACAGCAACCTCAGACTCCTGGGCTCAAGCGATCCTCCTGCCTCAGCCTCCCGAGTAGCTGGGACTACAGGCATGCGCCACCATGCCCGGCTAATTTTTTATATATATACTTTTAGTTGGTCAATTAATTTCTTTCTATTTTTAGTAGAGACGGCGTCTCGCTCAGGCTGGTTTCGAACTCCCGACCTTGAGCAATCCGCCCGCCTCGGCCTCCCAGAGTGCTAGGATTACAGGCGTGAGCCACCGCGCCCAGCCTAGACCCTCTTCTTGTCTGGGCTCCAGGCTCCTGCCGTACACTGAGGAAGAAGACTTGGCCCAGAAGAGCAGATCAAGGCGACAGCGGACACAAGACACTAAGGAGGGGGACGTGAGGACCGGCACATTCTTGGCCGAGGGGCAGAAAGAGTGGCCCTTTGCAGTCTTAGAGACTGAAGCCCTGTCTGCAACAGCCTTGTCCCACTGGCTAGACAGTCCCATTCCTCTGACGGTATAACACAGAGATCAGAGGGCCACACTGAAGCCGTATCCTCAGAGCTGAGTGCAGGAAATCCTTGAAGATGGAAGATGGGGAGGAAAAGGATTATTCTAGTCATCTCCCGCAGTGCCTACAAAACAGTGGGTGCTCGATAAAACATCACTGGAAGGATTGTGCAAGGAATGCTCAGGAGTGTTCAATATGGGGGAGAAGAATGTTCATCTCAATATTGTTTTAGGGTCGCAAAAAAAAAATACTGGGAGCAGGGGGAGGGGGGCATGGGCAATAGAAGTAATCTTAACACTTGTACCCCCATAATACGCTAACAAAAAAAAAAGGAAAGAAATGTAACAAAGTCCTACCCTAAAAAAAAAAAAATACTGGGAGCAACCTAAATGTCCAAGAGCAGGGGATCGTTAAATGAATCATAGTATGTTTGGAGTGTGGAAGACTACACAGCTGTTAAATGTGATGTCATCTAGGAATATTTAGTGACATGTGACACATTTATGATATATCATTAGGGAATAGAAAAAAGTTATAAAAAAAAAAAAGCAAGTACTTAATGAAAAAAATAAATATATTTATGCACAATAAAAAGAACTGGAAGAATATAGGCCAAAATGTTAAAAACTGTTTACCTGTAGGCAGTTGGATCATAGGCAGTGTTTAGTTTTTCGTTCTACTTCTCTATATGTAAGAGATTTTACATAATAAGCAAATGACTTTTATACTAATTAAAATGTTTAAGAATGATCGACAGAGGCGTGCCTGTAGTCCCAGCTACTCGGGAGGCTGAGGCAGGAGGATCGCTTGAGCCCAGGAGTCTGAGGTTGCTGTGAGCTAGGCTGACGCCACGGCACTCACTCTAGCCTGGGCAACAGAGTGAGACTCTGTCTCCAAAAAAAGAAAAGATGGCTGCAAACTCTCCGATGCTCCTCCTTTGACACTCCACTGAGAGTCTGGGCTGTGTCCCCTCCCCTTGCATGTGGCCCTGCTCTCTGACCCCCTGGAAGTGGCGCTTTGCTGTTAATAGTTCCACTTGCTCTGTCCCGGAGCCCTCCCTGCAGCCCCGCTGCCACGGGAAGTGTAAGTCCCCTGCCACTGCGGGGCTGGGGTCTCTCTCCTGCCACTGCGGGTGACAGCCTCAGCCCGGCCACCCGCCCTCCCTGCCGAAGCACCAGTCCCGTGAGAGAAGCCGTCTGCACCCTCCAGCTCAGCCCCTCCGCCAGCCCCGAGCCACAAGGTGACCGTGGTCAGCGCTGCGTGGAGCCACTCCCTGCCCAAGTGGTGGTTGTTTGAAGCCACTACGTCTTGGGGCCATTTGTGACGCAGCAGCAGGTAACTGGAACCCCAGGGCTCCAGTTCTTCCCTGCCCAGTTGCTACCCAGCCCCGGCCGCTAGATCTTTGGAGAACCCCTCTCCAAGCTCCTCACCTTTAACCCTTTGCACTCAGATGTCGAGTGTGACTCAACTCGGTTGGCATCGGCAGCAGCTCACGCCACGAAAAATTATAGAGATTAAAATGACTCTTTGAATGCATCAATGATTTGAAATATAAAAAAATCCAAATAAATAGGTTTGCATGAAAAGAAACTCCAGTTTTTCATTCTACTGCCGCGCTTTGTAAAATCTGGGGTGTTTAAAACAATTCAATCCCGAGGAGAATAAAGGAATGGAGAGAAAAAGCAAGCGAGTGCACAGGGTTAAGGCCAGCCCCTGCCTTGGAGGATTTCAGTGGAGGGGAGCTGAGGTCGCTCCGGGAAAAGGCCTAGTGCGTAGTGAGCGCTCAGGAGGGCTGACTGTCGCTGCTGTCACTCTTCCCGCAGACTTTGGAACAAGAGGAAGGAAGGATTCAGACCGTGAGCGCTGGGGAGCCGGGGCGGCCTGGGGCAAACTCTCTCTCCCAAGGAACAGAATTCTCTTAATCACACTTAATCCTGTTCTCAGGAGGGCGTTTAAAATTGGAGCGGTAATTTGCTCGATTCCCTCTGAAAAAGTTTGCCCCATGAACCCACGCGGCTGAAAGGGAATGAAGAGGCCGGGCTCTGTGTTCGTGTCGCCCCTGACCTCCTCTCTCCTGGGGGGGCGGGAGAACACATGCACTGGGTGGCTGTCACAGCCTCCTTCCCATTTTCATTTCCACTTTTGCTCCAGGGACTTTTCTTCCACCCCAGTGGTGGGGACAGCCACCCCTGCCCTGCGGGGACATTTGCTGCTGAGCTTCAGGCCGCAGGTGGAGCTGGGGGAGAAGTAATTGGGTCAGCGGGCGGGGACCCACCCCCCAAGCCTGTGTCGCCCAGCCCGTGGCTCCCGGACCCACTCTTGGCTTGCGGTGGTTTCCTTCGACTGCTGATTGCCAGTCTTAGGGACGGGAGGTGTGGGTGGCATCGGGCTGTTTGGCTGTGTGGCTTCAGAGGACTGGGGACCTGAGATAGGGAAGGGTCCGGGACTGAGGTGGGGGCAACAGCAGACGAGTGTAGAAGAACCACCACGAGCTTTGGGGCCATTCATTAATTAATCCAACAAATGTCCCCAAGCACCCACCAAGGGCCAGGTGCCAGGCTAAGCAGCGAGCTAGAAATGTTTGGGTCTGGTACGCATTCCTCAACCTAAAAGCTATCCAACATCCACCTGCGGAAGGGCTAAAACAAAAAAGTAGAAAAGCCCATGTCTTTTTTTTCCCCTTTTTTGAGACAGGGTCTCCCGGGCTAGAGTGTAGTGGCATGATCACAACTCACTGCGACCTCAAACTCCTGGGCTCAAGTGATCCTCCTGCCTCAGCCTCCCAGGTAGCTGGGACTACAAGTATGTGCCACCATGCCTGGCTAATTTTTTTTTTTTTTTGAGACAGAGTCTCACTGTGTTGCCCAGGCTAGAGTGAGTGCCGTGGCATCAGCCTAGCTCACAGCAACCTCAATCTCCTGGGCTCAGCGATCCTCCTGCCTCAGCCTCCCGAGTAGCTGGGACTGCAGGCATGCGCCACCACGCCCAGCTAATTTCTTGTATATATTTTTTTAGTTGGTCAATTGATTTCTTTCTATTTTTAGTAGAGACGGGGTCTCGCTCTTGCTCAGGCTGGTTTCGAACTCCTGACCTCGAGCAATCCTCCTACCTCGGCCTCCCAGAGTGCTAGGATTACAGGCATGAGCCACCGCGCCTGGCCCTGGCTAATTTTTAAAGTAGAGACAGGGTCTCGTTGATGTGTTGCCTAAGGCTGGTCTCGGTGCCTAGGCTGGTCTCGAATTCCTGGCCTCAAGCAGTCCTCCAGCCTCGGCAGCCCAAAGTGCTGGGATTGCAGATGTGAGCCAACATGCTCCTGGCCGTCAATCCCAAGGCTTTTTTTTTTTTTTTTTTTTTTGAGACAGAGTCTCACTCTGTTGCCCAGGCTAGAGTGAGTGCCGTGGCTTCAGCCTCGCTCACAGCAACCTCCAACTCCTGGGCTCAAGCCATCCTCCTGCCTCAGCCTCCCGAGTAGCTGGGACTACAGGCATGCGCCACCATGCCCGGCTTATTTTTTTTATATATATATTAGTTGGCCAATTAATTTCTTTCTATTTATAGTAGAGACGGGGTCTCGCTCTTGCTCAGGTTGGTTTCGAACTCCTGACCTCGAGCAATCCGCCCGCCTCGGCCTCCCAGAGAGCTAGGATTACAGGCATGAGCCACCACGCCTGGCCCCAAGCCTTTTAATGAGGCAATGAAGCAGTTGGAACTCTCATACGCTGCCGGTGGGAGCATTTATTGGTTCAACCACTTTAGAAAGCTGAACATTTCCTGCCTAAGTGCACCGAAAGAAATGCCCAAGAACGCGCATAGCTGCACCATTTGCAGGTGCCACCAACTGGCAACTACCCACATGCTCATCAACTATGCAATGGATAGGCGTACCACGGAATACTATGCTGCAGCGAGAATAAATTAGTGCTACACCCAACACTAGGGGTAAATCTCACAAACGATGTTTCAGGAAGGATGTTAGGAATAAGACAGGAAATACTATGTGATTCTAGGCAAAACGAGTTGGTGCAAGGATGGTGCTAGTCAGGGCTATAGTCACCCCTGGTAATTGGGGTGGGGGGCAGGAGAGGGGCTCCTGGGTGGCTGGCAGGGATGTCCCGTTTCTTGGCTGGGATGCTGATTACGTGATGCGTCCACTTGGCGAAATCCATCCGGCTGTTTACTTAGAATGTGTACGTTTTGCGGACGTATACTTTAATCGAAGGTTAGAAATATGTTATCCGACTTCGATCACATTGCGTTTGCCTCTTTAAGCTTGGTTTCCTCATCTATAAAACATGGATATGGGCAGTTGCGGCGGCTCACGCCTGTAATCCAATCCCAGCACTTTGGGAGGCCGAGGTGGGAGGATTGCTTGAGGCCAGAAGTTCAAGACCAGCCTGGGCAATGTAGCCAGACCCCCATCTCTACAAAAAATAGAAAAATGAGCCAGGCGTGATGATGCACAATTGTAGTCCCAGCAACTCAGGAGGCTGAGATGGGAGATAGCTTGAGCCCAGGAGTTCGAGGCTGCTGTGAGCTATGATTGTGCTACTGCACTCCAGCCTGGGCAACACAGCAAGACCCTGTCTCTAAAAAAAGAAAAAAAAAATACCGCCTTGGTCATAGGGCTGTGGCTATGTTGAGATTTAATGACTGTGAACATTGTCACGAACTATTTACAACATGTTAGATGCTTCATAAATGATAGCGATTATTATTGTTATGATTTTAATTACTAATAATTGCATCTTCTTAGATTTCTCTGAATGCCTAATGTTTTTAAAAATGTCATCATTCTTCAGATGAGAAAGAAATTTAAAAACAGCCCTAACAAAGGCCTTTCTGTGGGTTGAAATTATTTTGTGGTTGTTTTCAAGTCACTGCAGACATGAAAAATAGCTCCCTCTTTTGAAAATGCTCATTTTCTTTCTACGATCCCCCCCAATGCCCTTTTCCTAAATGTGCTCCCAGGCTGACACTTTGGGGCGGGAATGTCACAGCACCTGGAAGAAATGTCCCCCTGTCCTTTCTTCACAACATTTAGAGAACGTGACCGGGAACGGATTTTTCAATTTCTTGGGAGCTGAAAACACGGTGTGATCAGGGTTGTACCTCCCAGCCACGATTTTCCCTGGCTTGCCACGGACGTGCGAGTCACGAAAGGGACTAGTTCATGCCATCTTCGGCCTCCGGGGAAATGGCCCATGCTTCCCGACGGGAATCGAGGCTGAAGTTTTCACACCCTGGGTGTTAGGTTGTATCCATTTAGAAAGCGAAATCCTGGAATTAGCTATTGGGGGCTGAAAAGCAGACACGGCTGGTCACAGCTGGGCCAGGGGAGAGGCCTGGCCTCTCGCCTGGACTCCAGATCGCTGGGAGACCCAAAGGATCGGCAGGCTGGAACCACAGTCCCCCCACCCCCGGGAAGGGACGACCGACGCCGGCTGCTTCTGGACGTTTCCCTCGCCCCTGCGAGACAGGCCCGGCTGCCCACAGGCACAGGGACTGCGAGTCCAGGATCGAGACCCCATGGACACACCTGGGCAGACCTGACTCTTGTGTCCAGGTGAGCCTAACCCCATGTAATCGTGGAGCCAGAGACAGGGGGATGGTTCTCCGCCCCACGGAACCTCACCTTCTCGCTCTTTCCTTAGAGGAATGTGGCTCACAATGGCACTTAAATGGCCTCAAGCCATTGCTTTGATGGCCCAGGTCCCTCCTCTCATCAAAGAAAAGGGCCAAGGCCTGACGAGGTGGCTCATGCCTGTCATCCTAGCACTCTGGGAGGCCGAAGTGGGAGGATTGCTCGAGGTCAGGAGTTCGCGACTAGCCTGAGCAAGAGCGAGACCCTGTCTCTACTAAAAAAATAGAAAGCAATTAGCTGGACAACTAAAACTATATAGAAAAAATGAGCCGGGCATGGTGGTGCCTGCCTGTAGTCCCAGCTACTCGGGAGGCTGAGGCAGGAGGATCGCTGGAGCCCAGGAGTTTGAGGTTGCTGTGAGCGAGGCTGATGCCACGGCACTCTAGCCTGGGTGACAGAGTGAGACTCTGTCTCAATAAATAAATAAACAATAAAAAAAATAAAGAAAGAAAAGTACCAAGTAGCACCATTTTCCCTGTGTTTGTAAGGGGGAAGAGAAGCCAGAATTCATATATTTTGTGCATGACACTGGAGGATAAATTGACAGTACGAATTAAAGAAGTTTACGAATTGGAGAGGTCAAGCCCTTCCGACGGTGTGATTGATGCAAAGGAAATTTGACCAATGTCCAAATTTACTCACAACATTGGAGTCCGCTACGTATTTGGCAAGTGCCCGGTAAACATCTAAGACTTCGCAGGTGCGAGGCGCTGGGGGTGACTTCGCGAGGTGCCACCGTCGAAGTCCCCATTTAGCTAATTCGCTGCCCAGACTCACAGAGCCGATGGGAGGCAGAGCGGCGCCCATGCACGGCGGTCCCTAACCGCTGCTCTCGCTGTTCTGCTGTGCGCAGGTGCGGCGTGGCTGGTGGCTCAGCCCAGATCGCCTAGCACGTTCAGCACTGCAGGGGACAGCATCATCTACCTGTGCTCGTTGTCACTGAAGGAAACCTGCAGGGGCCACAGGAACTGGTGACTCGGACGTTCCTGGAACCGTCAATTATGAGCCTGGCAAGAAAGGAAAAATAACCTTAGTGTCTGACAATGAGGGTCTGGCTAAACACGTTGCATTGGGTCCACACTTTGGCATAGTGAGCGGCGTTAAAGCAAATGTCACAGGGCTATGTTTATTGACACGGAAAGATGTTCCCAGCCCGGTCACGTTTGTCAAGGGAAAAGGATGATTAAGGTAAAAAAAAATGTTCTTTCTTTCTTTCTCTCTCTCTCTGTGTGTGTGTGGGCATAGAAACTACACATCACTAGCTGTTTTCTCTGGGCTTGGGGATTATTTATAGTGTTCTTTTCCCTTTCCATCTCTCTGACCTTTCTGATTGTGGGGGTAATTAGCATGTAGCCCGTGTCTAATTGGAATAACGAGCTCTCTCCATTTGAGGGGAAAATAGCTGCTGCCTTTTCAGACACGCAGATGGCTGGCACAAAAGTGCCTCGAGTCCTTGCTTCTTATAAAAGGAAAAGGAGTCACCCGCAGGTTACGAAGGCTGCTCCGTGTCCCCGTAGAGTGTCCCCAAGGTGGGGCCCGCGCACGGACCTTCTGCGCCTGATCCACCAGGGCTACTGGTTAAAAGGCAGCTTCTCGTGTTCTACCCCGACACCACCAACTCGCGTTTACGGAGCTGGCTGTGCTCAGGGCTGTGCGTTTACTGACTCGTGTGACCCTCACAAACCCCGAGGTGCGTACGTAATTATACCCATTTCACGGATGAGAAAACGGAGGCACACAGAGAGGTTAACCGGTGTGCTCCAGTTACAGAGCTGCTGGGCGGTGGAGGGGACTCCAGTTCCAGCACTTGGCTCCAAGCCTGAACTGACTGGAAGTCACTACCCCGAGAGCATGGGGTCTCAGGAATCTGGATTTTTTTTTGGAGTCAGAGTCTCACTCTGTTGCCTGGGCTACAGTGCCATGGCATCAGGCTAGCTCACAGCAACCTCAAACTCCTGGGCTCAAGTGATCCTCCTGCCTCAGCCTCCCGAGTAGCTGGAACTACAGGCATGCACCTCCATGCCCGGCTAAGTTTTTCTATATATTTTTAGTTGGCCAATTAATTTCTTTCTATTTTTTAGTAGAGACGGGGTCTCGCTTTTGCTCAGGCTGGTCTCCAACTCCTGTCCTTGAGCGATCCTCCCACTTCGGCCTCCCAGAGTGCTGGGATTACAGGCGTGAGCCACCGCGCCCAGCCAGGAATCTGGATTTTTAACAAGTCCCCCAGGCGATCCATGAGTTCCCTAAAGCGAAGTGCCACTGCTTTAACAAACCTTGTATCCCAGAACCACTTGCATGGTGTTTGGATTAAGAAATAGCTGATCCCTTCCTCCCCCTCCCACCCTCCTTTTACTCCACGTCGGCTGTGAAAAAACTATACCTCCTTGAAGTCATTAGAACAAAAGTACAGCTGAGATTCTCGGCAGTAGGTAAGTTGTCGCATGTGGGAAGTGGATGGGCTTTGACAATCCACCAGCCTAATTGTCCCCCCCCCACTTCCGCCCTTTCTGTCTTTGGAAAAACAAACTCTTGCTCCGAGTGCACTTCTGGAAGGCCAAGGCGTGGGCTTGCTCTGTCTGGGGCTGGGAGGAGGGAGGTCGGTGTGCGGAGGCCGGAGCTCCCTTCCTCTCCCTGGAGACCCTGAACCAACCTTGGCAAACAGAGTTGAGAAGAGCAGGCCGTGGTCGCCCAAGGCCACCCAGCCAGCCGGTGGCAGCCTCAGGACCAGACCCCGCCAACCCACCTCTAGCTGTAAAGACTAACGTGGTGCCGCTTTGCACGCCTGTCCCCACGTGTTGAGACGCCCTTTAGCCCAAATGGTGACTGCAAACCGTGGCGGAGTGGCCCCAGCCTGGGTGGCAGAACCCCAGGGTCCCCGTTCACACCACGTGCCATGGAGCTGGCTTTGGAGTTGGCAAGTCGGACACGTTGCCAGGGAGGTGGTGGCTTCTAGAATGGCGAAGCTCCAAGGACCTGCTGAAGCTCCTCGAGTCTGGAGTCGAGGTGAGGTAGGGCCCCAGAGGGGCAGAGTGCTCAGCCCCAGCATGGCCCTGAGCACAAGCCTGCGACAAACCGCAGCGTGGACCCTTCCGATGAGCCACGTGTCCTGTCCCTGCTCTGGAAGCTGTCACGGTGGCCACCACATGGGGCTGTGGGTGGCATGGACCACAAGGAAAGAGAACTGGGACGCTTGGTCCCCGCGCTTGGGACTGGAGAATGGGGCCCTCGGACCACGTCGCACGAAGGTCTGAGGCTGCAGATGACGACGGGATGGCAGGGTGCGTTCACCTGCCCGGTCACCCACCTGCTCCCAAACCCTCTGGGGCAAGTAAGGCTCAAAGTCCACTATTCCCATTTCGCAGATTAGGAAACTGAGGCTCGTAGACTTGCCCCGAGACTACATAGCTAGGAAGAGAGAGAGTGGCACGGGGACATTGGGACCTTGAGTTTTTCTTCCTTTGGAGTCGGCGAGTGATGCCAGAGAACAGACATCCCTGGGCAAGGCGAGGAGAGAGCGGCCGGTGGCTTTTCCTCCCTGGGCGGGTCTGAGGTCCACGTTTCCCGCGGGGACTGCCCACTAGACGACGGGCACCTGGCTGGGGCTGCTTTCTGTCTCTCCCGACCTGGGGACCTGATTGGGCTGCTCCAATTTCCGCAGGGAGCGAAGGAATTGCGAAGAAAAGAAAACACTCCCGCGCATGAAAGAAATCCCAGTCTTTCTCCCCAACCAAAGGCTTGTACAGGAGAGTGGGGGGATATCTGATCGTCGACCTTCGCGCAGCCCAGATTGCATCCGTGAGACTTTGTCCAGGACCTGCGTCCCTGTGCGTGAAATCTGTAAGGCCAGAGGCTGGGTCCGCCTGGTGTACCGCTTGTGTCACTTAATAATCCTTTGGTGGCAAGGAACAGAAGACCCGAGCCAGGCTGAATGAAGCAAAGGGACTTTTTGTTCCCCCGCCCAAAGCTTAGAGTTGGCCTCAGGCAAGGCTGGATTCAGGAGTTCTGAATTAGTCATCCAGATTTGATGACTCTCTTGCAGCCACTCCGCTTTCCTCCTCGTGTTGCCTTTATTCTCAGGGTCCTCATGGTGCCAAGGTGGCTGCACGGCGCTTGCCTCGGATGCTTTCAGGAAAGAATAAGCTCTTCTTCCTGGTGACTATGGCAAAATTCTCAGATGAGCTCTGATTGGCTTGGCTTGAGTAATGTGCCCGTCCCTGAACCAATCACGGTAGCCAATCTCAGGGAGCATGGTGCTCTGATTGGTCGGTATAGCAAACGCAGATCCTCGCTCACCCAGAAGCCACGGCCCCTTCTTCCTTGCCAACAAGAACCCGTCAAGTGTCAAGTGGGTAGGCACGAGGCTCCGTCCTCAAGCCCGGAGACCATTCATGCTCATCCTGTTTCCCTTTTGGTGGGGGTTGGTTTTGAAGTGTACATTGATCCACTTCGGACAAATAGGATATGATGGAAAGTGTACTGGAGGCTTCTGGAGAAATTTTCTCCCTGACAAGTGAGATCTATAAGGGGTAGGGGGGTATCTCCCTGCCAGCCCCTCTTGCCTTTAGATATTGTTGTAAGAAGATGGGATGTTTGGAGCTGCTGCAGCCACCTTGCAGCCATGAGGCAAGATATTGTTACTCTATCAAGGATGGCGGAGTAGAAAAATGTCTGCCCCTGGCTTCTGCGTTGTTTTGCTTTTCTACTAGCCTGCTGCACCTGTGGCTTTTTGTGAAGGCCTGTCCACAGGCTACTGGAGCCACTTGGCCTGCATGTGCAGAGTTGGAATTGCTGTTACTGCTAGCTGTCTGATGCAGACGTCTGGAAGCCCAGCTCCTTTGCTTTAAGCTGGGGCAAACTTCGGAGCTCCTGCAGGATCAGGCTGAGGCCTGGGCTTTGGCTGAATCAAGCTTCCCTTGGTGCCTTCCCTTCCCTGGCCTGCTCCCCCCCGCCCCTCCACTCCCTGCCAGACACCCCTGGGAGCGTTTCCCTAATCAATCGCTTGCACACAAATCGTTAGCTCCTTCTGGGAGACCTGTCGTGTCACCAGGGCTCGTGCATCGCAGCTGCTCTGTAAATATTTGTTGCCTGAGTGAACGAATACATGAATGGATGAGCAAGCTGGGGAAATCACAGGCAGGTGGAATCCGAACAGGTTATTACACTAATTACAGGCTGTCTACTTTTTTTCCCCCCTTCGCCTCAGTGAAGCAGGCCGGCAGCTTGGGGAGTTTCCCCAAAGCTTTTGAAGCAGACAAGGCGTCTTCTCGCGGGGCTCACGGGCTTCCCGACTGGGAGGACCATGAGAAGGTGAGGTCACCTCCCAAGGGCAGGAGAAGAGACCACGTGGGGCCCCGGGGTGGGGCCAAAGCCCTGAACATCTGTAGTGTCATTGTAACTCCAACGGTTAGAGGGAATGGCCATCCTGGAATAAATCAACTAAACCTTTGACTCGAACTCCAGTTTAATTCACTCCTTCTCCTCCATCAGCCAGAGCCAGGGACGGGGGAGGCAGAGGGGGAAGGACAACATATTTTATTTTTATGGCATTTTTATTCCAAATGACCTCCCGGGGCAAACCCACTCTCCTTTCATGAATTATGCATTAGAGGAGCCCTTTTGCTTCCCTAATGGCTTTAGTGGAGTTCACCTCCTAGAAAGATAAAACAAAACAAAAATCAAGAATTTCAATTAAAAAGTTCACCTCTTGCCATAGCAATTGACGTGGTTTTAATCGGGTCATCCCATAAAGAGTCGCTGTGGGCAGACTTTGCAAGCTTCCCGGGGTCTTTTTAGAAGTCATCCAGCCCCATCTCTGTGTTTCACGCACGAGAAGGCTGGGAACCCAGAGGTGGGAAACGACATGCCCAAGCTCACACAGCAGGCGAGTGTCAACAGCTACAACAGGGACAGAAGTGGGCGTGGATTTCACCCACTTTATTTCAAGTTCATTGTTCTGTTCTGCAAGGGAGCCTAGTGGGCCCAAAATACAGCTGCCACGGCTGCAGAACCAATTGCTCCAAAATCTAGTGGCATACAAGATCCACTCGTGGGTTTTGCTCGTGCATTCTGAGTTAGTAATCGGACAGGGTGCGAAGGGGGTGGCTTCTCTATGCTCCCTGGTGTCTGGGGACTCAGCGGGAAGGGTCAAAGTTCATCTTTGGGGCAGGGTCACCGGAAGCCAGGTGCACTCGCAGGAGAACAAGCTGTCCGATGGCCGAGCCCTTCGCTGGACTTGTTGGCCGGGACATCTGCATGTGGCCTCTCCGTGTGGCCTGGGCTTCCTCCCGGCGTGGCGACTGGGTTCCAAGGCGAGAGTCAAGAGAGAAAGAGAGAGAGAGGGAGGGAAATAAAAATTGGTGGAATCTTTTATAGACCCCGAAGGCACTTCGTGTCACTTCTACAACATTCTGCGGGCCACAGCAGTTACAAAGGCCGGTCCGTCCGGTTTTAAGGACAGACCCCAGGTCCCATTGACAGAGAGCACATGGAATGGGACACACGTGGTGCAGCCATCTTTGGAACATACAACCTGCGACAAGACAGACAGGACTGGGGCGCGTGACATTTTTCTCTGCTGAGCACCCTTTCTTCAGTTGGGACACGCCCGTCCCACGTGGCTCTGGTGGCAGTGGCAATTGCTAGGTGCCCCCACCCCCGCACCGGATGAAGCCATGGGCGTGCGGTCCGGCCCAGACAGTCGCTGTGCCCCACGCCCTGTCCACAGCGGCTGGTGTGGGGGGTGGCCCGAGCGGGGCCAATCAGAGTCCCTCCAGGAAATGTGACCTGGAGCTGTTGGAAGGGACGGTCTCTCCCGTCTAGATTATGGGCTGTGACAGTCTAGACTTGGGCTGCTGGCGTCCAGCTTTCCTGGAAAAAAGAAAAAAAAACAACAAAAAAACAGGGAGATGAGTTGGGGAGGGAAAGGAGACAGAGTGCACCCATGCGACAGAAAGACCCGTGACCTTGTTTGAGACCCAGGATTCGGTAGTTCCTGAAGCCCAGGACACCCCTGGGGTTTGTTGATGACCCAGCCCGTTAACATCCGTCTTGGCGCAAGGCGGTGTGAGTTGGGATCTGCCACCCACAGGGGCTGGGTTCTGACCGGGTTATTGCGGTAAAGCCCAGAGCATCCGTGTGAGTGGCAAGCAGGCAGAGTGCCCGGTCGTCACCATGGTTACTGTCTGGGTGACAACCCATGGCTGTAGAACGCACGCATAGAGTGCTGGCTGCTTCTCATCCCCGGGCTGTGGTCCCATGTTGCCCCTCTAAGGCCCACGGGCCACCACCGTGGTCCCGTCTGAAAGCCTCTGACAATGACTCGAGCTCTCCTTCCCTATCTCCCCTGTCTCCCCCAACATCTGTGACTCTCCTGTCCCTGATGTCTCTCTCGAAGAGACAGGGACAGCCACCAGAGAAGGATACGACTGTGATCAGATCTAATGCCAGCGGACCAGACCCCTCGTCATGGATTCCCCCGGATCTTCTTCATAAAGCGCATGAGTTATCTGTGGCCGTGTGACAAATTAGCCCCAAACTCAGTGGCTCACAGCCGCAGAGATCCGTTATCTCAAAGCTTCCGTGGGTCGGGAATTCAAGGAAAGCTTGGCCAGGTGGTTCTGGCTCACGATCTTCTTCCATGAGGCTGGAGTCCAGGTGCTGGCCAGCACTTCATTCGTCTGAAGGCTTGGCTGGGGCTGGAAGAGTCACTCCTGTAAGTTTGGGCTGTTGGAGGAAGCCCTCAGGCCCTCGACGTGGGAACGCCTCCACGTGGGAACGCCTCCACGGGCCGCTTGAGCGTCCTCACAACATGGCCGCCGCTCCCCCCACCGCGAGGGATCTCCGAGACGGGAAGGCGGAAGCCGCCACGCTTTTTACCACCTAAGCTCGGGAGCCACACTCTGTGGCTCTTTCTGCAATATTCTACTGATGACACCAGCGGGCCATCACTATTCAGCGTGGCAGGAGGCTGCACTAAGCCATGATCCCGGGAGGCCCAGGGGTCACTGGAGGTCGTCTTGGAGGTTGGCCCCCGCACGTAACGAGGGATGCTAATGCTGCTAAGTGTTATTAGAGGCAGCAGTTTCTTGCAGGGGCCGGGGAACCTGTGGCCTTCTGGATCCTTGAGTGTGGCCTTTTGACCTGATCCAAGTTTTACAGAACAAATCCTTTCAATAAAGATCTTCCGGGGGGCGGGACTTCTCTTCCCCAAGGAGGCCTTTGGAGGCTCAGGATAAGATGGCATTCCTGGGGCACCAAAAAAAAAAAAAAAAAAAAAACAAAAACTCCCCTTCTTATGACTTGTGCTTGCAAGAGCTTTCTGCAGAGCTTGCAAAGAGCTCCTTAAATAAACCAGTGAAATGACTAAACTAATTTGCTGGTCTGTAATTTCCTGGCATGTCTGGAGATTTCCTAATAAATACTAGCTGCCGCTTGGCCACCTGCCAGCACTCTGGCCCTCTCGTGGGTGGCAAACAGGGAGTGTGTCAAGGGTTGGTGAGGGTGGCACATCGAGGGGAAGGCACATGAGGTGCCTGGGTTTGAGGGACGTCTTTGCCTCTTCACCGCCACTGGGTTTCGAGTGAAACACTTCCTTCTCTGTGCCTCAGTTTCTCTCTCTGGGAAAAGCGATGGTCACCCTGGATTTTCCTGACTCCCAGGGCTGCTAAAAGGTTTGTTGGATGAGATGATGTAGCGTTTCTAAAAGCGTGGGCCATGGAAGGAGAGCACCATGGAGTGTTAACCCCAGGAGGGTTTTCGTGCTGCAGTGAGCCTGGGGTCAACAAAGTCAGACCTTTGCTCGACTTCCTGGCCTGCAGGTGTGGCTGCCTCCCGCAGGGGCCTGTGCGCAGGTGAGGAGAGGGCTGGGTCTCAGGTGGGGGCAAGGCGGCCATGCCCCCAGGGCTGGCAGCACCGAGGCATGTTTAGCAGGAAACTCGGCAGGGGCTTCTCACCTCCCTCTCACTCAGGTACCGATGAAGTTGCAACCCTGGGGGGATTGCATCTGCTGTGGGTTGGGGCACCCTTGGGAAGAGGATGTCCCCCCTGTGACAATGACCTCCCCTCCACCAACCAGGGCTGTGCATTTTCATTTTGCACTGGGTCCCGCAAATTATGTAGCTAGTCCTGCCTGCAGGACTTATCAGGTCCTTTAATGTAGGTGTCAAAGTGCAGTGGGTCAGAATGGAGACTCGGGAGCTGGACTGCCTGGGTTTGGGTTGTGGCTTCGCCCTCTACTGCTGTCTTGTCTTTGGCCAATCCACCTAACCTTTCTGTGCTCCTGTGTCCTCATGTCCGATACAGTAACCATGCAATTCCGCCCTGCACAGGCTGCTGTGAAGATTCCACGGGGCGGGATGTGTAGACTTGTGCCCGCCATGCAGGGAGCATTAGCTAATTTCGTGTCTACTTATTTAACATTTGTTTCCCCGCAAAAGACTGCAAGGTTCCTGGGGTGGGATTTTCATCTGTCTGCTCCGCGGCTGTAACCCTGGCGCCCGGCGCCGAGCCTGGGATGGACTGGGTGCTTGAAAGCGAGTGTCGAGTGTCGAGTGACGCTCCAGGAGGGGGCGGCCCCCCAATACCCACCCTGTCCCCTTTGGTCCAGCGAGTCTACAGAGTCACACGCTGCACAGTTAGGAAATGCCACGTTCGCCCCCGCCAAGCCAAGCCCCTGCAGGTGCACGCAGCAGGATAATTAGCCCTGCAAGGTCCCCCCCACCCTTTGTCCTTTGGGACTTGGTGTCCCCACTCTGCTGGGAACAGCTCTTCTAGACACCCCCACACACAGGCCACGCCGGGGCTGCGGAACTCCCTGCCCCTCCCAGCCTCCCCGTCCTTAATTGGGCCAATCTGTCCCCTTGACACCCCGCTCCCGTGCCTTTTCTTCACAAAGCCCCTCCTGTCGGTTGACAGATTCGCAACTGTCGTGGGCACATTTTTCAACGCGTGCTCTGCCAGCCATTTCTGGGCCAGGTCGCTGCTCTTTGTGAACCTACTGGATTTTAGGATTTCCCGACGTGCTTTTCCTCGCCTTGCATGATTCTTGTCTCTCTCCACCCCCCAACTTTCTTTCGAGGGCTTCTAGCTTCTTTGCCCTGTAGCCACCGGGGCCTGGGGACCCGTTAAGGTGGCCTGAGTTATTCGGCTTTGTGGAGAACTACAGCCTTCACTGGGCTTCCACCAGAAGCTGGCCCCGGGACAAGGCTTAGGGGCGGTAGTTTACTTGGGACGCCATCCAGGACGCCGGAGGGAGGGACAGGGAGAGAGGGAAAGAGCGAGAAGCCACTGAAGGTGCCCTGTGTTGCCGGTTGCAGGGAACTGTAAATGCAGAAAGTCCCTTTGCATTTGTCCCATTGGCAGGAGGAGAGCCCGGGACATTTATCTATTGACTGCCACCCCCCATCCCCAATGTGGAAGGGTCGTCCCCTGGGAAAACTGACGTCCCTGCACTTCTACCCGTGCCCGTACAGCCAGGGGCCTTCCCTGGCTCTGTGAGCGCTTGAGGCGGGATTCTATCAACGCCTGCAGGACTTTCCATCCGAGTTTTGCTGGCATCAGGGGGCCTGGGCTGCAAGGATGTGACTTGGAGGACCCAGATGTCTGCCACGGCCGGTCACACACACGTGATTCCCTGAGTTTGGGATGGCCTTTTGGGGTGCATACGCCCTGATTGCTTTGTCTTCTTTTTAAGCCTCTGATTATGAAGGATCTTTTGCTCTTTTGCGGGGTGGCTGTGGCTGGTTGGTGACTCTACCAGGACTGTCAGGTCCCCAGAAAGAAAGGGACAGGCTGTGATGGCCATTCTGTGATGTGTTTCTGACTCTGGCCAGCAGTCTGCTAAGAGGAAGGGCACTGATATTCCCAGGTAACATGCAGGAGTGGGGCTCAGTCCTGGTCCCCACCACTTCCGGGCCCATAATGCACTGGGGTGGCGTCCCAGACGCAGTGTCATGCCTGGCACGAGTTATGCTTTGACGACTCTAAGGACGATGAGAGAGAGACAGACAAGAATTAGGTCGTTTTCCTCCAACCGGTCTCCGTTTCTTGTCCCTTAACGACACCCTGGGTGGGTCCCCTAGGTTGACGGTGCCCTTTCCCCCCTCCCTGTCTCCGCGTCTCTCCTGCCCCTTCTAGAATAGGTCTGCAAATCCCGCTGTTCACAGGAGTCCAACCAGGAAACGGGTGCCTGGCCTTGCCAAGAGCCACCCAGTCTCCACAAGCTGCTGTTCTGGAACATTCCTCCCTTGCCTTGAGGAAGGAGAAAACAGTTCCCTTTGCCTTCTAGAATTCCCAGCCCTGCTGGATCCCCATGTCAGTTGATAGAGATTTGAGGGAGGGAGGAAGGAAGGAAGGAAGGTAGGAAGGAAGGAAAGGAGGGAGGGAGGGAGGAGGGAGGGAGGAAGGAAGGAAGGAAGGAAGGAAGGAAGGGGGAAGGAAGGAAGGAAGGAAGGAGGGAGGGAGGGAGGAAGGAGGAAGGAAGGAAGGGGGAAGGAAGGAAGGAAGGAAGGGAGGGAGGAGGGAGGGAGGAAGGCGGAAGGAAGGAAGGAAGGGGGAAGGAAGGAAGGAAGGAAGGAAGGAAGGAAGGAAGGAAGGAGGAAGGAGGAAGGAAGGAAGGAAGGAAGGGGGAAGGAAGGAAGGAGGAAGGAAGGAAGGAGGAAGGAAGGAAGGAAGGAAGAAAGGAAGGAAGGAAGGAAGAAAGGAAGGAAGGAAGGAAGGGGGAAGGAAGGAAGGGGGAAGGAAGGAAGGAGGAAGGAAGGAAGGAAGGAAGGAAGGAAGGAAGGAAGGAAGGAAGGAGGGAGGGAGGGAGGGAGGAAGGAAGGAAGGAAGGAAGGAAGGAAGGGGGAAGGAAGGAAGGGGGAAGGAAGGAAGGAGGAAGGAAGGAAGGAAGGAAGGAAGGAGGGAGGAAGGAAGGAAGGAAGGAAGGAAGGAAGGAAGGAGGGAAGGAAGGAAGGAGGGAGGGAGGGAGGGAGGGAGGGAAGGAAGGAAGGAAGGAAGGAAGGAAGGGGGAAGGAAGGAAGGGGGAAGGAAGGAAGGAGGAAGGAAGGAAGGAAGGAAGGAAGGAAGGAAGGAAGGAAGGAAGGAAGGAAGGAAGGGAGGGAGGGAATGAATAGTGGCTGGGCCAGCGTGGGCACCTCTTACTATATCTGGATACCTCCCTGGCCTCTTAGCGGCTCCCTTAAGGAAAGGGGTTTTTACTCGTGATCTGGAACCTTCAATGAGAAAAAGATTTTTTTTATATATACATTTGCTAACCTCTAACTGAAAGTTAGCATTTCTTTCTGTTGAAAATGTACACATCAACTTCCCACCCAATAGTATCAATAGTGCCTATGATTTTTGTCACCCATTAAAATCAGAGACATTTGCATATCGCACAATGGCAGTCACAGATATCTGAAAATGACATTTTGTGCCCATCTCTATTTAAAAATTATAGTAGTGGTTAGATCCACTGCTAGGTCTTGTTATTTAATGTGTTAATACAGAAGCACTAGTCTTACTCTGTCGTAAATTTGATATTTTGATAGACCTACAGCCTGTTCTCTCTGTAATCCTATATATTTTATTTTGTGCATTTAGAACCATTGTTCTGGAAGGGTCCACAGCTTCTCTGATCCCAGCGGGGGGCACGGCACAGGAAAGATCAGAACCTGCTCTGGGCGCCTCGTGTCCGATGTCCAGCGTGGGGGGAAGGCACCTGCCACGTGTCCGTAGGCAGGATGGCCGCATGTCACGGCGTGCCTGGGACAGTCACTGTTTACTCCAGCTGTCTGGGCTTAATTATTCATAGTGCCTCGTTCACTCTTAATTAAAATCATCCTGGTTTGGAGCGGGGACAGTGGCTGGTCACGCGTTTGTGGTGCGACTGGAAGAAGGCCAGCAGGTCATGTCTAACCCAGTGCCTGGAATCCCACTATTCTGCGGGTTTAAGCATTTGCTACCGGATCTTGTTTGAAATGTAGTGGTGTGTTGTGTGTGTGTGTGTTTCTGTGTGTGTGCTTCTGTGTGTGTGTGTGTGTGTGTGTGTGCTTACTTGTGTGGGTGGGGGCATGGGTGAATGCAGTGAGTGTGAGTGTGAGTTGGGTGTTCAGGTGTTTCCTGAATGTCGGGCAGGGCCTGGAGGAAGCAGAACCTGAGACGTGGGGCGGGGTCCATGCAAGGAGGGCACTTGGCCTCGCTCAGCCCCCTGAGGTCCCCCAGGCTGAGTTCCCAGACCAGGCTGCCTCAGTTGCCCGGACCCCAAGCAGACAGCTCAGTCCTGTAACCTGTGGTCCGCGGCAGGCACCTCACCTTGGCTTTGAACTTGGCTTTGCTGTGATGGCCAGAAAAGCCCAGGTGAGAGACCCAGTGTCGCTCCCTGACGGTGCCTGCCAAACCTTCACCTTCCCACTGCCCCTCCCAAGCCAGGGGCCGTGTGCCAAGGGAGGACAGGCGGCTCGGGTAGTCACAGAGGCCACTGCAGGGCTTGGGCCACTTACTCGCCTCGCCGCCCAGCCCCTCGTTTCCTTCTGAGCTTCCTTTTTTTTTTTTTTTTCTTTTTTTGAGACAGAGTCTCATTGTGTTGCCCCGGCTAGAGTGAGTGCCGTGGCGTCAGCCTCGCTCACAGCAACCTCCAACTCCTGGGCTCAGCAATCCTCCTGCCTCAGCCTCCCGAGTAGCTGGGACTACAGACACGTGCCACCATGCCAGCTAATTTTTTTTAATTTTTAGTTATTTGGCTAATTTCTTTCTATTTATAGTAGAGATGGGGTCTCGTTCCTGCTCAGGCTGGTTTCGAACTCCTGAGCTCAAGCGATCCTCCCGCCTCGGCCTCCCAGAGAGCTAGGATTACAGGTGTGAGCCACCTCGCCCGGCCTCCTTCTGAGCTTCCTTGGCTGAGGGTGCCTCTCTGAGCCTCAGTTTCCTTGGTTAGCAGTATCTGTCAAGCACTGTCCCAACAGGGGACGGATGCCCACCCAGATGAGGATGATTCTGGGACAGCTTGTTTACAAAGGGGCTGGGTGCGGGCAAGTGTAAGGAAAGGCGCAACCCCCCACGCGCATGCGCACCCCCCACGCACGTGCAACCCCCACGCGCATGCGCAACCCCACATGTGCATGCGCAGCCCCCCCATGCGCATGTGTACCCCCCTGCGCAACCCCACGCGCATGCGCACGAGCACAGTAGCCCTGATCCAGCCCAGGAGGGCCAGCAGGAGGGAGCAGGCCCCAGACGTGGGAGGACGGGTCCTGCAGGGAAGCTGCCGTGAGACCTTCAGTCAGCTTCCCACCCTCACCTCCCGCCCATCCCGTACCCCAATGCCACCAAGCACCTGCAGCTCCCTGGCCTGGCCCACGTGCCAGGCTTTCCTTCGGTTTTTCCTCCAGTTGAAACTTTTGTGTCTCCCTGCTTCTCCCCTCAGTATGCTGCCACACGGCCACCCGGCCACTCTCAACGTCACCCAGCATCAGGGGTTCATGACCCCTGAGTTCCAACAAGAGCTCTCAGCGCTGTACACGGAAGATCACCAACGCAAACGGCTGCCGGTCGGGCGGATGGCGTCAAGACACTAAGCACAAGGCACAGCATTTGGGTGTTAAATGTGCAGCAATATTCTTCACTCCCATACAGATCTATATTCTATTTTTTTTTTTTCTGAAACACATTGTCTTTTGGGTCTATGTTCAAATTTTCTATTCCTTTTTAATAAATATTAAATATAGATATGGTTCGAAACCAGGCAGAAACACCAAAAAACAAAAAATCCAAGAATCAAGGCCGGGCGCTGTGGCTCACGCCTGTAATCCTAGCTCTTGGGAGGCCGAGGCGGGCGGATTGCTCAAGGTCAGGAGTTCAAAACCAGCCTGAGCAAGAGCGAGACCCCGTCTCTACTATAAATAGAAAGAAATTAATTGGCCAACTGATATATATATAAAAAATGAGCCGGGCATGGTGGCGCATGCCTGTAGTCCCAGCTACTCGGGAGGCTGAGGCAGGAGGATCGCTTGAGTCCAGGAGTTTGAGGTTGCTGTGAGCTAGGCTGACGCCACGGCACTCACTCTAGCCTGGGCAACAGAGTGAGACTCTGTCTCAAAAAAAAAAAAAAAAAAAAAAAAGAATCAGATAAATATTTCTCTACCAGGAGAAAAATAACAGCTTAGCATGATAATGAAAGCTAACATCATGCGGAAAACCAAAGGGACTGGTGGCTTGGGCTTCACCAGAAGCAGAATCTGAGACTGGGATTTGAGTGCAAGTAGTTGATTTGGAAGGTGGTCTGGGTAAATAAAGTGCATGCTTGGGAGTGACTTAAACCAACTGGGACTCGAGTTCCGGGAGCCAGCATCAAAGGGGCCCTCCAGCTACCCATCCAAGCAACGCGAGCTGGGGTGCTGGTACTCCCGTCGTTGGTTGGGGGTTGCTGGGATGCCTTAGAGGTGCTTTAATTCTCCAGCCCCTCTGGTTTGCCACGCTTTTGTGCCCAGAAGGCTTGGGAAGGGCAGCAAAGCCCTCAGGCATGGGACTACAGGCCCTGGGGGTTGGAAGTCAGGCCATCGGGCCCCCAAATGACAAGACTCCAGGGCACGACAGAATCTGCCACCAGTGCTGACCGCAGTGAACGGAAGCACACTCACCTCCCCTAAAGGGGTAATTTAGCATCCGCTGAATTTTGCCAGGCAGGAATGCGGGCCCGGGGTGGCCAGGCCTTCAGATTTCTCAAGAGAAACTAGACATTTAGATTTTTTAATGTGAGATTTCTCAATTTGTGAATGTTGATGACAAATTGAAATTTTTTAAAAAATACACCGTACGAGCCAACCAAAGCATGTCTGTGGGCTGGATCCAGTTTATAAGCAGCCAGATTATGAAATCCAATCTACCCTTAAAGGCTGATCTTGGCTACAGGTTGGAGCTCAAGGCTAGCTCCAAAGATGAATTCTGATAAAGGAAGGCGAATGTATTATTTGGGAGTCGACTGAATTGATGTGATGAAGAGACCCCCAAATACAGTGTTGGTAACCAGAGGGAAGGATGTTTCTTTCTCCTGTAACAGTCTGGAGCTACACGGGTGGCCCAGGGCAGCCATGCTGGGTGAGGCTGTCCAGGGCCCAGGTTCCTTCTGTCCTGTTGCTCAGAGTGGTGTCCTCCTCTGTGGGGTCACAACTGGCTCACCAGCTCCTTCGTCCATATCCCAGACAGTAGGAAAGGAGCAAGAGAAGCTCAATCATTTCAAGAGTCAGACCTGGTAATCGCTCGGTTCCCTTCCTCTCACGTCCCATTGGTGAGAACTTAGTCACATGGTCATGCCTAGCTGCAAGGGATGCTGGGAAATGTAGTTTCTCTCTTTCTCCTTATCCCTTTCCCTCTCTCTCTCTCTCTCTCTCTGCTCAGCTTGAACTTGGGAGTTCTATTACTACAGAATTAGGAAAGGGCTTTTTATATTAGGGGACAAAAGCCTCTGCCAGCATGGAAGAAGGGTGTGGAAAGGAGGAGGAGATCCCACCCTGAGGCAGGTCCTACCTGAGAGGGATTTTTTTTCCCCTCATTAGTTCTTTTTAGGTTAAATTGGTCATGATACTCATTTGAGAAACCTTAATAGAAGCTCAGCCCACACCCGGAGAAAGTCAGTTACCCTGGGAAAGGATGCACATAATGAGCACCTACTAGATACAAGGTACTTTCACATGTGTGGTCGTATGCAATCTTCACAGTCATCCTTTGAAGTGGGTATTATGTCTTCAGAAGAAAAACTGAGGGCCAGGGAAGCAGGGCTGACATTCGAGCCCTTTAACTGGGGTTAGGGCGTGGGCTCTGACCCACCGGAGCTGCCGAACTACATCCGTCCCATCAGAGAAGTGCAGGCCTTGGCCAGGATTGGACATGGGGGCCGTGCGACTGCAGAGCTCACATTCTTCTCGCCACAATTCGATTTCCCAGGGACAGTGACCCCGAACCTACTGGGTTGTGGAGGGGGTAAAGAAACCGTGATGAAGGCGTCTGCTCTCCTAATATGGATGCCTTGTTGTTGTTATTCTTTGTGCCCTGACAGAGCGCTCAGTCTCTGCTGCTGCTCCGCTTCCACCTGGTGGATTAAGGGAAGTCAGAACCCACAGCCCTAGCGGAGAGTCGGAGCTGAGATTAATGAAGAGTTGAAGACTCAGCAAGTGGCCCTTGGCTTGACTATTAACCTGGACAAGGCCATTAACTCTCCTGTCATTAACTGGCTCATTCTGTTGCCCCAGAGACGCCCGTGTGGGTGTACCCCACGTTAAACAAGCCTGCTCTATAAAAACTGAGACTTGTTGAAAAGATAAATGGGGGGGGCTAATTATTTAATTAAACACAAGGGACTTTTGTTTTGCAGAACGGAATTTCTGTAGAGCTAGTTTTGAGGTGACACCGAAGATTTGATTCTGGAAGAAGCAGAGGCTACAAAGAGATGTCAGCTTTCTTCTGGTCCACCTGGGAATGTTCTAGAATAGGTTAGATTTCAAGACCTCTGTAACGATGCAGCGGGGAGGACGTGTAAAATCTGAATTGGGTTGGGGGTTGTTTGTGGTGGATATTTTTTGGGGTGCTTGCCAAGCCCTCGTCCCACCTCTGAGAGTCTGGTCACCCAAAACCTGCTGGAAGAAAGAGGGGGGTCTAAGCAGCCGTGTGCATGCCATGCGACCCCCGGCCCCCCACCCCGACTGTGTCAAAGATAAACTCCTGGCCAGGAACCAATCCATAGGCCCAATCCATGAGCCAACAGCTTCTGTCTTTCCAACATGTGAACCAAGAGACTCGTAAGTACAGTCAGATGGCACTCAGCACTTGACCTGAAAGATCATATAGCGCCAGGTTGGGGCGGCAACTGTAGTGCCAGGTTCAGTCTCTCAAGAAGGCAGAGGGGTGGGGTGCCAGTCAGTAAAGGGAAAAGGGGCGACCGACAGACAGGCAATACGGGGCCTGGCTAGCTTGATTTCCCACTGATGGGTGTCCATGGGATTCTCTGCTGCATCCTTAGAATAAGCATATTCAGGGTTCCCGCTCCGTGGGGACTTCAAACTGGTCCCAACTTATCCTCCCTGATCAGGAACAAGACCTTATTTGTATGCCACTGCCTACTCTCAGTGCGCCCAGTGGTCTCAGCTGGCCCCTCTGTCCCGGAGGGCTTTTGCCCTTTGGATGGGGGAAGGGTGCTATGCATGGGACACCTCGCTGCAGACTGGGTGACCAATGAGGTCTGGTGGCCCTTGCCAGACAGGAGGGATGTTTTGATCACGACTCAAGGGACTCCGAGCTCCTAGGAGCAGGCCCAGAAGAAGCTGCGATCTTCGTTCTCCAGCTATGCTGCCTGGGAGTCCATGCAGTCTTTGCTTTGCTTCCTTATGGAGTGACCGACTCAATTTTTGCTGAGCAAGTTGAAGGGGAATGGGGTGGGGGAAGGGAAAAAGGTCCTCAGGGTACAGCAAAGAAAGGTGGTGAGAACAGAGGGTGGGGCAGATCCGCCATGAATGCCCCGAATGTTACCCACCCCCCCCAGCCCCGTGTGGGCAGATTTCTTGCAACCACTGGGGCAGGAACACATGACTATAAAAGCCTTCCCCTCCCTTCCCTCCCTTCCCCTCCCTTCCCTCCCTTCCCCTTCCCTTCCCTCCTGAATTTCTGCAGCAAGGAGAAACCCTAGCTGGCTACCCAGGAGTCTTGGGAACAACAAATCCAGATTTATCGTGTGGCTCGGTCAAAATCCATCCCGCCTGGGGGTTTAGCAACTTGGCTTTGTACATTCATAGGCCATTATGGAAACGACCGGCTTGCTCGCATTCCAATGTTACGAGAGTTTCCTACAAAAGGGGCTGCCTGGCCCCTTGACCCCGTCTCCTAATCCCTTCCTCCTTTTGAATCCCATCTCGTTGAACAACCTCTATCTGCCGGGCCTTCCCCTCCCGTCCATAATACCCATTGTGCGGGCTCTATTAGTGCTTTCTATTTTATTATTATTATTTTTTTTGAGACACAGTCTCACTCTGTTGCCCGGGCTAGAGTGCAATAACGTCAGCCTCGCTCACAGCAACCTCACACTCCTGGGCTCAAGCGATCCTCCTGCCTCAGCCTCCCGAGTAGCTGGGACTACAGGCATGCGCCACCGTGCCCGGCTAATTTTTTCTCTATATATATTTTTAGTTGGCCAATTAATTTTTTTCTGCTTTTAGTAGACACAAGGTCTCGCTCTTGCTCAGGCTGGTTTCGAACTCCTGACCTTGAGCGATCCGCCCGCCTCGGCCTCCCAGACTTTAGCGCTTTCTAGATGCCATTGTGCTGTGTGATGTGCAGGTAGCATGCTGTCTAGTTGTTGTCACAAACCCTTGCGTGGCAGCTGCTAATGACTAGCCCCATTTTACAGACGGGGAAACTGAGAGGCTGAGCCGGCCATCCTCCTCCGTGGCCCGAGATGTTTACCGCGCCGCTTTCCTGGCCCTCGGCCTCCCTGGGTCTCCTGCTGCCGTTTTCGGTGGCTGCAGCAGGGAAGGCCCAGGTGTCCTGCCTGGCAGCCAGGCCCCCGGAACTTGGCTCGCTCCTCGCCTCCTTCCCGGCGAGCGCGGCTGCCAAGCTGGAACGCAGCCCTTTCCAAGAAAGCCCAGGAGAGGAGCCAAGTGTTGACTCACCTGCCAGACGCGGGATGCTCCGGCCAAGGAGGCTTTGGCACAGCCGGCCGGGCGTGCGTGCGGGGAGGCCACTGTGCAAGGCAGCCTCAAAGGGCTGGGCCTCCTTCCTGAGAGCTCCAAGTTCCAGAGGCTGCAGAGGTCCAGACGTGGTCTCCCCTTCCTCCTGCTGCCCCATCCTTCAGCCCTGGAAGATTCTAGAAGAGAGCGTCTCCTCTCCATCCCCCGCTGAGTGACAGGCAGAATTGTAAGAAACCCCCCCCAAGATTTTCAGGCCTCACGCTCCAGCCTGGCGTGCCCGCCCTGCTTCACCCCCACGACTGAGAACACGGTGGGTTTGACTCCCGCGATTCCGGGGTGTCGCATGGTGCACGTGACCCTAAACCCTAAGGACGATTATTCAAGCGGGCCTGATCTAACCCCATAACGCCCCTAAAGGCAGAGTTTTCTCTGGCTGGTGGCGGAAGAGGAGGTGACAGGCTGGAAGCAGGAGCAGGATGTGACCCACCCTTTCTGGGCTTGAAGATGGAGGGGGCCCCCGTGGCAAGATGTGTGGGCGGCTTCCGGAAGCCAAGGGTGGCCCTCAGGTGACAGGCGTTGAATGAGCAGGGAGGCCAGCCCTGCAACTGCAAGGAAGGGAAGTCTCCCAACAAGGACGGTCGTGCGGTCACATTCTTCCTCAGAGGTTGCACGCTCGCATGCGGCCGGCTGACACCTTGAGTCCAGCCTCCTGGGAACCTGAGCAGGACCTGCCGACCCCCCACAGCTGTGAGCTAGTAAATGGGTATCGCTTCAGGTGGCTCACGCCTGTAGTCCCAGCACTCTGGGAGGCCGAGGTGGGAGGATCGCTTAAGGCCAGGAGTTCGAGACCAGCCTGAGCAAGAGCGAGACCCCGTCTCTACTAAAAAAGAGAAAGAAATTAATTGGACAACTAAAAATATATAGAAAAAAATTAGCGGGGCATGGTGGCGCATGCCTGTAGTCCCAGCTACTCGGGAGGCTGAGGCAGGAGGATCACTTGAGCCCAGGAGTCTGAGGTTGCTGTGAGCTGGGCTGACGCCACGGCACTCTAGTCTGGGCAACACAGTGAGACTTTGTCTCAAAAATAAATAAATAAAATAAAACATGGGGCCGGGCGCGGTGGCTGACGCCTGTAATCCTAGCACTCTGGGAGGCCGAGGCGGACGGATTGCTCGAGGTCAGGAGTTCAAAACCAGCCTGAGCAAGAGTGAGACCCCCGTCGCTACTATAAATAGAAAGAAATTAATTGGCCAACTAATATATATAGAAAAAATGAGCCGGGCATGGTGGTGCATGCCTGTAGTCCCAGCTACTTGGGAGGCTGAGGCAGGAGGATTGCTTGAGCCCAGGAGTTGGAGGTTGCTGTGAGCGAGGCTGATGCCACGGCACTCACTCTAGCCTGGGCAACAAAGTGAGACTCTGACTCAAAAAAAAAAAAAAAAAAAAGTGGGTCTTGCTTCAAACTGCTACGTGCATGGCAATCTGTTATGCAGCGATAGAAAATAAATACGACTTAGGCAGCTAAGAGGCATGTCAAACCCTGTGTGTCCAGCTTTGTCCTCTGAACCTGCTCCTCCCTGTCTCCCCCTGCGGTCAACAATAGCAGCTGATTCTTCCTGGCTCGGGTCACCGATCTTAAAGTCAGCCTGGCCGCCTCCGTTTCTCGTGCACCCTCTGTCAACGCCACCAATGGTTGGCTCCACCCCCCCCTTCGTTGTGTCTCCAGACCCTGCCGGCTTCTCACCACCCCTCCCCCCCTCCCTTCTGCCCTGACAACGCTGCAGCTGAGGGTGGTCACGCTGGGCCCTGCCCGCCCCCCCCCCCCGGGCAGGTGGGCTGTCCTCCTCCTTAGCGTCTGTCCCTAACCCCTCGAGGTGGCCGCTCCATTCAAACACAGACGCACAGCAGACGGGGGCAGAAGAGGGGAGGCCAAACGGGGAGCAGAGGTCTCTCTGGCCACCCTTGGGCTCGGTGGGCTCACAGAGCCGGCTGCCCAGCGCGTTTCCGGAAGGAACACAGGTGTCACCCAGGAGGAGTCCCCAGGGAGCATGCTGTGGGGTGCTTCCCAGGGTTGGGATTTTATTTATTGTTCCAAGTTTGGAGTCAAGAGTGAAAAATGGTTGTCGATGACCACCGAGGAGTTCCCAGGGGGCCTGGAAGAACTTTCCAGCAACTAGCCTCTGGGAGGGGTTAAGATTGATGGCCTTCCAGCCCGCCGGGGTGCCGGGCCACTCGGCGCTCCTAGCTGGCTTTCCCGGGGCCTCCGTTCCTGCCACGAGGATCAAATGGGACACATTTTCTTTTTGGTTGAACATTCAGCACATTTAGAACCGGGCATTCCATGCGTTCTCATTAAATGCTGTTATGATTGATGCATTGTCTGTAATTTACTTCTTTTATTCTTCTTTTTGAGACAGAGTCTCACTCTGTTGCCCAGGCTAGAGTGAGTGCCGTGGCGTCAGCCTTGCTCACAGCAACCTCAGACTCCTGGGCTCAAGCGATCCTCCTGCCTCAGCCTCCCGAGTAGCTGGGACTACAGGCATGCGCCACCATGCCCGGCTATTTTTTTTCTGTATGTATTAGTTGGCCAATTAAATTTCTTTCTATTTATAGTAGAGACGGGGTCTCACTCTTGCTCAGGCTGGTTTCGAACTCCTGACCTCGAGCAATCCGCCCGCCTCGGCCTCCCAGAGTGCTGGAATGACAGGCGTGAGCCACCGCGCCTGGCTGTAATTTACTTCTTACACCTAAAGCATAGATGATCCACTGCATGAATGCGCGTGTGCATGTGTGTGTGCATGCGTGTGTGAGTGTGAGTGTGTATGAGCCGTCACCTACACCGTGGGGGCCGCTAGCTAACATGGGAAAGATCGCAGCCCCTCGCTCCAGAGGAAGTTCCCCTAAGTGCTCCAACTATCCGTCCCCACTCAGCATCGTGGGAGTGTTCGTTAGCATAATGGGTTTCTGAAATGGGTTTCCATTGTTGAAAAGAATGGCGGCCAGGGAAGGCAGGTGGCTGGGGACGTCTCATGTCCCACTGGCCTCGCCCGAGCATTGCAAACGGATCCAGCCAGACAAGTGGCTTCTTCTCTTAGCGACGTACAGGCTTGAAGCCCACCCAGTCCTGTGTCTAGATATTAAAGGGTGGGTTTTATCACCTGCTGGATACTAGGTTAGCTAAATACTTACACTAGCCATACTGGCACCTCTGCCCTGCCTAAACTGATCGTGAAAGAGGCTGTCCAAGTGGCTACAGAAAGAGAGACCCAGAGGGTCCCAGGCTCATAGAATGGGTGGAGTGGGGGTTCACGTGCCTGTTCCCCATTTGGGTCTGAGATGGGCTCTCTTTGTGACATGTCATCTGGTTAGCTGGTTGGGGGAGGAAACCTGTGGCCACCATAGACTTCTGGTTATTGGAGGATGGGGAAGCCACCATCAAACCCCTCCTGGTTTGAATACCCAAATTGCTTAGCCTAGTTTGCAACAATTGCTTTCAAGTAAGTAAGAGATTTACAATTGAATCGGGGAACAACTGGTTTCCTCTAGTTTAGAAAAGACAGGTTATGACAAGAAGTCAGGAAAGTATGAGGATAAACCTCCGTATAGTATGTCCTGGGGTGGAATTGTGGTGTTGTTTTGGATGCGAGTCAAACTTAGAAGGGCGTGTGTGTGTGCGTGTGTGTGTGTGTGTGTGTTTGTGTAGACAAACGGAGGAGCAAGTAGAAGCTAGGAGAAGAGGAAGGCGAATGGAGAATTCTGATTCCATTTTTCTCCCAGGAAAAGATGAGGAACACCATGGAACTTTCCAGAAGCGGCATAGCTGAATGAGATGAGCTGGGGTTTGGACCTCAGACCAGGATTCAAATGCTGCCTCTCTTTCTTTCTAAGGGATTTTGGGCAAGTTTTGTGACCTCTCTGAGTCTGCTTTGCCATCTACAAAATGAGTATTAGGACGCTTCCCTTTGAGCTGTGATTAAAGTGAATGGATCTGAAACCACTTAGCGAAGTATCCGGCACGGAGTGGGCCTTCCATGAATGGCTGCCCCTCCGGAATATTCACGGAGAGCCAGGGGCCCTGCACATGCTCTCTGAGTTACAGCAGCAAACAAAGCACAGAGTTTCCAAAATCTCACACTCTAGCAGGGATGATGAACTTCATGAAGGACATGCATGAGAATCCCCTGATGTGCTTGTTAAAAATGCAGATTCCAAGTCTCCGGATGTCCTAGACGTGAGGACCAGTGGGTGTGGCCAGGAACACACTGTTAATAAGCCCCCCAGGTGGTTCGATGGGCAGCCAGGCTGGGGAACCATTGACTTACACGCTGTAATTCTCTACGGCCTGGGGTTTGGCAACGTGTCCGCCTCCCTTCAAAGTCTCCCTGGTCATGAGTTTGAGCCGACTGCACCCACATTTGTGGGCGGTGCTGCCTTCTCCCCACCTTAAGCACCCCGCTGCAATGGGGGCAGGGAGAGTGACCCCCTGTCAGACTTGTTTTTATAGGCAGTTCTCATAAACCATTATCAGAAACTTCAAAGACTTCCCTGAGCACCGAATAGACAGGCTGTAACTAACTTGAGTCTTCAGTAGCCAAATCCTCTAAACTGCAAAAAGCTCAGATCTCCTTCTAAGAACAATGAACTTCTAGTCTGGACGCTGCCCCTGACTGCATGTGACTTTTGAACCATTTTTCCTGCTCTTTCTCTCCTTAAAAATCATGCATTGTGCTTTTATTTGCCTAGGAAAAAAAAAACAGACACACTGCAGAAAATGGAGGCAATATATATAGTATTGGCACAGAAAATAAAGTAAAAAGAGTAATCCAGCCCTCCTGACAGATAATCTCCATTAATATCTTTGGTATATTTCCTTCCAGTCTTTTTTTCATGTACATGAATACATATATTATTTTTTGGTTGTTGTTCACAAAATCAAGGTAGTACTTTAAGTTCTATTTTTTGACCTGTTGTTTTCATTTAATAAGGTGTTTTAAAGTAAAAAGTTAATAGTTTTGCAGGCCATCAAATATTCCTCTACAACAGCGGTTTTTACGCTGGGTGGGGCGGAACCTTCTGTTGGCGTGCCTAGTGGGGGGAGGGGTCGGGGGACTAGAGGGAGAGGCCGAGCAGGTGGGGCGACAGGCCCTAGAGACCAGCTTTCATTTCGGCAGCCTCACTTGTGTCTGGTAACTGGAGCGCCATGGAAGATTCCATCACAAGAGGATTCAGAGGCTTAAAAAATTTGAAAATCATTGCCCTAAATCATCACTCAAGTCTTTTTTTTTTTTTTTTTCTTTTTTCAGATAGGGTCTCCCAATGTAGCTCAGGCTGAACTTGAACTCCTAGCCTCAAGCAATCTTCCTGCCTCCTCTCCGGAGTAGCTGAGACTACAGGTGAGCTAAAAATCTCTCTTTTTGAGACAAAGTCTCACTCTGTTGCCTGGGCTAGAGTGCCGTGGTGTCAGCCTAGCTCACAGCAACCTCAAACTCCTGGGCTTAAGAGATCCTCCTGCCTCAGCCTCCCGAGTAGCTGGGACTACAGGCATATGCCACCATGCCTGGCTAAATTTTTCTGTATATTTTCATTTGGCCCATCAATTTCTTTCTATATTTAGTAGAGATGAGGTCTCGCTCTTGCTCAGAGCTGGTTTCAAACTCCTGACCTTGAGCAATCCTCCTGCCTCGGCCTCCCAGACGGCTAAGATTACAGGCGTGAGCCACCTCGCCTGGCCTTAAAATCTCTTTTTAAACCTAGTTTGTTTCCTCCTTTTTAAAAAAAAACTTAAAAGAAATGACTCTTTAAAAGATAAAACATATATTTGCTAATTGTTCAAAAAGCCCACTTATTATTATTTTTTTAAAAAAGAGACAAATGATATATGTTCTTTATATATATATCAAATACAGATTAGATGAAAAACCTAACTTCACTCCCACTGCCAAATACACAAGGAGCCCAGCAGCGTGCACTGTGACCTCCAAAAGCTCGGTTCCCAAAGACCACGCAGTGAGCACGCCCTGTCCCCCCCTGTCCTCTGTGTGGGTCTGACTTCCTGAGGTCGCGGTGCCCCAGAATTGGGTTTGAGGCTGGGATTTCAGCGCAAGTGTTTCCGGAGGGAGGGAGGAGCCCCACTACCCCGGTTTGCCTGCGGCTGGGGTTTCCCGGGTCGCCCTCTAAGGGGACATAGTCCGGGGAGCAGATGGAGAAGTGGGAAATGCCACACACTAGCCCTGCGCACTGCTGGGGTCCCGTCTGGGACTGGTGTGGGGCGCTCTAGAACCCCCCACCCACCTGTCCCCGCCCCATGGCGTGTCCCTGCCCGGTCTCGGGCTCTCCCTGCCCCTGGCAGCCAGCCCACCTCCTGCAGCCTGGAAGGGCTGGGGCAGAGGGACCAGAGCAGCAAAGCCCGCAGCACGTGCCACGAGAACAGTCTGCACCAGGGGGTCCCCAAACTTTTTAAACAGGGGGCCAGCTCACTGTCCCTCAGACCATTGGAGGGCTGGACTATAGTTTTAAAAAAAACTATGAACAAATTCCTGTGCACACTGCACATATCTTATTTTGAAGTAAAAAAACCAAACGGGCAAAACCACCCGCATGTGGCCCGCGGGCTGTAGTTTGATGACGCCTGGTACACAAATCTTAAAAAATAGAAACGGGATCGCTCCATTCTTGATTTTTATGGGCACCTTGATTTATGGAAGGTGCCTGCAGGAAAGGCATGCCGGGCCACAAATCCAACGCCGCTGTCATTTCCAAGGGCCAGGCTTGGAGCTGCCCTGGGCTCATACCGCGACAGGCCTGGCCGCGTAAGTGACCGGCGTTGCAGTCGGATGAAATATGAAACACTGCCACCACCGCCGCTAGAAAAATGCCTCCGACGAGCTCTCTGCTGGCTGCAGCTCACAACTGTCCGCTGAGCAGAGAGCAGAAACTAACAGGGGAAGCCTGGAGATTCTTCCAGAACGTGGCGGGCCGGAGCGCACGAGCAGCCCCTGGGGACAGGTGTGCACCCGCCCGCCCTCCCCAAGCCCGCTGGACCGCTGGGTCCAAACAGGGGAGGGCAGGCGTCAGCCCCTTTTGTCACCCGTCTCCATGGTTATTGGACACGTGATCGTCCTTTTTGGAGTTCTCGGGCAAGACCAGCGGGGGGTCTGCCTGTCGCATTCGTGTCCCCAAAGGAAACCAAGGACCGGAGTCATTCCTGCAGAGAGCCTCCGGCTCCCCTAAAACGATTTTGGGGGTGCGTTTCTGCCCTAATGGATTTGGGAACCCCAACCCTGATGTGTCCAGACGGATGCTGTTGAGAACTTGAACTCTGATTGAATTGAAGCCAATTTGATCATATAAAGGAATCGTTGTTAGTTGTTGTCTTTTTTTTTTTAAAGTTGTGATGATGGTACTGTGTTTGAAAACAGCAACCTTAGGCTTTAGAAACTCATACTGGGCCGGGCGCAGTGGCTCACGCCTGTAATCCTAGCACTCTGGGAGGCCGAGACGGGAGGATCGCTCGAGGTCAGGAGTTCAAAACCAGCCTGAGCAAGAGCGAGACCCCATCTCTACTAAAAAAATAGGAAGAAATTAATTGACCAACTAAAAATATATATAGAAAAAGTTAGCCGGGCATGGTGGCGCATGCCTGTAGTCCCAGCTACTCGGGAGGCTGAGGCAGGAGGATCGCTTGAGCCCAGGAGTCTGAGGTTGCTGTGAGCTGGGCAACAAAGTGAGACTCTTGTCTCAAAAAAAATAAAAAATAAAAATAAAAATTAAAAGATAAAAAAATAAACCTTAAAAAAAAAAAAAGAAAGAAACACATACTGGTGTTTACAGAGTAACCGATTTGATCTCTGATTTGATCTCCGAGACATGTTTAAAGATGTGCGGGTAGGGATGGGTGGGGCGGAACCGGCCGTGGGGCCACGAACGCTCACCGTCCTGTCCTGTCTGCTTTTGTGGATAAAGTTTTCCACGAATGCAAAAGTTTCTGTTAGTGAAAAAAGACGGTGGCTGAAACCCAAATCTGCCTTCCTTTGTTTCCCAAGGCCGTGACAGGGGGCCAGCGAACGCGTGAACTCCGACAGGATGGCAGGCAGGGACTCCGACAGGATGGACTCTGTCAGCTGCTGTAGGGGAGTGACATTCCAGAACATTCTAACCTTGCACCGTGGTGATGGCGGTGGGGCGTGCGAGAGAGAGAGAGAGAGAGAGAGAGAGAGAGAGAGAGAGAGAGAGAGAGAGAGAGGGAGAGAGAGAGAGAGAGAGGGAGAGAGAGAGAGAGAGAGAGAGAGAGAGAGAGAGAGAGGGAGAGAGGGAGAGAGAGAGAGAGAGAGAGTGCAGGGTGCAGGGTTATTGCAGCAGCACGTGGCTGGGCAGGGGAGAATTTTGAGATTTTAACCACACCCCAACCCCAGACTCCCCGGCTCGTGAAGCCAGACTGTTCCCCTGTGCGTCGTCCACGGCAAGAAAGGGTGGCCCAGAATCCAGCAAATAAAAGAGTTAAAGTTTTGGCATTTTGAATTTCAAAACCTACTGTCCAGGGCTAAGGAAAAGACTTGATTAGCGAGAGTCCCTTGTGTCCCTTCCTCCCACAAAATGACAAGTAACTCTAGTCGAGCATTTAGGATATGCCAGGCACTGTTCTAAGCATTCAACTAACAGATATTGTCCTTTTAAATCCTCTAACAACTCTATGAGATAATTATTTTTATTTCTTGTGTATTTTTTGAGGCAGGGTTTCACTCCGTCACCCAGTTTGGAGTACAGTGGCATGATCGCAGCTCACTGCAGCCTCCAACTCCCAGGCTCAAGCGATCCTCTTGACTCAGCCTCCCAAGCATCACCGAGACCAGCTAATTAAAAAAAAAAAAATTTTTTTTTTTTTTGTAGAGATGAGGGTCTTGATATATTGCCCAGGTTGGTCTCAAATTCCTGGACTCAAGAGATCCTCCTGCCTCAGCCTCCCAAAATGCTGGGATTACAGGCGTGAGCCACCATACCCAACCTCTATCAGATAATTAATTTTACAAATGGGAAAATCGAGGCACAAACTGGTTAAGTCACTTTCTCAAAGTCACATAACTCATCCGATTCCAGAGCCTGGGCGCTTAGCCGTCACCTGGACAGACGAGGGAAGATGACAGGGTCCCTGGCCAGCTTGGCGTGGGAGCAGGTGGCTGAGACGGGGGACCAGGGAGTGCAGGCGGAAAGGACCCCGTGTGGAAGAGAGAGAACGGACGCAGCAAGGAAGTCACAAGCAGGCTGCAATGACAAATTCCTCCCGTGCCTTGACAGTCCTGAGGCCTCTAGAACTTGGACTTGACCTTGGGAAGAGTCAGGGAAACTCTTAGATGAGAGCGATTTTGTTTCTGCCATTCCTGGGATCGGGGACCTAATAAAGACATTCCTTTCTGTTGTCAAAAAGAAAAAAAGAAGAAGAAACGCTCATTCATGGTTGAGTTTGCAGCCTGTGACATGCGTGGTTCTACACGCATGACCGCCGTGTGACACGGTTTCTCTTGCTGTGATTAATAAGGCACTCTAAAGGAATGAGGGTCCCAGCTGGAATATTAGATTTTCAAGGCAAAGTAACCCGGGTTCGAGTCCTAGCTGTCATTTGGTCGCTAAGTGGCTTTGGTGTGAGCCTTAATTTCTAATCAGCACAACAGGGAGGCAAGAATTAACCGCGCCCACCAGACTGGGTGGCGTAAGCCTGGGAGGGAGCAATTCATTGGTGCATTACATAAGAAATGGTTTTATGTTTCCAATAACTGCCCCCAACGCAGCTACTGTAGCATTTTGCACTGGGAAACATCCCTAGCCGTGGTTCGGCTGGATTCTATAATTTACAGGTTCCTTCACTAAAACCATCACTTTGGTTTCTTTTAGGCTCTCTCCTGGTTGTTTTAAAACTTCAGTCTCATATTGCATTGAAAGCTCTTTTCCTTGATCCATGCAAGGTTGGGGGAAAAAGAAGAAGAAGAAAAAAAAGAAAAATGTAATTTAAAACATTATATATTTAAAAAAAAGAAAAAAATTAAAAAAAAAAAAAAAAAGCTCTTTTCCTGCACTTGCCCTGGTGCAGGCATGACTATGTTTTAATGGGCCTGGAGGGGCAGGGAGAATATTCTTTTTCTTTTTCTTTTTTTTTTTTTTTTTACATATATATATATTTTTATTTCGGCATATTATGGGGGTACAGATTTTAAGGTTTCACTAAATGCCCTTTCCCCCCTCCCCCCCACAAGTCTGAGTCTCCAGCATGACCATCCCCCAGATGGTGCACATCTCACTCATTATGTGTGTATACACCTGCCCCTCTCCCCCCTCCCCTACAGGGAGAATATTCTTGCATACCCTTTGCTCTCTCTCTCTCCCTCTTTTTGGTGGCTTCTTGAGGCTGGGGGCCAGCAGGAAGGAGAGAGGAAATGCCCCCCACATCTCCTGCCTGGACCTGCTCGACTTCTCTCTGGTTCCCAGAGCCGCCGTTGCTCCTGGATTCCGTGGGCTTCGCGTGGTGGGCCCTGCACGGAGCTCACCTCGGAGGGTTTGGGCACTGAAGCAGCAGGTACGCTATTTTTGAGCCACGTCTTCAAGTTGCATAGCAAATTTAACATACTTTCTATTTCCGTCCCCTATTCTTTCAACTCATTGCTACATATTCCTCTTTGAGCCCTCATTGTTCCTGTTGACATCTGTGAGAAAACTCCCTCTTTTTCAGTTGAAACTCAATCAATTCAGGGTCCTTGTCTTTCCTTCCCTGCACCGATCGAAGATTGAGGGGGTTCCTGGCATTGGTTAGGGGGAGGTGGGAACCCATGTCTGTTCCACGCTGGTATCTTCTGAAACGTATAATCCTCCTGCATGGCTCCTCTCGTGGGTCCCCTCTGTGCTGACATCCTGTCATTGGTCTGAACCAATGGTCATGCCTGTCACTATCTTATTTGGCGCCATTGGATTCCCGCCTCCTCCTCTAGTGACTTTGTTTCTCTAATTTCTACAACCCCATAGACTCTGGGGTTCTTTTCCTACCTTACTAGATATTCCTTCTTTGCCTCTGTGGCTACATCTCCCCTCTTCTCTCCTCAAATATCAGAGCACCCTGGGGCTCAGCATGGAGCCCCCTTTCTTTTCTATATAAGCATTCTCTTTAGATCTTTTTATTATTTTATTTATTTATTTATTGAGACAGAGTCTCACTCTGTTGCCCAGGTTAGAGTACTGTGGCGTCAGCCTAGCTCACAGCAACCTCAAAATCCTGGGCTCAAGCGATCCTCCTGCCTCAGCCTCCCGAGTAGCTGGGACTACAGGCATGCGCCACCATGCCCGGCTAATTTTTTCTATGTATATTAGTTGGCCAATTAATTTCTTTCTATTTTTTTAGTAGAGACGGGGTCTCGCTCTTGCTCAGGCTGGTTTTGAACTCCTGACCTCGAGCAATCCACTCGCCTCGGCCTCCCAGAGTGCTAGGATTACAGGCGTGAGCCACCGCGCCCGGCCCCTTTAGATCTATGGCCACAGGTACCATGCTTTTCCCACGACCCCCAATCTCTCCAGTGGTGACCTTGCCTTAGAACAACATGCCCTTATAGTCCACTTGACTTTTCCACATGGATCTCCCACAGACACCTCTGACTTGGCATGGTTAGAACAACTCCTGTTTTCTTTCCTCCGAGCCTGCTCCCCACTCTCTTCTCCTGGAGAACAGCGTGCCATCGGCTCCGTTCCTCAAGCCAGAGATCAAGCAGCTATCCTCAATCAGTCCCTTCTCTTCATTTCCCTTCCCCAACACATTCCATCTGGCAAGACGTGACTTTGACACTGTTTCTGAAACACAAGAGGAATCAGTTTGCTGAACTTTCACTGCTACCAGCTTGGTCCAGTTTGCCATCATCTCTTGCTGGCATTCCACCTGACCGATGTCTCCTTCATTCCCTTCCTGCGCTCCCCACCCCACCATTCATTCCCACACAGCGGCCAGAATAAGCTTTGACAAATATAGAAATCATCAAGTCATGTCACCCTCCTGCTTAAACCTTATGACTGCTCCTGATCACACTGCAAATGAAACCCCGCCTGCTCGAGCCCCGCCCGACCCAGCCTTTGCTAACCTTCCCAGCCTCATCCTCTACCACCTCCCTTTGCTCCATTTAACTCAGCCATATTGGATGTTTTAATAATCCACTGCTGGAAAACAAACCGCCCGGAACCTTAGCACCTCGAAACGGCAACCACGGGTTATTTCTCATGATTCTGTGGATTGGCTGGGCTCAGCTGGGCGGTTCATCTCCGTTCCACTCTGATGTCAGTTGCAGTTACTCAAAGTGGCTGCATTCGGCAGGGACTTCTGCCGGAACTGGAGCTTCCTCTCTCACGTGGGGGCTCCCCAAGCATTTCTTTCTCACCACCTCGTCTCTGGTGGAGAGACATCTCGTTGCATGTTGGCTCAAGGCTCCAAGTGAGTGAAATTGGGAACTGTCAGACCTCTCGAGGTCTAGGCACAGTGCCGAAACTCTGTTACTTCACCCACGTTCTAGTGGTGAAAGCAAGTCACAAGGTGTACTCGGATTCAAAGGGAGGGAAGTAGACAAAGAATATGTGGCCACCTTGAACCCACAGCCCCAGCCTCTTCCTGTTACTTGCCCATGACCAGCTCGTTCCTTCCTTGGGGCCTCTGCACCTGCGGCCCCTTGACACAGACTATCCTCCTCCCTGCTCTTGGGGTGCCGGTCCCTTGCCATTTGCATCTCAGCTCACAGGCCATCTCCTAGGCGGTGACCATCCAATAAACGAAGTCACCGATTATCATCATGCTACCCTTTAAATATTCTCGGCAGGGCATTAGCACTCTATGACTTGGTTACTTCAATTATCTGCTTATCTCTTGTCTGTCTTCACTGGAATGAAAAGCCCCGAGAAGGCAGGAACCTGGCCATTTCGTTTACGCTGCGTCTTTAGCTTCTAGAACACCTGGAACAGAGTAGGCAGAGGCCCCCCGTCAATATGTGTTGCATAAATCAGTGCCAGAGGCCTCTCTGCCCTGTGGAAGTGAGGAGCTTGGGAATCACTCAGACCTGGATTCTTACCTTCCCCTGTGTGACCCCGAGGGAGGTTACCCAACTTACCTGCGCTTCAATCTTTAAAACGGAAGGAGAATTAAGGGTGCCTACCTCATTTTCACGGAGGAGTTGTGCAGACCAAGGAAAATGATCCATATCTAATTTATCAAATGACCTGGCACTTGGTAAGCCCTAATTATTATTTTTTTTAATTTCATTTTTAAGGGACACATAATAATTGTACATATTTTTGGGGTACAGGGTGAGGTTTCGATATGCAGATACATTGTGTAATGATCCAATCGGGGTAATTAGCATTTCTATCACCACGAACTTTTATCGTTTCTTTGTGATGAGAATGTCCAACTTCTTCTTTTGTAGCTTTTTTGAGATATACGTTATTAACTGTGGTCACTCTGCTGTGCGTGGGAGCAGCGCTTGTTTCTCCTGTCTCACCATAACATTGTCCCTGTTGTCCAGTCTCTCCCGGTCCTCTCCCTTTCCTAGCATCTAGTAACCTCTGTTATACTCTCTACTTTTTTTTTGAGACAAAGTCTCACTCTGTTGCCTGGGCTAGAGTGCAGTGGTATCATCATAGCTCACTTGTAACCTCAACCTCCTGGGCACAAGTGATCCTCCTGCTTCAGCCTCCTAAGTGGCTAGGACTGCAAGCGTGTGCCACCACGCCCAGCTAGTCTTTTAATTTTTTGTAGAGATGGGGTCTTGCTATGTTGCTCAGGCTGGTCTTGAACTCCTGGCCCCCAGCAATCCTCCTGCCTTGGCCTCCCAAAGTGCTAGGATTGCAGATGTGAGTCACTGTGCTTGGCCTACTCTCTACTTCTCTGAGCTCAACTTTAAAAAATCCCACAAGCGAGATCATGGAGTGTTCATCTTTCCGTGCCTGTCTTATTTCACAATGTCTTCCAGGCTCACCCATATTGTTGCAAATGACAAGATTTCATTCTTTTTCATTGCCTAATAGTATTCCATTGTGCATATGTACCGCATTCCCTTTATTTGTTAATGAGTATTTGGATCACCTATCGTGAGTAGTGCTGCAATAAACATGGGAGTACAAATACCTCTTCAACATTTTAATTAATTATGTTATTTTATCATCGATCTCACGGAGACAGAGAATAGAATGACGGTTACCAGAAGCTGGGAAGGGTAGAGGGGAGGGGGATAAAGTGGGGTGGTTAATGGGTGCAAAAATATCGTCACATACTTAGATGAAATGAGCAATATTTGATAGCACAACAAAGTGACTAGAGTCCACAGTAAGTTATGATATACTTTAAAATAACTGAAAAGGCCGGGCGCGGTGGCTCACATCTATAATCCCAGCACTCTGGGAGGCCAAGGCGGGAGGATCTCTTAAGGTCAGGAGTTTGAAACCAGCCTGAGCAAGAGCAAGATCCCCGTCTCTACTAAAAACAGAAAGAAATTAATTGGCCAACTGAAAATATATAGAAAAAATGAGCCGGGCGTGGTGGCGCATGCCTGTAGTCCCAGCTACTCGGGAGGCTGAGGCAGGAGGATCGCTTGAGCCCAGGAGTTTGAGGTTGCTGTGAGCTAGGCTGACGCCACAGCACTCACTCTAGCCTGAGCAACAAAGTGAGACTCTGTCTCAAAAAAAAAAAAAAAAGGGAAAAAGAAAAAATAACTGAAAGAGTGGATTTGGAATGTTCCTAATGATAAATATTTGAGGTGTTGGATACCCCAATTACCCTGATTTGATTAACACACACTGTATGCCTGTATCAAAACATCACACGTGCCCTATAAAGATATACGACTATTATGTACTCATAATAATTAAAAATAATTACGTTATTTTAATACAAATGCTAACTCCCTCCCTCCCCCTTTACCGTCCTTCCCGGAGCTCCAAAACCAGGGGAGGAGAATTCCATGTAACTCTAGAAGGCAGGGATCACGTTTCATGGCTAGCCTAAAAATGGTTTCACGTGGCTGCATGCTGGTTCCGGCCAGGAGTGGGTCCGTCTGTCTCTTGTTCTCGGGGTTGGCGGGTCGCCCAGCTGGGGACCCCACCCTGCTTCTCGGGGACGGGGGGTTCTGGTGCAGGTAGACTTCTGCCAGACCGCTGAGAGGTTCCTTTCGGATTCGAATCCTGCCAAAGGCCTTGCTGGACCCTGGCTGCCTTATTCCCATCACACTGTTTGCTCTGTCTCAATCAAAGCCGTTTGAAACACTGTACTTAATTTACCACCTAATTACTCTTACCTTGTTTGTTTAATGAAGCTTACCTAATGACTCCGGTGATCTTCTCGAAACCTTAGGTGGAGATTTTACTTTTCCCTTTGTAATTTGTGATTTTGATATTAATGTCTTATGACCTTGGTGCTTAATCATAAAGTCATCAGGAACGTAATTGATTTGAAACTAACCATGCCCTGAAGTGTGTACATGTCAAATGGACTCAGATTGATCCAGTGAGTTTAAATAAAGCTTAGGCCAGAGAGCACCGTGACACCTGATAGAAATTTTCCTAAAGCACTTGACTTGAGGGACTCAATTATGCTGCCATCTCAACACAGCAAATTATTGGATAAATGCTTTTTTTGTGTGTGCATTTATCACAGACTGAAAAGATAGGACAGTTCAAAGGAAAAAAAAGAAAAAACCCTGGGAAAAGTTAGACAAGTGTAAAATGTTCTATTTATAATTCTCCCTTCTGGAAAGCTGCACAGAACTCACATTTTGAGAGCATGCAGGTTTGAAATATATATATATATATTTTATATATATATTTACATGTTTTGTTTCACAGTCTGACAACATCATTGCCTCAAGTTGAAAATGGTTGTAAATTAAGTGGCGATAATAGAAGCAATGGAAAAACACAAGAGCCATTTGGGATGAGTTTGCTGCTTTCTTTTTTTTTTCTTTTTTTTTTTTTTGATCTTTTTTTCAGGGGTGATCAATAATATCAGCTCTTCTCCCATAGAGAAGTTTTCTCTGGGCAAATGAACTCACAGGAGCAATGCTGAGGTTTCCAAGGCAGGGTGGTTCTGTGGCGTTTCTGCCAAATGACAGGTCCATTTAGTGCTAATTGGCCCTAATCGGCACTCCTGCCCCCAGAGAGGCCCCGTTCTTCTACCTGCCTCAGCGGCAGTCCTCCAAACCTGTGGAGGCCCTCTCTGCCTTTGAAAAATAGCAGGCATGATTTCCCAGTGGATGTCTTTGAACCAAAGGTGGCTGGGCACAGGGAATTGAGCCCGATTCCAGAAAAGACTTGGTTCCCAGGGCCCAGGGCTCCCCGAGGTCCTGGCGGGGGACGCTCACGCTGAGTTTTGGTGTGACTGATCTCTCCACATACGTTTTCCTTCTGCAGGCAGCCCCGGCGCCTCCTGGCGTGCTTTCGCGTCTCTGGTTCCCATCTCTTGCAAGTCAGTCATTTTGCTTGACTCCCCTTTTTTAAAAGAGTTTTTAAAGAAATGTGTCTTGCAGCTAGTCTCTGACGCCCTGGCGTGCTGGCGCTGCCCTGCTCAGCGGTGGTGCTGGCGCCAGCTTCCTCGTGGGTCTCCTTGGGTTCTAGAATGTTCTCCCTGCTGCACGCCCCTTAAGGACAGCGTCCCTGACTGCAGCCCTCACCCCCGTGTGCCCAGGGCCGAGCGCAGCATTGGACAGGAAGCACACGCTCAGTAAATACTTCTTCCCTTCCCTTCCCTTCCCTCCCCTCCCCTCCCCTCCCCTCCCCTCCCCTCCCCTTCCCTTCCTTTCCTTTCCTTTCCTTTCCCTTCCTAGACAGAGTCTCACTCTGTTGCCCAGGCTAGAGTGAGTGCCGTGGCGTCAGCCTAGCTCATAGCAACCTCCAACTCCTGGGCTCAAGCGATCCTCCTGCCTCAGCCTCCCGAGTAGCTGGGACTACAGGCATGCACCACCATGCCCGGCTCATTTTTTCTATATATATTAGTTGGCCAATTAATTTCTTTCTATTTATAGTAGAGACGGGGTCTTGCTCTTGCTCAGGCTGGTTTCAAACTCCTGACCTCGAGCAATCCTCCCACATCGGCCTCCCAGAGTGCTGGGATTACAGGCGTGAGCCACCGTGCCCGGCCCCGAAGGGTGTTTGAAGGACTTAACTTTATTCCTGTCACTCTCCTGATTATAGACACACACACAGAGAACTTTCCATGGCGCCCCACTGGTATACCGTCCAAATTCTGAGCTTACGAGCTGTGCCAGCCCTGCGTGACACAGCCCCTGTGTGACCGTCCAGTCTCCTTGCCCCTCACAGCCAGCGCCCACGGCCGCCCACGGCACCACGGCACGCGCTTCTGTCACAGTGGTTCTCTTTCCTTCAGATATGTCACCGTCTGTCTCCCCTCTGGGTTTTTTGCACACTTTGGACAGTGTGCCTAGAACATGTGAGCCCATCTTTCTCCCTAACTATATTCCCCATTTGCCCTAGTGTACGAGTTAGAAACGTTTTCGATTGCAGGTCACGAGAGAAAACCCCGAACTTAGAGTAACTCTAATAGGAGCTCACCCCCCCCACCCCTCATAACAAGAAATGAGAGGTAGCAGCTAACATTGCTTCAGCAGCATGACAATGCCAGGGCTGGTTCTGTGCCGTTCTCTTTTGTCTCAACCTGGTTGCCTCGTGATCAGAATGTGGCTGCTGCAGCTCCAGGCATTACATCCACATCCAAGGCAGGAAGAGTGGGAAAGGCCTAAGCCAGCCATTTGTCTCTTTCATGAGAAAAGTAAATTCCCCTCCCACCCCAGAAACACCTCCAGTAGACTTCCGTTGGAGTTACCTTGGCTGAACTTGGTCACGCGGACACCTCTAGCTTCCAGAAAGGAAGCTTCCAGAAAGGCTGGGAAGCTATTCAGCCTGTCGAGCTTCCACAGACGAGGGAGCAAAGGTTTGCACATGGCTACTCAGCGAACCTGCCCGAGGGTCTTCCTTATTGACCCGGCTCTGAGTCACCCTCTGGCCTCAGCTCAGCTGCCCCTTCCTCTCGGAAGATTCCCCGACCCCTCACCTTTCGGGGACTGATTTAGCTGTCCCCCCATCATCCTGGCCTCTGACGTTTTCCCCAGTCTTGAATTTATTTGCTTAACCTTACTCTGTTTGCGGAATGTGTGAAATCAAGCCCTTCAAAAAACACCAAAAAAAACAGGGAAAGATGTCCATTCGTGATAAAATACATAAACAAATACTGCCGCCTGAAGCCTCCCTACTTTAATCAGCATTTTGCTTGTTTTATCACCAAGTCAATGTGCAAGCAAAGTCCCCATGGCTTCTTGGGACAGTCCCACCACTCCCCCCAGGGGACAAGCTCCCAGGAAAGCGCTGGTGGCTTTGTCCCCTCATTCGTGCTTGTCCAAACCCCACCAAATGCAGACCGGATGCTCTCTGTTTTGTCGCTGTATCAGCAGTGTCAGTACCGTATCAATAGTCATCAGTACCGTATCAATAGTCATCAGTACCGTATCGATAGTCATCAGTACCCTATCAATAGTGATCAGTACAGTACCAATAGTCATCAGTACAGTGCCGATAGTCATCAGTACCGTGTCGATAGTCATCAGCACAGTATCGATAGTCATCAGTACAGTACCAATAGTCATCAGTACAGTGCCGATAGTCATCAGTACCGTGTCGATAGTCATCAGCACAGTATCGATAGTCATCAGTACAGTACCAATAGTCATCAGTACAGTGTCGATAGTCATCAGTACCGTGTCAATAGTCATCAGTACAGTATCGATAGTCATCAGTACAGTACCAATAGTCATCAGTACAGTACCAATAGTCATCAGTACCGTGTCAATAGTCATCAGTACAGTATCGATAGTCATCAGTACAGTACCAATAGTCATCAGTACAGTGCCGATAGTCATCAGTACCGTGTCGATAGTCATCAGTACAGTATCGATAGTCATCAGTACAGTACCAATAGTCATCAGTACAGTACCAATAGTCATCAGTACCGTGTCAATAGTCATCAGTACAGTATCGATAGTCATCAGTACAGTACCAATAGTCATCAGTACAGTGCCGATAGTCATCAGTACCGTGTCGATAGTCATCAGTACAGTATCGATAGTCATCAGTACAGTACCAATAGTCATCAGTACAGTACCAATAGTCATCAGTACCGTGTCAATAGTCATCAGTACAGTATCGATAGTCATCAGTACAGTGTCGATAGTCATCAGTGCCGTGTCATTAGTCATCAGTACAGTATCGACAGTCATCAGTGCCCTATCGATAGTCATCTGATGACTATTGATACGGTACTGATGACTATTGATACGGTACTGACTCTATTGATATGGTACTGATGACTATTGATACGGTACTGATGACTATTGATAAGGTACTGATGACTATTTATATGGTATGGATGACTATTGATACAGTACTAATGAGTATTGATACAGTATTGATGACTATTGATATGGTACTGATGACTATTGATACGGTACTGACTCTATTGATACGGTACTGATGACTATTGATATGGTACTGATGACTATTGATACGGTACTTATGACTATTGATACGGTACTGACTCTATTGATACGGTACTGATGACTATTGATACGGTACTGATGACTATTGATACGGTACTTATGACTATTGATACAGTACTGACTCTATTGATACGGTACTGATGACTATTGATACGGTACTGATGACTATTGATACGGTACTGATGACTATTGATATGGTATGGATGACTATTGATACAGTACTAATGAGTATTGATACAGTATTGATGACTATTGATATGGTACTGATGACTACTGTTACTGTACTGATGACTATTGATACAGTATTGATCACTATTGGTATGATATTGATGACTATTGATATGATATTGATGATTATTGATACAATATTGATGACTGTGGTAGCCATGGGCTGTTTTTCTCCCCAGCATCCTTTCCCTGTTCTTTGAGCGACAGCTCTGATGCTTCTATGTGGCCATTCTCTTTCCAGTCTCAATCCGCGTGGGGTAGAAGAGGGTCAACCCCCGACCACTGGACTAGCACATTCCCTTGGCCGTAGTAGCCATGGGATCCATGCCAGGCCAAGCACGGCCCAAGAGACTCCATTCTAGGATTTTTATTCGAATTCCTGAAGAAGTGGGATTCTGCTTTCCTGCTGGATCCGATGCTGGCCAGGGTGGGGTCCCAGGAGCTGTCGGCAGCACTTGGCGACTACTTGCAGCTTAGGATGGCACCAACGCCAAGGTGTTGTGGAGTCCACACACGGAGCGGGAAGCTGGCTCACGGTGACATCTTTTGAACCCTGAATCAACTGATACTTAAAGCCAGCTGTACCCTAGGTCACGAGCCGAACAAGTCGCCCTTTTAGCTTCAGCCAGTTTGAGTTGCATTTCCTATAGCTTAATATCAACAGAATCCCTGCTGCACCATGGCCAACAATACGGAGAGACGTCATTGCTCCAGGACAAGTTCTCGTCTTTTTCCCCTGGAAACTTTGGTCTTAGAATGCAAAGGAGGAATGACAGTGAGAATTCCAGGCACGAGGACCGGGAATGCAGGTGGGAGTGGCGGAATGCGGCTGCCCGGACTTTCGATTGTTAGTGCTGTTCTCGCTATTGTCGGCCACCTTAGTGGCCCTCAGTGGCAGGATTTACTGCAGAGGCAGATTTCAGTGGAAAGAATTTTGTTATTTCAGCACAAATTTTTGTTGTTGTTGGTAGGGGCTTTTCATGGTTTGCTTTTTATCCATCAAAAGTGATGGTTTAAGTAGTCGCTGAATTAGAGACTCTCTTGATTGGAAAGGGTCCTAGAAGCCACCTCGTTCAACCTCATTAAGCCTCTGCTTCTTCAACAGTAAAACAGAGAAAATCAGAGCGTGCACCTCGTGGGGCCACCAGCTGTCACCTCCACTAAACTCTGATAGGGACTTGCATTTAGGACTCCACAGAAATGGCTTAGTTTGAATAGTTTCAGTGGTGGGAGTTCACTGTCCCATGTTAGAGGATCCATGTAGTGCTTCTTTACAAAATTACACATTTTAAACATGTAAATGGCACGGCGACATGCACGTGTAGTCCCAGCTCCTCGGGAGGCTGAAGCGGGAGGATCGCTGGAGTCCAGGAGTTCGAGGTTGCTGTGAGCTGTGATTACACCGCTAAACTCAAGCCCGGGTGACAGAGTGAGACCCCTGTCTGTATCAATGAATGCATGAATGAAGGAAGGAGTTAATGGTTCAATGGCTCTCTCTGGGCCTCAGTTTTCTCATCTGTAGGATGGGTGTAATAACAGCACCTCGTGCATGAGGTGGTTATGCGCTATGAGGAGGGAATGGATGCGGCCCAGTGCCCCTCCAGAGTCGCTGTCCACTGTCCTGACCCCGCTCTGTGTCTGGGAGGCCAACCCGAGTGGCTGTGGCCACAGGCTCCGCTGCCTTCTGGATTTGGAGGGTCTCCGCCCGCAGGAAACAGGAGGCTGGGGCAGGAGAGAGGCAGGTCGGGCTCAGTCCTGGGGGTCAGCGTGAGCTGACTGTGTCCTGTCCCCGAGGGCCCACGCCCCTGCTGGGCAGCCCTCTTCGTAGGACCTGGCCCCTGCTCTGTGTCCTTGTGGCCTCAGGGCCCGGGGGATGACAGCTCCACGGTCCCTGGGCCCCGGGGCACTGCACTGTCCCTGTGGCTTCTCTCCCTCTTGCCCACACCTTTGCAAGCGGGCGTTCTGTCGGGCTCTTCTCAGAGCCCCCGGTTCGAGCCTGCCCTCTGCTTTTGCTGGCCGGTGACGGACCCCCGGCAAGACCGGGGACAGCGCCTGGCACAACTCAGCACTGTCTCCCGCTGTTGTCCCTTTGTCATCCGTAGAGCAGGCAGACCATCGCGTTCATGATGCATGTGTGGCCTGACCGTCAATTTCATTGTCCCAGGTCTCCTCTTCTTAATCAGATCTTGTGGTTTTACTGTCGCGAATTGCGAGCGGCTTTGAGGAATGAAAGGCTCTCCCCTCTGAGTGAGGCGGGAAAGAACGGATTGGGGGCCACCGCCTCCAGTCCCCACACACCGCGTGGGACTCTCAGCACCCCGGTATTCTGAGCTTCCCTTCGCATAACCCCCAGGGCTTAACTATAACCCAAGAGATTCCCTACTGATGCCAAGCTAACGTATGCAAACTCAAATGCACCCCTCGGGAGGCATGCCGCGGCTGCACGTTTGTGTTCCCCTCAAGTTTTTATGTTGCAGCCTTTTTAATTAATTAATTTATTTTTGAGACAGAGTCTCACTTTGTTGCCCAGGCTAGAGTGAGTGCCGTGGCATCAGCCTAGCTCACAGCAACCTCAAACTCCTGGGCTCAAGCAATCCTCCTGCCTCAGCCTCTCAAAAAGCTGGGACTACAGGTACACACCCCTATGCCAGCTAATTTTTCTATTTCTTGTAGAGATAGGGTCTCGCTCTTGCTCAGGCTAGTCTCAAACTCCTTGGCTCAAGCCATCCACCCACCTTGGCCTCCCACAGTGCTAGGATTACAGGCGTGAGCCACCACACCTAGCCTAATACCATTTTCAAAGCCATTTTTCAGAAAAGGAAACCCAGACACCAAGAGTTTATTTTTTTTATTTGTTAATTAATTCATTTTTTTTTGAGACAGAGTCTCACTCTGTTGCCCTGGCTAGAGTGCCATGGCATCGGCCTAGCTCACAGCAGCCTCAAGCTCCTGGGCTCAAGCGATCCTCCTGCCTCAGCCTCCCGAGTAGCTGGGACTACAGGCATGCGCCACCTGGCTAATTTTTTCTATATATTTCTAGTTGGCCAATTAATTTCTTTCTATTTATAGTACGGACGGTGTCTCGCTCTTGCTCAGGCTGGTTTTGAACTCCTGACCTCGAGCAATCCACCCGCCTCGGCCTCCCACAGTGCTAGGATGACAGGCATGAGCCACTGCGCCCGGCCATGTTGTAGCCTTAATCCCTGAAGTGATGGGAGTTGGAGGTGGGGCTTTGGGGAGATAATTAGGTTTAGATGAGGTCATGGTAGTGAGCTCCCCGTGATGGGATTAGTGTCCTTATAAGAAGAGGAAGAGCCAGCCTGAGCAAGAGTGAGACCCTGTCTCTACTAAAAATAATAGAAATTAGCTGGACAACTGAAAAAAAATATATATATATATAAATTAGCCGGGCGTGGTGGTGCATGCCTGTAGTCCCAGCTACTTGGGAGGCTGAGGCAGGAGGATTGCTTGAGCCCAGGAGTCTGAGGTTGCTGTGAGCTAGGCTGATGCCACGGCACTCACTCTAGCCTGGGCAACAAAGTGAGACTCTGGGCTGGTTGCAGTGGCTCACACACTCTGGGAGGCCGAGGTGGGAGGATCGCTCGAGGTCAGGAGTTCAAAACCAGCCTGAGCAAGAACAAGACCCCATCTCTACTATTAATAGAAAGAAATTAATTGACCAACTAATATATATATGGAAAACATTAGCCAGGCATGGTGGCGCATGCCTGTAGTCCCAGCTACTCGGGAGGCTGAGGCAGGAGGATCGCTTGAGCCCAGGAATCTGAGGTTGCTGTGAGCGAGGCTGATGCCACGGCACTCACTCTAGTCTGGGCAACAAAGTGAGACTGTGTCTCAAAAAAAAAAAAACACACACACACAAAAAAACAAAAACAAAGTGAGACTCTGTCTCAAAAAAATCCCAAAAAAACAAAAACGAAGTGAGACTCTGGCTCAAAAAAAAAAGCAAGCAAGCCAGCTTGTTTCTCCTGTCTGGTCTCTGCAACCAGGCAACCAATCGTTGCCCAAACCACCCGTCATCAACCACGAGTCCCCAAAGTGTCATCTGCGACCCATAGCACTTGTGGCCCCAGGAGACCTTCTTTTTTCCTGGTAGATTTTCTGAATCTCCTTTTTTTTTTCCTGACTGTCCTATAAAATGCACCGAGACATTATGCTAATGCTGTATCTCTCCAACCAAGTCCTACTGAGGATCGAGTCTATTTTTCCGAGACAAAGCTGAGTTTTAATGTAGTGGCCCCTGACATTTCCCCTTCCAGGCACACGCAGGGTGCTGCGGAGGGCCAGGCCTCGGGAAATCTGTGGCGCATGGCTGTGCTCCGCGCCCGGCTGCAGTCACCCCCGGCTCGCCGGCTTTCAACTAGAAGGAAATGAGTGGAGACAGCTGCGCCGTGTGCCCCAGACTCAGAAAGATCAACCCCCGGCCTCGGGGCTGGCTTTGTCCCTCTGACGCTGAAAATTGTCATTTACGTTTTTTTTGGTGTTTTCTGAGCAGCTTTCATGTGCCTGGTTTAACCTTTAAGACCGTCCCCCCTCCCCTCTTCCGGTCACTTCTCCCTCTCGCCCAGGCTTTGAGAATGCCACAAACCTGGAGGCACCTGCAGGGAACAGGGTGGCCCTACTGAGCCACACACGTGCACTCCCAACTGGGGTCTTTGGAGGGAGGTTCTTGGACCCAAGGAATGGAGTCCTACTCCCCCCTGTGATTGCAATTCTGTTTGGAATAAGGGCGGATGGGGACATGGCTGCCCTTTGCCCCCTGCAGCCTAAGGCACAGGTGGATGGGTGGCAGCTTTGGTGAGGACTGAAGCTAGGGCACCTTCTGGGGAAGGACTCCGAGCTGTGACATTTACCCACATGTTGAGACCTGAAGGGAAGGCTATGGCATCATTTTGTTTGGGCTTTTTCTATAAGGGAACTGTATGAGTTAGTCATTGCTGCGTAACAAACCACTCCAAAACTTGATAGCTTAAAACGACACCATTTAGTCAGCATTAGCACGATTTTGTGGGTCAACAATTTGGCCAGCCTCAGTTGGCCAGTGCTTCCGGTCTGTGCTGGGCTGGGCTGGCCCCACGGGCATGGCCAGCTGCCGGGTTGGCCTCAGCTGGGATGGCTGGTGCCACGTGGGCTCTGATCATCCAGCACGCCAGCCTGGGCTTGTTCACACGGCGGTAGAAGGGTCCCCAGAGCAAGTGCAGAAGAGCACAGAGTCTCTTGAGGCCTAGACTGAGAACTGGCCTGATGTCACTCTGTCGGTGAAAGCAAGCCACAAGACCAGCCCCAGTTCTGGGAGGGGAGAACTGGGCTCCACCTTTAAGCATTTTTTTTTTTTTTTTTTTTTTTTTTTTTTTGAGACAGAGTCTCACTTTATTGCCCAGGCTAGAGTGAGTGCCGTAGCGTCAGTCTAGCTCACAGCAACCTCAAACTCCTGGGCTCAAGCAATCCTCCTGCCTCAGCCTCCCAAGTAGCTGGGACTACAGGCATGCGCCACCATGCCCGGCTAATTTTTTTTTTTTTTTTGTATATATATATTAGTTGGCCAATTAATTTCTTTCTATTTATAGTAGAGACGGGGTCTCACTCTTGCTCAGGCTGGTTTCGAACTCCTGACCTCGAGCAATCCACCCGCCTCGGCCTCCCAGAGAGCTAGGATTACAGGCGTGAGCCACCGCGCCCGGCCCACCTTTAAGCATTTTTCCCATTTCTGCAATCAATAAACAGGGAGTGGGCCGGGCGCGGCGGCTCACACCTGTCATCCTAGCACTCTGGGAGGCCAAGGCGGGAGGATTGCTCAAGGTCAGGAGTTCGAAACCAGCCTGAGCAAGAGCGAGACCCCCGTCTCTACTAAAAAGTAGAAAGAAATTAATTGGCCAACTAAAAATATATAGAAAAAATGAGCCAGGCATGGTGGCGGATACCTGTAGTCCCAGCTACTCGGGAGGCTGAGGCAGGAGGATCGCTTGAGGCCAGGAGTTTGAGGTTGCTGTGAGCTAGGCTAACGTCACGGCACTCTAGCCCAGGCAACAGGGTAAGACTCTGTCTCAAAAAAAAAAAGAAAAAAAAAAAAAGAAAGAAAAAACCAGGCAGTGATTTTCCAAATCTGCTTCTCAAGGCCTAGGGCCTCCATGGAAGGGTGTCAGGGGCCACCGTGGGGTCAAGATTAAAGTTGGAGCTGCCCTCTGTCCTCTCCCACCTCCACCCGGAGTAACTCACTTTTATCCGCAGGATATACTGGACTTCCCATCAAGATTTCATCTGAACAAGGTTGCCATGGTTAAAAGATGTTTGAATACCAATTAGTGAGAAGTGCTGTCAGGCCCTCCCTGCCTCCTGCTGTCCTCGGTGACTCACAGAATCGCGCCTCCTGCTCTGGGCGAAAGAGAACTAGTGCCAAGACGTAAGAAGATTCTGGCCTTGGCCATTCACTCCTCACTCCAGGCACCTCCAATCCCCTTGCGACCTCAGTTTCCTACTCTGTAAAAATGAAGCGGAAGACAGTAATGCCCAGTAGAAGATCCACAGAAGACTCTGGTGGGCAGTGTTGTCCTTACATTCTAACTGAGAACTCAGTTTCCAGTTGCTAAGTGGTCTGGTTTGGAATTTTTCTAGGAAGACATTAAACAACAACAACAAAAAAAAGCAAAACAAAACCCCCAGCAAATCTCTCTGCCCATTGGACTGCAAGCAAATGGTAAAATTCAGCTGTTAGAGATTCATTCCTTTGGCTGAATACATTCAGGTGTTCTTACTCGATTTAATACTTAGCTTGAATTGGTTGGTCGGATCTTTTTCTTCCGTGAGTATCAAGGAGAACGCTAGGCACTGAGAGAAAAAATGTGAACTTTGATGGAAAGTTTTGCAAGGGACGGGAAGATGATGGGAACAAGAGAGAGGATAGGTTGGGGGTACAAGCGGAAGATGGGCGGGAGGAACGAGGAGGCTTGTCCCTTTAGGCTGGTGGGAGGAGAGCCAAGAGGGACTTGGCGACCTTTCCTGCCGGGCCTGGAGTTGAGAGTTTTTGCACTGGGTGCCCAGGGAGGGACGGTTCACCCCCCAGCTTCACCCGTCGTGGTCCTTAAATGGTTCCGGGCCCTCCAGGCCGTGCGGGATCATTCAAAGCCGCCATGGCCACCACCCAACGGGAAGGAACCCGGTCCCCTTGAGTGATGGAAGACCAAGGATTTTCCCAGATCTGCTCCCCCCACCCCCCCCTCCACAGACAATGAGCAGGTGGCCCATCGAATCGCTCCTGCCCGGCAGGATCTTCCACGGCTCTCAGCAGAAGCTTCCAGAAGCTTCCGGAAGCTTCCAGTCGGCCAGGCCTGGGCGAGCAGGCTGCAGCTTGCCAAGGGCACGATGGGCCGGGGAGGGCAGATGGCTCCCGACTGGCTTTCCAGGCACCGCACACAGACTGGGGCGCACTGAGGGCTGGTGCCCCATCTCTGGGTGACAAGAAGTGGCCAGGAGGCGGATCGCTCAAGGTCAGGAGCTCGAGACCAGCCTGAGCAAGAGCGAGACCCCGTCTCTACTAAAAATAGAAAGAAATTAACTGGCCAACTAAAAATATATAGACTCGAGGGGGGAGAGGGGCATGGGCAATATATGTAACCTTAACACTTGTACCCCCATAATATGCTAAAAAAATAAATTTGATAACCCCCTAAAATATATATATATATAGAAAAAATTAGGGAAATTAATTGGCCAACTAAAAACATACAGAAAAAATGAGCCTGGCATGGTGGCGCATGCCTGTAGTCCCAGCTACTCGGGAGGCTGAGGCAGAAGGATCGCTTGAGCCCAGGAGTTGGAGGTTGCTGTGAGCGAGGCTGACGCCACGGCACTGTAGCCCGGGCGACAGAGTGAGACTCTGTCTCAAAACAACAACAACAACAAGAAAAAGCCGGTGGCCTCGCCAGCCGCCTGCGCACCAGCTCTGGAGCAAACCCGCCACCGCCCGTCCCACTGGCTGTCCTCACCACGCGGCTGCCACCCCTCCCGCCAGCGCGGCCCGTGCCCCCTGTCTCCGAGGGGGCGTGGGGCGGACCTGACCGAGGGACTCTGGCCGGGCGGGTGCGGTGTGGCCTGCAAAGCAGTGTCCCCCGCAGGACCTGGGGCTGCCTGGGTCCCTCTCGCTCTCCCTGGGGACATTCGCCCTGGACCCTGGCCACCGAAATGTCAGGAAGTGGAGGCTACGCGGGAGGGCGCACCTGCGTGTTCCCACGGGTGGGCCTCGCTGGGCCCTGCGGTGACAGCGTGTGAGCCCGGTGCCTGCGGCTGAAGTCTCTCCCTGGTGGCAACAGTCCGCGTGCAAATAATACAGACGCAGCAGAAGTGCCACCTGCTCGCGGTCGCTGCCTCACCGTCATGGCATGCACAGCGGCTGGTCTGCAGACACCTGTCCCGCTGCGCCATCCACAGGGCTCCCCGGGGCTGGCCGCTGACACTGGCCACGCTGCCTGAGGCAGACCAGGCGAGCTCTACCCTGCGATGCCCGGGTCACCCGTGAGCCAAAGAGGGGCCCTGGGCGTGCAGCAGGTGGCGCGGGGGGGACAGGGCAGGTGGCCGGGCTTTTCCAGCTGCATTTTGTGCGGGGAGCCTGAGGTGGGCAGGAGGGAGGCCTGGTGGGACGGTGCTCAGGGACCCCGGCACACCGACGGCACAGGACAGGTGGCCAGGGGCCCAGGTGGGCTGGGCTGGGCGTGTCATCGGAGACTTTAGGAGGAACTTTCATCCAAGACCCAGGCGTCCTCAAACTACGGCCCGCGGGCCACATGCCACCTGCCTAGGATGTTTATCTGGCCCGCCAGGTGTTTTTGCCGCACTGCCTGTCCTGCTTAGCAGCCGACTCGTCCCGGGCCCGCAGTGCACACTCTCCAGCGGTCTGAGGGACAGTGGACTGGCCCCCCTGTTTAAAAAGTTTGAGGACCCCTGGTCCAAACCTTAGGGCGTCATGAAAAGGATAACAGAGAAGGTTGACTAGAAATTGCCCAGTGAAAGAAAAAGGCAGGCCAGGCACGGTGGCTAACGCCTGTAATCCCAGCGCTCTGGGAGGCCGAGGCGGGAGGATCGTTTGAGCTCAGGAGTTTGAGACCAGCCTGAGCAAGAGCGAGACCCTGTCTCTACTAAAAAATAGAAAGAAATTAATTGGCCAACTGAAAATATATAAAAATGAGCCGGGCATGGTGGCGCATGCCTGTAGTCCCAGCTACTCGGGAGGCTGAGGCAGGAGGATTGCTTGAGCCCAGGAGATTGAGGTTGCTGTGAGCGAGGCTGATGCCATAGCACTCACTCTAGCCTGGGCAACAGAATGAGACGATGTCTTAAAAAAAAAAAAAAGAAAGAAAGAAAGAAAAGAAAAAGGAAAGGGAATTCCGGGTGGAGGGGAAATTTTGAACAAAAGCCTGGTGGAGGAAAACATGATTTGCAAATCTGAGGATGGTAGGAATGTCAATGAGCTCAAGAACATTCTCTAGAACCGCTGGGCTGCGCTCTTCAAAATGTCAGTATTATGGAGGACAAAGAAAGGCTAACACACAGTCTCAGGGTAAAAGACATGATATACACACGTCCACCAAATGCAGGCATGGTCCTGGACTGTCCCAGCTGGGGGGAAGCAGGAACACTACAAATGACATTATTGTGGCAACTGGTGACATTTGAGTGCAGACTGTGGACTAGATGATAGTGTTGTATTGATATTAAATACAATTCTATTTTCTCTTATATAAGAGCACATCCTTCTTATTGATGAAAGGAAATTCATGTCGAAATATTAGGGGTAAGGAGGCATGATGTCTACAACGGACTCTCAAATGTTTCAGGGAGAAAATGATATTTATTTAGGGAGAGGGAATAATAAAGCAAAGATGGCAACATGTTAATTGGTGAAGCTGGGCAAGGGGAATAAGGGATCTCCTTCTTCTATTCTTGCAATTCTTCTCTGCGATTAAAAATTATTCTAAAATAGGAAGTTTTAAAGAAGGAATGGGGAAACAGAAAGTGTAGGCTAAGAGGCAGGGAGGGGAAAGAGAAACATCTGGAAGTCAGGCAGCAGGTTTTATTGGAAGGGACGTTGAGGTACAGAGAGGCTGAATGACTGGTCAGAGGTCACTGAGCAATTAGCGTGGGCTCTGTAGCCCTGACCGTGCTGCTGAGACCCAAGTCTTGCCCCTTTCTGGTCAACCGGAGGGGCCCGGGAGGGAGGAGCGCGTGTCACTATATGGCCTCCGATTTGAGAAAGAGCTCAGCGGTGTCATTTCTACTCAGCATGCAGAAGGGATCCCAGAGCTCCTATTATTTCAGGGTATCATTAATGCGAGTCGTGCCTTGAATCCCACGTGCACTGCCCTGAAGTTTGCCCCATATGTTTGTAAAGGTTGATCACATCTTTGGGGCCTTTTTCTAACGTGAACCGAAGCTGTAAAGTTTCAATTGTTGCAGCTCGTTGGGGCCAAGCGTCTTTTCTGGAGTGTCATAAACGGGCCCAGCATCCGGTACCCGACGTCAGACCAACAGGTGCTCAACCATCTCGACTTCAGAAGACCTGTGATGCTGTCATTTCTTCAATAAGAAATCAGGAGCAAATCTTTCTTTCCTCTTTACAAAGGAGAACGACTCGATAAAAGGTAATGGAATCCTAGCCAAATATGGGTCCAGGCTTCCAAAGGAGACCTTACTGTCACACACTTCTGGCAAAAGTATAAATTGGTACAAGCTCTTTGGAAATCTGTGGGACAGTAGCTAATAAAACTTAATATAAGCTGAATAAAAGCAATTCCATGCATGTGCACTTTAGCTAAGAGAAATCACTGCACACGTTCACCTGAACACATGTATGAAAATATTCATAGTAGCTTTATTAATAATAGTGAAAAACCAGGGATAACCCAAATGTTCATCAACACGAGAATGGATAAATGTGGGATATTCACAAACACAGTCCTACCGAGCCATGGAAGAGAATGAAATACTGAAACATATAACGACATGGCTGAATCTCATGGTTACATAAACACGAAAGAAAACATCTCAGAGTGATTCTATTTATTTGAGGTTTAAGAACAGGTGAATTGGCCGGGCGTGCTGGCTCACACCTGTAATCTTAGCACTCTGGGAGGTCGAGGTGGGAGGATCCCTCAAGGTCAGGAGTTCGAACCCAGCCTGAGCAAGACCCTGTCTTTACTAAAAATAGAAAGAAATTAATTGGCCAACTAAAACTATATAGAAAAAATGAGCCGGGCATGGTGGCGCATGCCTGTAGTCCCAGCTACTCGGGAGGCTGAGGCAGGAGGATTGCTTGAGCCCAGGAGTTGGAGATTGCTGTGAGCGAGGCTGATGCCACAGCACTCTAGCCTGGGCAACAGAGTGAGACTCTGTCTCAAAAACAGAAAAAGATCAGGGGAATCTAATCTATGATGGTAGAGATCAGAGCAGTGAATTTGGGGGGGTTCGATCATGAGAGCGGATTGGAGAGCCATCCAGGGTGCTGGGAATGTTGACGTGGCTTCATCTGGGTGGTAGTTACACAAGTAAGATTTGAGCATTCCACTGCGTATACATTAAATGTTAATAGAAAAATAGATACAAAGAAAAAAAGGGTTCTTTTCCACTGGTAGGGTTGTCTCGAGGGGCTGCAGAATGGGACACCCCAATGACAGTGCGACAGTCACAGTCTGGGGGTGGCTGTGTCTTCGGGCCCCATTTGCAATGGTCAGTCGCGTGTGCTCTGGCCGGGGGGTGACAGGTAAGAGCCGCCAGTCACCCAGGGCACGGTCAACACCTCCGCACCAAGCCAGCGGCTCGGGACGGCTTCCCCCTGCAGGACGGGGGCTGAGGCCAACTCAGGCTCTAGGACAGCTTTTCCCAAACTCCAGTGAGTAAGAGGATCACCTGCTCATGCTGTTCAAACACAGGCTCTGTTCCAGCAGGTTCTAGGTGGGGCCTGAGACTCTGTGTTTCCAACAGCTGCTGCTGCTGCTAGACCAACTAGCAATGCCAAGGTTTCGGAGGCAGACAGGCCAGGGTAGGAATCTTGGCTCTGCCGTTTGTGAGCTCCACAATCGTTGCCAGACGACTTGACCTCTCTGAACCTCGGTGTCTTCTTCTGTAAAATGGCAAGGTGGGGGTGGGGACAGCTGGGATGGCATGGGGAGGGACGGGTGAGACCACCACCTCCCAGAATGGTGTAGGTTAAACAGGATATTAGACACAAAGCGCTTAGCGCCGTGCCTTGCCTGTAGTAAGCTCTCATTAATTGGCAACTGGTTGTATTTATTATATTTAATAAAGAAGGCTTGGGTCCTGGTTTGGAGAAAGCTGAGCGAGTGTGGTTAAGAAGGGCAGGAACTGATGAGCGTTTGTTTCCCTGTTGCCTGATGAAAGAGGATGTTTTTTCTCATTTCTCGATTCTTCCACTCCATCCCATAATCTTTCCTCTGAATTCATCCCCTCGGTCTTCATTATCCAGATGAGATGTGTTATAAGCTGCGTTACCTCTTCGGGCTTCCTCCCACCCCAGGCTAACCCAACTGTCACCGAGCTGGGAGAACTCAGCCAGAACCGAGGCTTGCGGCCGGCCGGGCTGTCAGCCTGTGCCGGAGGCGATGTCTTTGTTAGAAAACCATCCTCCCACCTTGGCTCCTTCTGGGGGGTGGGGGGGGGGCAGACCTGGCTCCTGAGAGCAGAGGCGGGGTCTCTGCGCATGCCCAGGCCCGGCTGCCCCCCTCGGAGCTCGTGCAAGGCCCCTGTGGGGGAAGACATATGGCCCCCAATCTGCGGGCTGTCAGTTGGTGTCTCTTTCAAGAACCGAATTAACTTGTCATCCTGGAGGGAAGACAGAGAAGTGCTTGGCTCTGTGCTGTCTGCAGGACGCTAGGCCTGGCCTGGGTCCAGGTTTGGGGTACTCCTCTCTGGGTGGGAGGTGTGGGGGGCCGTCTGAGTGGGGCCTGGAGCCTGGGGGAGCCCTAAGGCACAGGGAGGATTAATTCTAGAAAGCAGAGTTGTGTTCAGTGAGTGCCAGGCACCAGACCAGGCACGGAAGGCTCAAAAATAGCCACCCAGACCCACAGTGGCACTCCCCACGGAGCGGGGGGACGGAAAGGAGGCAGTTGTAATGCCTCAAGAGAAATGCTTAGGTGGGGGGTGCAGGGGCCAGAGAAGGAGGAAGACGGGGGTGGGGGGTGGGGGGGTGGGAGCCAGCCTTGGAGGACAGCCTTACCCCGAACACACTTTGCGACAGTCATGCCCTTGCGTAGACCCTCCCCGTGTTGAGTCTGCAGGGGCCCGTGTGGCCGGTGGGATTTGGTGGAAGTGGCCCAGGTGACTTCCAAGGCTGGGTTATAAAAAGCCTCGTTGGCCTGGCGCGGTGGCTCACGCCTGTCATCCTAGCACTCTGGGAGGCCGAGGCGGGAGGATCGGTCAAGGTCAGGAGTTCGAGACCAGCCTGAGCAAGAGCGAGACCCCTGTCTCTACTAAAAAAAAAAAAGAAAATAGAAAGAAATTAGCTGGACAACTAAAAATATACAGAAAAATATTAGCCAGGCATGGTGGCGCTTGCCTGTAGTCCCTGTACTCGGGAGGCTGAGGCAGGAGGATCGCTTGAGCCCAAGAGTTTGAGGTTGCTGTGAGCTAGGCTGACATCATGGCACTCTAGCCCGGGCAACAGAGTGAGACTCTGTCTGAAAAAAATAAAAAATAAAAAAAATAAATTATTGCTTGAAGCTTCTAGGGCTGGAGTGGTTTGCTGCACCCTAATAGGTAGCAAGAGAAGAGGGGTTTCTGGGACAAAAGGTGCCCACATGGGGAGCAGAAAGTGGACGCTGGATGGGGGGAGCATCCCGTGGAGGGGTTCATCCAAAAAGCCACCTGGGCAGGAAGGCCAGCATGGGCTACTGGGGCAACAGAGCGGTTGAATATTAACAGAGAGCAAAGGCCAGGCGGGGAGAAGGGCGGAGTGAGCCGGGAGAACAGGGCCGGGGCCTGGGTCAGGGATTCTAAGGGACATACCGTGTGGTTTGGGGGGGCCTTGTATTTATTTACAATTTTGAGAGGTGCAGATGTGAACTTCCCCTGTGAAACTCTCCCAGGTATGCTGCTCTTGCTGTCCCCAGCAGCTGCGACCAACACCGCTCGGGAGGTTTGGTGAAAACAAACGCGAAACGGCCTCATGGGCTGCAAGAAAGAGGGGAGAGGGTTAAGCACCCTTCACGGCGCTGTGACTGTTTTTCCCAAGTCTGGGAAATATTATTCTGTGCCTGACAAGTCCTAGATCCCATTTTGGCAGTATCTAGAAACCCGCTTTCCTGGAATTGGTGATTTATCTGCAAAGTACCTGCCCACCAGGGTTGGGGACTATGTGATGTATAAAAACACGGAGCCAGGCCTTCCCTGAAGTCTCACCTATGCCTACTTTCTTCCCGGGCCCTGGCTAAAAAAAAGAGGACAGTCTACCCCTGCTGCTGCTTCCCCTCGGCCATCCCATCTGCTTCCCTTCCTAGGCCTCCACGTTCTCTGCTGGGAAATGGGCCAATACTGCCGACCTCACCACTGACTTAAGAAAATTAAATGAGGCATTGAGGGTCAAGAAGGAGCAAGAAAGCCCACGCACAGGGCACTCCCAGCAAACGGAGGCGATCGTGAACCTTGTCCCGGCCTTGGGGCTCTGGTCTCACCCTCGGGCCTGCTGTCAGGGGAGCAGGGACAGAACGAAGGCGCTGTCCCCGGCTGGCATCGCCAGTGGCCCAGGCCACGTGTTGTCCCAGCACGCAGAGGGGCTCACAGTCCCCGGCGGCCACGGCTATTAATTAGTAGCTCACGTTTCTTGAGCTCTCACTGGGCTACAACTGAGTTTTCTCCTTTAATCCTCATAAAAAAATCCTGCAGCCTGGAAACCTTTTACAACTGAGGAAATTGAGGAGGAGCGGGGAGAACTTGCCCAAAGCTATGAAGCCGGGAGGAGCCTGGGCTGGAATTGGAACATTCCAGAGACTGCTGCTTGGCTGCTGCCCTGCAAAGGGGCTTGTACCAGCGAGAGACTGTGCAGGATGGATTGGCAGGACGTGCCCAGTGCCTCTCATCGTTCTCAGGAACTTAGATGACCCGCACCTTGTCTTTGTTTTCGTGCAGCCCCTTCAATGAGCATGTCTGCTGACTTTATTTTTCCCTGCAAGTCCAAGTGTAAAAGCAGCAAAGCAAGGATCCATTTAATCCCAGTTCCCCAGTTACTAGGGGGAAAGAGCCTCAGAAAACGCCAGGCGACGCTCTGAGGTTTTGGAGCGTGATCTTTAGCTTACACTAGACGACCAGGACTCTTTTTTTTTTTTTTTTCATCTTTGTCCCCTCTGTCCTCAGAGCATCTTTGCCCCCCATCTTTGTCATCTTTGTCCCCTCTGTCCCCTGCCTGGCCCATAGTAGATGTTAAATGACTATTACTATTAATAGCTACTGAATGGGGCGGGGGTGCAGGGTCCACCTCTCTATCAAGCCCAGTGGACAGGGTGCCTGGGTGCAGACACTGTTAGGGGCCCATGACAATGTTGGAACTTTAATTTCTTATAAAAACAGAAGAAAAGGTAAACATAAAAATAGTAAGTATGGGAGGGGGGCGGGTATATACATACATAATGAGTGAGATGTGCACCATCTGGGGGATGGTCATGCTGGAGACTCAGACTTTTGGGGGGAGGGGGGGAAATGGGCATTTATTGAAACCTTAAAATCTGTACCCCCATAATATGCCAAAATAAAAAAAAAATAAAAAAAAAATCAAGGGATAACATCAAAAAAAAAAAATAGTAAGTATGTAGTAATGGACCAGCTCAGATTACATTCTTAATACCCATGCAGTCATAAAATAAGTTTTAATTGTTTTGTTTTTTGAGACAGAGTCTCACTCTGTTGCCCGGGCTAGAGTGAGTGCCGAGGGGTCAGCTGTCCTGGCCCGCGGGACCTTCTGTTACTCGCGGGGGCGAGGGGGACCGTGCCTGAAAGAGATGAGCAAGAGAAAGAAACAAGACCAAGTGAATGATTGTCAAGGTCTGCTTTACTTAGAGTCTTAGTAGGTTTTATAAGCATACAGAAACAAGGAAGTAGAAACAAAAAAATAGAGTGGGGCGACGATGAGGCTTGGGTCTGGGTTAATCAGCCCCAATCAGCGTCTTATCGGTATCCTGTTTTTGACTGGTTACTCATCTCCAACCTGGCAGGTGGTCGGGAACAATTGCAGTCAGCACACCCTGGAGCATCCCGTGGTCAGCACGTCATGGACTGCATTCTTCTCGGAGCTATAGCTGGAATTTTCCAGGGCGAAGTCCGTGCGTAGGACGAGTCATAGGGGAGTTGAGGGTCTTTGAGGGTCCTTGCCTCTAACAGTCAGCCTCGCTCACAGCAACCTCCAACTCCTGGGCTCAAGCCATCCTCCTGCCTCAGCCTCCCGAGTAGGGACTGCAGGCCTGCACCACCATGCCTGGCTAATTTTTTCTATATATTTTTAGTTGGGCAATCAATGTCTTTCTATTTTTAGTAGAGACGGGGGTCTTGCTCTTGCTCAGGCTGGTTTCGAACTCCTGACCTCGAGCGATCCTCCTGCCTCAGCCTCCCCAGTAGCTGGGACTACAGGCATGCACCACCATGCCCAGCTAATATTTTCTATATATTTTTAGTTGGCCAATTAATTTCTTTCTATTTTTAGTAGAGACGGAGTCTCACTCTTGCTCAGGCTGGTTTCGAACTCTTGACCTTGAGCGATCTGCCCACCTCGGCCTCCCAGGGTGCTAGGATTACAGGCGTGAGCCACCACGCCCGGCCTTTGTTTGTAATGGAGTGGCAGTGGGTGAGAGTTCTCGTGCAGTCCGAGTGGGTGGAGATCGCGTGTTCATGCCCAGAGTCTGCGCTTTGAGAAGTCGTTCGGCGTTTGTGACACTAGATGTACCCAGTGGCTCGACCCTTCCATGCCCGCAGCCCCCCACCCACGCACCCCTCTCCTGTGAACCTGGGACCAGAGTGGGAACAGCCCTTCACTGGAACAGCCGACAGGGGCTGCTTGGGGACAGGGAACCAGGCACGACGCGTTCTGTCCAAGAGGGGCTGGGAAGAGCAGTGGCCGGTCCAAAAGGATTCGAAGCTGCAATAAATATGAGGAAAGAATCATTCGATGGCGATAGGAAAAGCTAGCAGAGACACAGAGACATGGAGACAAAGTAATCGCATCGTGGGAATTGTGGAATGAAGTGACAATCCCTCCTTTCTCGGGGCGGGGGCAGGGGCTAGCTGGTCTGGTTCCTCGAGGGACTTTGAACACAGCACCCCCTGCGGTGACTGAGTGCCTCCTGTCTCCGGGGCCTTGGGCTAAGTGGCTTATTTATGTGCATCATCTCATTTAATCTCCCAACCACCCTATGGAGGTGGCTTTATCTTTATCCTGTTTTCCAAATGTGGAAAGGAAGCTTAATTTATCTACTCAAGGTCACATAGCTAGCAAGCGGAAGAATGAGGTCCCCAGCCCAGCCTGTGGGACTCCAAAGTCCAGCATTTCACCAATCAACCCTCCTGCTTTGCCAAATCCCAAAGTCCGTTTTGGTCTCCAGGAAGCTCAGCAGTTTCCCCTTTCCTGGTTTCTCTCCAGATCCTTATCTGCAAAAACTCGACGGACTAAGGACTCGAGGTAGTCCGAGTGTCTGTGCTTTGTCTGCAGTGGACCAGCCGTCCAGGGGAAGACCAAGAAGGAGAGAAGACCTGGAGTGAGCAAGAGTAGACACAAAAAGAGAAACCGGTGCGGAGCTGTCTCGGTGAAGAGAAGGCCCACTTCCCCCAGGTCTTGGTGAGGATGCGCTTCAGGGGCTTGGGGAGGGACAGTCCAGAGAGCCAGACCAGAGAGGTTGCTCTTTCCCCCTATAGACAATGGGCTTAAACGGGAAGAAATGGGAGGCTATGTGTACAAAGCGATGTTTAAGAAGCTCTATGTGGACTGGCTCACACCTGTCATCCTAGCACTCTGGGAGGCTGAGGCAGGAGGATCGCTCAAGGTCAGGAGTTCGAGACCAACCTGAGCAAGAGCGAGACCCTGTCTCTACTAAAAAAATAGAAAGAAATTAATTGGCCAACTAAAAATACACAGAAAAAATTAACCAGGCATGGTGGTGCATGCATGCTTGTAGTCCCAGCTACTCGGGAGGCTGAGGCAGGAGGATCGCTCGAGCCCAGGAGTCTGAGGTTGCTGTGAGCGGGGCTGACACCACCGCACTCTAGCCCAGGCAACAGGGTGAGACTCTGTCTCAAAAAAAGAAGGAGAAGCAGCTTTATGTAGTGGCTTAACTAGGATGAACTTGGCCCAGAGAGGCGGGAGACTATTTTTACAACAGTAGAAGAAAGATAACCAAGTTTGAACTTGAACTTGGGTGGTAGCATGGGGCACGGGGAGTGAGTCTTTTGGCGCAGAGAGAGACTGCGCAGGAGTGATTAGATGAAGGCAGAGGGGGAACCAGAGGGGAGAACCTTCTACGATAATGTCCAGAGGAGAGCTCTGAAAGCTCAGCGACAGAGATTTCTAGTGGTCCACAGTATCCCTTAGTACCAGAGCTCTTGGTGTTTCGCTGGGCACATGCCACCCAGGATAAGCACTATATTCTCCAGCCTCCCCACAGTCTGGTGTGGCCAGGGGTGTCTCCTGTAGAAATGACCCTGCATTAGTGTCCCTCTTGTGCTCTGTCCCTGGCTGGGAGCAGCCATGGGAAGAGCGATCTTGGTCACCATGTGGTGGCAGATTCAGATTTGGAGAGCAACAGCTGGGACCATTCGTCACTTGAGATCTGAGAGGCTCATTTTCATTGCTGCCACATGCTTTTCCTTCATTTTTTTTCCCCCTATTTTATTTCTTCTTGCTGGTTCCATGCTCAGGCAGGCTCTCCCCTCATGACTGCAAGATGGCTGCCACAGCTCCAGCATCACGAATCTCACCACGTAAACCGATGGGAAAAGGGGACTGGCCTTTTTCCCAGCAGCCCTTGCGAAAGTGTCATTGTGTCTCATTTGTTCTGACTGGGTCACATGCCCACTCCTGAACCAATGGCTGTGGCGAGTGACATATAAGCCTTGCTAATTGGCTGAGGTCTAGACCACAGGCTCTACTCTTAGAAGAAGGGGTGACACTCGAGCCAGACTCCAGGGTCAGAGAGTAGGGGAGGCTGAGTCCCCAAAGAAAGGTGGAAGAGGGGTGGAACTAAGCTGGGGAGACAACTAAAACAATGTCCTCCATAATAGTACTCAATGTCCTCACACTTATTTCCCCCTAGAGCCCTGTTTTCAGGAAGCATTTTGCTGAGTTACTTGTGCAAAGAACATATTGAGGAATGCTGGTAAGAAGTGTATTATATCTATCTGCATAATTACACCACTGGTTATTCTTCACAAATGGGCCATTAGAGTTAGGAATATTAGCAAAGAGAAAAAAAAAAAATCTCCCAATTAAATGGGACCACATGGGTTGATTGAAACACTCCATCGCATCTTCTTGTTATATTCTATTTTCTTAGAGGGTTTTTTTTCTCTTTTTTTTTTCAAAAACAAATAGAGAATTTGCCAGATTGTATGTATTTTTAAGAGAAAAGATAATGAGACCCCATGCATTTCCTAGAAGTGTCTTTAATGACCTTTCCATTGCATCTCAAGTGCCCTTGTAGACTCCTAGATGGGAATTGATTATGGGTCTCCATTCTCCTCTTATCGCTGGCTGCACCTACAGGGGGAAAAAGGCCATGCCCTTCCCCTCCCATCTGCTCTGGGGATTAATGTCCAGATAAGATCCTAACAGAAAGAAACAATTTAGATCCAGCCACGGGGAGCCAGTAGGGCTAGGTGGCCCGTATTTTAAAACCCTATGTCCTGGCATGTGTGAGATCATAATATCTTCAGTGAGGAGTTACGTGACAATAAAAGCACTTTTGAAAAAATTCATCACAGCACGTTGCACTTAACAGACTGCATTTTAAAGTTTACAAAAGACGAATCATAAATACCGTTCTTAGTGTTCTGCAGTGTCTCTTTAGAATAAATAATAAGATTCTCAATAATAAGAAGACAAAGAATAGCAGCAAAGCTATGGTTCATCGAGGTCTTTCTATATGTCAGGCACTCTGCTAAGTACTTCATATGCATAATCCTGTTTAATCTTTACAACAATATAACCGGGTAGGTGATATTATTGTTCCCATTTTACAGATGAGACAATTGAAGCTCAGTGAAATTAAGGGGCAGATTCAAGACCATATAACTACCGTGTTTCCCCGAAAATAAGACCTACCCATAAAATAAGCCCTAGCAGGATTTCTAAGCATTTGCACAATAGAAACCCTACCCCGAAAATCAGCCCTAGTGGTGGGTGTGGCTATGAAAATCAGCCCTAGTGATGGGCGTGGCTATGAAAATCAGCCCTAGTGGTGGGTGTAGCTATGAAAATCAGCCCTAGTGGTGGGTGTGGCTATGAAAATCAGCCCTAGTGATGGGCGTGGCTATGAAAATCAGCCCTAGTGGTGGGTGTGGCTATGAAAATCAGCCCTAGTGGTGGGTGTAGCTATGAAAATCAGCCCTAGTGATGGGCGTGGCTATGAAAATCAGCCCTAGTGGTGGGTGTAGCTATGAAAATCAACCCTAGTGATGGGCGTGGCTATGAAAATCAGCCCTAGTGACGGGCGTGGCTGCACAGCGCATCTGCACAACCCATGCATGTCGCCGTGGAGCGGGAAAGAACACGAGCAGCCCTTCTCATCCGCCCCGTGACAGCTCTATGGCTCGACATGAGAGATCGGGGCCAATGGTTCTAAAAGGAAATAGAGTTGCAAGACATTCAGGATGGAATTCGGGGTTTGGAGAGTTGTGATGATGATGTTCCAGAAGAAGACGACTTAACTGTATTTGAATAAATGTGGATTGTTGTCTCGTACTTAAAAAAAAATAACACATCCCCTGAAAATGATCCCTAGGGTGTCTTCTGGAGGAAAAATAAATATAAGACCCTGTCTTATTTTTGGGGAAACATGGTAAGCAGTAGCAGGGTCAGAATTTGAGCTCAGGTCTATCTGATTTCATTATGTGTGTCCTTAAAATTAATGAGCTGTACCCTGCGGCTTAGTGACAGGCTCTTTTCTCGCCTGGAGTACCTGTTGCACAGGGATATTGGGAGAATCAAATGCAGTAAAATGTGTAAAGACGTTAGATACTTCCCTCCCCGTAGGAGCTGGCCCACCGGGAGCTGTGAGTTTTATTCTGACCATGCTCTTTTAAAAAAATTATCATCTTTAATATTTGTGGAATAGTGCCACCAAAGACCTCTGATGTACCTGTCTGCCTTGAATTGCCAGACCAGCCCCAAGTGACATGTACAGAGGTTTTACCAGCTCTTGTCCCCCCCGCCTATAAGGCAGGACCCTGGTTTCTCACTGCATCTTTCCCTAACACGCATTTATAGAGGTCACCGGGGTGTCACGTACGTGTTCCTGAATGAGAGCAGTCGGCACTGGATGGCATAAGCCACTTCACCCCCCTTCTCCTTGTCCTGGGCACCCTTGGTGTACGAGGCACCATTGCTGCTTCCTCTGGGTACAGTTGACACTGTCACTCCTCATCTCTGCTTGGCTGGTGCCCCCCAAGGAGCCGAAGCTGCTCTGTTTTCAGGAGTCCCCAGTGGGTTAAAGGTTAACTGTCGTCACCAATGTCGTGTAATAATCCATCAGAGAGCATAAGGAATCTGGATATGATTTTTTTTTTTTGTAAACTTTATTCCAGGATAGCATGCATACAGAGAAGACATAAACCATGAGTGCTTATTTCCATGGATTTTTTTTTTTGTAAAATAAACCCACCCATGTGACCAGCACAGAGATAAAAAGAAAAAACCCAGAACATTCTCAGCACCGTAGAATCTCCTTCGTGTCTGTTTCCATTAGCAAATGTGACCCCTCTCCCCTTGGGTGACCTCTCCTGACTTTTAACATGGTAGAGTCCTGTCACCAGTTTTAAAAGTGACATAAATAGAAAATCGTGTAGACTTTTTAAAATCTAGTTTCTTTTGCTCAACATTATGTTTGTGAGACGTATTTATAGCAATGAGTATAGCTGTAGTTTGCCATTTTCATTTCCGTGTAATACGTCATTGTATGAATACGGCATGATTTATTTAGTCACCCATTCTACTACAGATGGACATTTGGGCAGTTCCAGTTTGGGACTTTTACGAGTGGTACTGATGTGAGCATCTCTGCTCATGTGAACATATGTATTCATTTCTACATGAGATGTGTGTACATATTAACATATACGTCTATAAAATTGCTACATCATAGGCTATGCCTACGTTCAGTTTTAGTGGATACTGCCAACAGGCTTTTAAAGTGATTATCCCAATTCATACTCCTATCATAGGGATTTGGATAAAATTTTTATAGCACTAGGGATTTTTCTTGTTTGTTTTTTGTCCAGAAGTCCCCCAAAACCTAATCCTACTCAGACCAAACTCGCTTAGTCTCTTGAGTGTTATCAGTTAGAGTTTGTGGTTGCGAGCAACAGAAACCAACTCTAGCTAACATATAGGAGATGGTCTCCCAACGCCAGAAGGTAATTCTCCAAAAGGAAATCTGGGTGCTGCTGGAAGGGGAAATGGTTCTGGGCCAAAGGATAAGACTTGGATGTGGACAGGAGCCAGGACAACTTTGGAGGCTGTGGCATGAACCACAGCAGCAGTCTCGAAGCGGGAATCTTTCTGTTAGCACGCAACCCTGTGTTGAATGTCTCTGCTCTTCATTCTTGTTATATGGTGGTCCAGGAAAGGAAATCCAGTCGACTGAGCTTATGTAGTGGGCCTGCTGTCTGGCCACGTTGGAGGAGGCAGAGGCGGGGCCTGTCCCTTTGACTTCTATAGCGGGAGGTGGTCACCAGGAATGTCCCTGCAGATCTCATGCACCAAGAAACAGGTAATTCCCCCCAAAGAAATCTGCATGACTAGAAAATGGATCCTGGGCAGTCAAAAAGTGATGGCTATCTTCCAATTGAAGAGAGAGATGTGCACAGGAACAATGGCCAATAGGAAGCAAAGTCTCGCATGTTTGGTAGCTGGGGCTTGGGCCCCAAGCTACATAGATGATTTTGGAAGCTCAGCTGGATCACTCGGAACAGCTTCTTTTCTCTAAACTTGTGTATTAATTTTTTAGGGCTGCTATGTCAAAGCACCATAAACTGGGTGGTTTAAAACAGTAGAGATTTGTTCTCTCCCAGTTTTGGAGATAGGTGTTCAGAATCAAGGTCTCAGCAGAACCGTGCTCCTTCCAAGGCCTGAGGGAGGATCTTTCCGTGACTCCTCCTAGCTTCTGGGGTTGCCCGCAATCCTTGGGGCTCCCCGGCTTGTAGCTACGTGGCTCTGATCCCTGCTTCTGTCTTCACATGGCCTTTGCTTCTGCATGTTCCTCTTGTGTGTCCCCTCCTCTTCTGATAAGGACACTCTGCCTAAACCTGCGTGACCTCATATTAACTAATAATACCCGCAAAGATGCCATTTCCAAATAAGGTCACATTCGGAGGTTCCCGGTGGACGTGCATTTTGGGGGCTGCTATTCACCCCACCACAGCTGATGAGGTTCGAACCCGAGACACCGGCGAGCTCTGCCCCATGAAATTCCTCCCACCACTTGCTGGGGCCCAGGTCTGATATTGTCTTGCACGCTGGCTGCCTGGAGAAAATGGGTGATAAGAAAACGCAGTCGTGTCCTGGGCTGTTCAGGCGTTATAACCCCACTCTCCTGCAAACCAGATCCGGTTAGATCCTGGAACCGGCCAGGTAGGGGAGGCTTAGCATCAGAAGGCCAAAAGCTGCAAATGTGGCTTGACCTTTTTACTATCTGGGTGATACTCTCTGTGCCCTGCCTGCCTTCTCCATACAATGCAGTTGCTAAAAAAAAAAAAAAAAAGTGCTATTTGATAAGACTGTAGTCGTAAAAGTTAAGTGGAACTAAATTCTTAGCTCGGTGCCTGGCACGACACAAGCCCTGTCTTCCTCTCGAGGGAAGTGGGTTCGGGAAAGCAGCTTTAAAACGATTCCCCCTCAGAAAGGCCCTACAGAATTTTAATAAAACCTTGTGGGTTTTTCCCTCCCTCACAGCCTTTGCCCCCCTCCTCTTTTCTAGCCCGGTCCATGGGAAGCCAGGCTGGAACATAAAACCTAAGAGCAGACTTCACGGTCTCCGCTCTCCTTAACAATCGAGGCTTTGTTCCCCGGCCAAGCTGAAGGCTCCCAGCTCCGCTTTCCCTTAGGGTGAGTCCCGGCCCGGAGGCTCCCTGAGCCCACGTGCAAACAGACTTTCCGAGGCTGGCCCCATCCAGTGGCCGGGCACGCCCAGGCAGGCCGGGGCCCCACGCTGGGTCCCTGCTCTGCCTGCTCTTGGCTGAACACAGGGCTCAGTCATCCCCGGGGCTGGAGCCCGCCTGGCTGGGGCACCTGGGACCAAGCGGGTCCCCGAGGTTGTAAATCAGGCCCTGCGGGGGTCCTCCCAGGAAGAGGATCTGGGCTTCCTTCTGTCTGAGGCTCCGGAGCCCTGGCTTCATCTGGGGGGTGGCACATGAGACTGGCTTCTCCGGAGTGACACGGGGCTGGCCAGGGGCCAAATTGCTATTGATTTTTCTTGCTAGGGTCTGAGGCTGAGACAAGAGACTGCTTTTTGCTGCAGCTGTGTGGGCCAGCTCCAGGGAGGGTGGGGGCGGGGAGGGGTGAGGGGCCCCTGGCTGAAGTCAGTGCAGGGGGAGGGGGAGAGGGCACATGTCAGAGCAGAGTCTCCACTGTGCAGCCATAGGCTGTCGTGTGCAATGCAGGATGGCTGCGGGGGCCTGTTGCACCCTACCAAGGGGGCCGGTGGGTGTTTTGGGTTTTTTAGAATTTAAACAAATATCCTTTAGTGTCTGGTTTCACAGTGGGAAGGGGTTGGACACCCCCACCCGCCTTTCCTCCTCCAGCCAGGGTGAGGGGTGCTGAGCAGAGCAGGACCCCAGGCTCCACGGTCAGGCCGCGCCCCGATGCTGGGACGCCCGTGGCCTGGGTGCAGATGGAGACCCGCGTCCGCTACGCCTGCGTATTTAAACACCAGCCACCCCACGGGCAGAGTGTCCTTTCAAATGCGTCCCACCCTCCCACTGCGACAGGCACATCTTCCCAGCGCCCCGCAATATGAGGATCATCGCGTGTAGACGTCCCAGGCTCTGTGGGGTTCCACGCCAGTACAGGGTGACGGGCATGGGAGAGCCAGTCCCTGCCCCCGCCCCCACCCCTCTGTCCCCTGCTGCTCCACGCTCTGTCCCCACCGCCCTGCAAACAGCCTCCCCTCGTCCACTCTCAGCCGCCCAGGGAATAAAGACGGGAGGAGGCCCACGCACGTCCCGGAAACCCACGGGCAGGGAATCAGGGGTGCCAGGGACCCAGAATACCGTGTTTCTCCCCAAATAAGATGGGATCTTATATTTATTTTTCCTCAAGAAGACACCCTAGGGCTTAGTTTCAGGGCATGTGTTATTTTTTTTAAGGACGGTACAACCATCTCCATTGATTCAAATAGAGTGAAGTCATCTTCTTCTGGAACATCATCCTCACTCTCCAAACCCCGAATCCCATCCTGAATGTCTTGGGACTCTGTTTCCTTTAGAACCATCGGCCCCGATCTCTCCTGTCGGGCACTAGAGCTCTCATGGGGCAGATGAGAAGGGCTGCTCGTGTTCTTTCCCACTCCACGACGACAGGCATGGGTTGTGCAGATGCGCTGCGCAGCCACGCCCGTCACTAGGGCTGATTTCCATAGCCACGCGCCCATCACTAGTGCTAATTTTCTTAGCCACGCCCACCACCAGGGCTGATTTTCATGGCCACGCCCATCACTAGGGCTGGTTTTCATAGCCACGCCCATCACTAGGACTGATTTTCATAGCCATGCCCCTCACCAGGACTGATTTTCATAGCCACGCCCATCACCAGGACTGATTTTCATAGCCACGCCCATCACTGGGGCTGATTTTAATAGCCACGCCCATCACTAGGGCTTATTTTCGGGATAGGGCTTCTATTGCTCACCTGCTTAGACATCCTGCTGGGGCTTATGTTATGGGTAGGGCTTATTTTCGGGGAAACAGGGTAGGGTCTAAAAGGGGTAGGGCGAAAGGCCCCGCTGGGTGCATCCTCTGGGTCCCGTGGGCTCCTTGGATTTCTGTGCCTTGGGGAGGCCCAAAGCCGGAGGAGGCCCAGAGGGGGCCCTTTGAAGGGGGAGGCCAGGCCAAGTTCTTCTGCATGCCACAGCACCGGGAGATTCGGATCCTGGGCCAGCGTGGAGGCCACGCTTGCAGGCAGACAGCGTGACTTCTGGAGATCCGGGTAGATGATCTCTGCCCTCCTTTCCTCCCGAGGAGAAGGTTCGTGGGGCGGTAAGGACGGCCGCAGAGCTGCAAAAATCCAAGGAGAAAACTGTAGGTCTATAGCAGCCCAACCCCGGCCACCGCCGTCCTCGTGGCTGTCCCTGGGTCCGAGGTTCCCTCTGAAGGCAGCCCTGCCCTCCTAAGCCATGTGTTTCCTGTTGCTTCCTGAACCCCCCACCCCCCCTTGGCAGGCCCCTGCGCACCGCGTCCGCGTTTCCGTCCGCTCTTTTGTCTGATGAGTCGCTTCCCGCGTGCCGGAGCTGGCAGGTCACCCTGCGACACGAGCTCCTGCCCGCCACCAAAAGCTTCATCCTGTTCTTCCCTGAAACAGCCTCTGCAGCCTTTGTCGTTCTCCCTCCTGCCTGCCATGTCCCTTTTCTTTGGGTCCTAGCATGTATTTCTGAGCAGTTTTGGTGTTCCCTGCATTTTTCTTTTTTAAACCACGAAGTTGAGTGTTATGCAACAGCGGCATGGACCTGCCCTCCCAGAAACCGAAGTGTCTGTTGCTACAACTACGACGCTCATAAACTCAGCCTCCCTTAACGTTATGCATTTTCCAAACTCCCCAAGTGAAGACTCCAGAGGGCTGGGCTAGCTGGATTTTTTTTTTTTAGCCATAAAGTTCATGTCTAGACCCCCGAAGCTGGACTGTATATATTTAAAACACTTATAAAGGGACCTGGGTTTCTTTTCATTTCTCCAGACGCTTTAAAAGGCGAAGCTTCGTCTCTGCATTTGGAAACACAGACTTTCTAAACTCCCCAGGAAAGAGATTTCGCTTTGCTGCCAAATCCTGCTAGAAGCCAACTGAATCGGGTGGAAAGCAGAGGAAATTTGTGATTTTGAACTAGCTTGTAGATGTTATGCCGGATCTGTTTTTCCTGCTCTGCTTTGTGTTTCCATTTCCGATTTGAGCTCTTGGAACTCCGAGCCAATTCTAAAAGAAATAAGGCTACTGCCACTTCAAGAACCGCCCTGACCCGGGCACCAGCTTTCTGTCCCTGGCATTCTCCCCTGTGAGACAGCTGTGTCTTCCCCGGCAATATCCATTCTCTTCTTCTCTTAACAGAGAACCCCGAGTTGGTTGGTGGCGGCAATATGCCAAGCCAAAAACAACCTTCCCAGCCGCCTTCAGAAACTGGGGTGTGCATTAGGTATCTATTGCTGCGTAGCAAATTGTCACCAACTTGGCCACTTAAAACAACACGCATTCATCATCTCACAGTTTCAGTGGGTCAGGGATCTGGGCGCAGTTCAGCCAGGTCCTCTGCTTCAAGATCTTACGCCGGGCTGCGACCAAGTTGTCTCCCACAGGTGGGGTTTCAGCAGAAGGTTCAACTGGGGAAGGAGCTGCCTGCAAGCTCAAGAGGATGTTGGCCGAGCCTGGTTCCTTGGACGGCTGTTTGATTTGAGGTCTCAGTCCCTCGCTGGCGGTTGACCAGGGGCTGCCCCTTTGTGGCTGGCCCTGTGGCCTTCCTAGAGTAGCAGGCGGCTTCACCTGAGAGTTCGAGCAGAGGAGGTGACACTGAGAGTCCACTAGCGAGACAGAAGGTGCCATCTCTCGTAACCTAATCATGAGAGTGACATCCCATCACCTTTGCCGTGTTCTGTCGGTTAGAAGCAAGCTGTTTCTAACCACAAAGCCACGCAGTTTGAGCTCCCCGGGCTCAGCCACGCTTGAAGTCCCTCAATCCCTCAATTCCTTCAGTTACGGGGGACAAGAACCCTCCCCTCCTCTTTCCAGCTGAAGCCCACGCGAGCTGAGTTTTCCCTCACTTGCAACCAAAAGAGAATGTTGGAATACAGTAGGCTTCCCTAAATATTTGATGAGTGGATTTAAAGGAAGTGCTAAAGAATTGATAAGCAATTTTAGAACTCTGAAGGCTGGAGAGCCCAGAAATAACACCCAGGAGTTGGCAAACTTCTTCCGTAAGCAGCCAGCTAGTAAATATTTTAGGCTCCGCGGACCACATAGTCTCTGTTGCAACTAATCAACTCGGCTGTTGTAGTGTGAAAGCAACCTCCGGCGGCAACACAGAAACGAGCGAGGGCCGTGTTGCAATAAAACTTTATTTACAAAAATCAGGCAGTGGGTGGGATTTGTCCCACCGGCTTCGGGTTGCTGATCTCTGCCATAAGTCCTGACGAGTGTGGGAAAGATGAATGTTTCACACTTAAAAAAAAAAAAAGTCTTTGCAGCCTGGTGAATCGGGGGAATGAAGCTGCAAAGTTAGGCTGTGTTTCTTCTCAATCTCGTGTCCATCTGCCCGGTCCTCTTCCCTTCTTCTCACCCTCAACTTTCTTTTCTTCCTTTCTTTTCCGCTCCACTCGCTAACATTTTATTCCTTCTCCTCTTTTGCCCCTTCCTTCCAAGCAGATAGGAAGCAGGGTGTCCAGAAAGCGGTGGGAGAGGAAGCCAAAGAGGAAAATAAACAGATCCAGAATGGCTCCCTCCCCAGGACCCGGCCCGACCTTGCATGTGTCCCCAAGTGCTCCGGGAGGGAAGAGGCCACCCAGCTGTCCCCCAGAGGGGAGCAGAGGAGAGGACCCCCCCTGCAAAACCTCCTTTCAGGGAAAAGCGCACGGCAAGGTGGGGATTCCTGCTGGAGTGGGGGCTTCCTCCCAGAACGGAAGCTCCAGGAGGCCCAACGATGTCCCCAGGCTGTCCCCGGGGCCTGGCACGGTGCCCGGGCTGGGAGACGCACAGCGGAGAGCTGCGAGCGAGTGCGCTCTTGCAGCTGGCCCTGCGAGTGACTTCTCCGGCGAGGCTCACTGTATTTTCAGGCTGCCAAAGACGCTGCCTCCTCAGCTCAGCTCCGGGCCAGCTGCAAAGACTCCCTAAGCTGAGGCGGAGGGGAGATTCTGTCCTGTGTAATCTTTCTAAGTGACTTCTTTGGAAAAGGCTTTGCATGCATTAAGCCCCGGGCTGGCAGAGTCTTAAGCGTCTTCGGGAGGCCTCGCGTCAGGCGGCTGCTGCCAACAGGGACCACGCGAGGCTGGCTGCAGGATGGATGAGGATTATCTCCTCCCCGGGCTGCTCCAGCTCAGCCCCAGGGGTGACCAGGGCCCTTGCAGTCCCCAGGAAACACCGAGGGCCTCTCCTCTTTGCCCTGCAACCAGGGACACAGATTAGACGCCTGTGTGGCCTCGGCTCACAGTCCCGCCACCCCCCCGCCCAGCTGTGTGATCCTGAGCAGTTTGGATTCCCTCTCTGTGTCTCTGCGTGTTGAGACACTGGCTGCGCTGCACACTTACATTTTAACCCGGAGCGTGACTCCAAAGTCAGGTGGAATCACGCAGAGTCCACAATAGCCTCGAGAAATGCCTCCAATCTCCAGAAAGGTCGGTCTATGCGATTTTGCGTTATTTACGGCGCGCACAGAATTTTCCAGGCCCCATGAAAGGACCTGGTGGGAAGTCTGTGTACGAGTGACCGGGACAAGTCACAAGTCAAACCCTTGTGTCTTCCGGACATCACCAACCTCTTGGCAGTGCGTGGGGGGGAGGGGAGGTGGGGGAAGGGGGAGTGGAGGTGGGGGAGGGGGGTGGGGGAGGGGAGGTGGGGAGGGGAGGGGAGGGGGGAGGTGGGGGAAGGGGAGAGGGGGGAGGGGGAAGGGGAGGGGGGGAGGGGAGGTGGGGGAAGGGGAAGGGAGGTGGGGGAGGGGAGGGGAGGGGAGGTGGGGGAGGGGGGAGGGGAGGTGGGGGAGGGGAGGGGAGGGGAGGGGGGAGGGGAGGTGGGGGAGGGGGAGGTGGGGGAGGGGAGGGGAGGTGGGGGGAAGATTTCTCGAGTGTTCTCTCCTGCCCAAAGGCTTGCCCCATGCTGGAGCCAGAGCCTCTGCAGTTGTCACTCGTGTTAATACTCGTTTTGTTTGGAATCGGAAAGATCAAAGAAATCGCGGCCTCGCTGGGGATGGGTGGGAGTCAGGCACGTTGGGAAGCCCTGGGACAGTTGTCCCGCAGATTACATGAGACACCGTCTGGCCCCTGCGCGGGGCCGTGCCGGGTGCAAAGTGCTCGGTAAAGGATAGGCTTGGACTGGCCTTGCCACTGTCATTATGTCCCCAGAACCTCGCTGCAGCCCGGCCGGCCTGTGATTATTTAGACGGGGCAGTGGGCGCTGGCAGCACGCCACCCGCGTTCCTTGGGTCCCTTGGCCCTTTCCTCATATGCTCCGTGTCCCGCTGGCCTGCACCTGCAGCGTCTCTGTTCCGGGCCTCCCCAGGGCGCTGGGGCCGGCTCAGTCTGTGCCATGCAGAGCCGGGAGTCCCTGCCTGCTCCCTCGCCCCGATCTGCCCGATGTGGGCCGAACCCCACTGTCCCCGGCCACTGTCACCCGCCCCCCCAAAGGGACCCTCTGCGCCCCTGTTCCCCACACCCACGTCCTCATATGCGACTGTCACACTCACGTCCCAGTCCTAGGCAGGGAGGTGCCGGGTCCCCAGCGGTGGGGACAGAAACCCATGTGAGGTGTCGCGTGGGGAGGAGAGTGTGGACAAGCGGGAAACTCCGGGAAGGAAAGGGGGAGGGGACCAGAAAATGGTGGTGGTGGCGGGGGCGACTCCAGGTATGGCGTGCACACTGCCCGGGACCTGACAGAGGGAGAAACCGAGGACCCAGGAGGGAAGTGGCTTGCTGGGGGGCTGAGGCCGTTGATGGGGGCAGACCTGGCTTGGCGATGGCCCGTGAACGTGCCCCACGTGTACTTGCGGGACACGCCAGGTGTCTGGGTGAGTGGCCAGGACTGCGTCCCTGTGCTGGGAGCCAGCGGGCTTGGCCGGATGTGGCTTCAGAGAACATGTCGTCTCGCAGCGGCTACCCTGCAGGTCCCTGGCCCGCCCCGCAGGGCGGTCTCTGCCCCCACAGCCCTGGGGACCTCCGGTCCTGGGACGCCCCAGCCAGGGTCCCAGGGCGGGCACATCTACATGGCCTTGTCACCCGCCCAAACGTGCCAGGAGGGCATCTCTTCTTCCCTCCTTCCTTGGCCAGCCAGGCCTGTCACCGGGAGACTGGAGTTCCTCAAACTCTCATCTGCTGTCCAGCCTTCCCTCGATTTTGTCACGTCTGCAGCCTCTGCAGCTCCCGGCCACATCTTCGCAAATGCTCTCTGGCAGGTGCCAGGCGCTGGGCTCGGTCCCCAGAGAGCAGCAGCTCGACCACCCTCAGCTAGTCTTGCGGGGCAGGCGTTCGTGTCCAGGGGCTCAGAGAGGTGACGCGAGCTGCCGCAGGTCACGCAGCTGGTATTTGGCCAAACCCGTCGCCTCCGTCTGTCCAAGCCGAGCTCTTGCGCGGTTTGTATGTATTGAATGGGAGACTGAATGAATGAATGAACGAATGAACGAATGAATGAGTGGGTGCAGGAGCCTTCCCGCTGGGAGAACTGATTCTGCGTCAGGTGCTTCATGTGAAGCTCAGAAAGTCACATGCTTTCATTGGAGGTGGCCCGATTCCCCCCAGTCCCTTCCTCCTGCCAATCCCAAGACGTCCCTGAAACCCTCCTTGGTAACTGAGACCTCCCCGCGAAGAACAGGAAACCGATCCGCAGCCCCAGCCTCAGCCCTTTTTAACACCCCCGGGTTTAGTCCCGTGTCTCATCTGTCGCTAAATAGGATCTCCCTCTCCAGAAGTACAGAGACGCTCCCTGCCTCCTGGGGGGCGGGGCGGGGCGGGGTGGGGGCAGCGGTGACTGGGTGACTCGGGGACCAGGCAGCTGATGGCCTTTGTTTCACTGGAGCAGCTTATCTGAGATATCTGCTCAACCACAGGCCCTGGAACAGCCTCTGACAACCAACTCCTGTCGCCAACGCTGGCGCTGGGAGGGGGAGGGGACGCAGGACCCACCGCATCTGCCTGCTGGTGGCCTCGGGCTCCTGGAGGGGAGCCCACCTGCTGGCCGGCGAGGGCAGCGCGGTGACAGTCATCGAGCTCTTGGCAGGTGCGGGGACCCATGTGAGTGCTCTCACTGCCTCAGCTCCTTGAACTTCCCCACGTTTCCTTTTTATTTATTTATTATTTTTGAGACAGAGTCTCACTCTGTTGCCTGGGCTAGAGTGCCGTGGCGTCAGCCTAGCTCACAGCAACCTCCAACTCCTGGGCTCAAGCGATCCTCCTGCCTCAGCCTCCCGAGTAGCTGGGACTACAGGCATGCGCCACCATGCCCGGCTCATTTTTTCTATATATTTTTAGTTGGCCAATTAATTTCTTTCTATTTATAGTAGAGACGGGGTCTCGCTCTTGCTCAGGCTGGTGTCGAACTCCTGACCTCGAGCCATCTTCCCACCTTGGCTTTCCAGAGTGTTATGATTACAGGTGTGAGCCACCACGCCCGGCCTTCCCCAAGTTTCTACCACTCTCGTTCACTCTGCTCAGCACACTGTAGCCCCAGCAGCCTTCTGCACCCAAAGTACGCCACGTTCCTTCATGCCTCGGGGCTTCTGTGCTTGCTGTTCCTCTTGGCGGAACAGCTGTTCCCCAGATCTTTGCATGGTGCCTTTTCCTCCCCAGCTGGGTGTCAGATCCCAGGTGACATCTTCAGACAGCTCTTCCCTTACCTGTTGGGCACCAGCAGCCTCCTCCTTCCACCCCATTGTCCTGTTTCATTTTCTTCCCGATGCTCACGTCTACGCAGAGGGCTGGCTCTGTGTGTGTGCTGCTCTGTGTGGCCGCCCTAGGACATGAACCCAGCAGCGCAGGGCACTGGTCTTCTTTACATCCCAGCTCTCAGTGCCAAGCCTGGCAAAGAGGGGGCGTTCCTGCGGCTCGAAGAGCGAATGCATGCAGAGACCCATGCTTATCTCCATTGTGAAGATGGGAAAACTGAGGCTCAGAGAAGTTAAACGACCTGCTAAAAATCACACAGCAGAGAGGCCAACCCGGGTGTGTCTGACTGCAGAGAGAGACGGGGTCTGCAGCCACGCTGCCTCCCTGGCTGTGAAGGAAGGAATTGTGCCCAGGGTACCTAAGCATGAGTCCTTGTTTTACCTCCCAACCCATTTTCTCATCTGGTCCAGAAAGAGCAGGTGACATAGTGGGTCACATTTATTGTAGGACGCCCATGGGCTTGCCACTGTGCTCATGGCTTTCCATGGGCTCTCCTACTTAGTGCCTCTAGACACTTCCATCCCCGTTGTATGTTTAGGCCACTCAGCCAAGGGGGCAGGGCACGTGCCACACAAGGTCAAATGGTCAGCTTGTTAGTGGCCAAGAGCGGGGCCTGCAGCCCCTCCCTGGTTTTCCAGTCCTGGGATTGTCCCTGTGGACCCAGAGTGCCATGGGGAAGCCAGGTGACCCCTCTGAGGCCCCGGCGGTGCTGCTGGTGACCTCCTGGAGCAGGTGTCCTTCAGCAGAGCAAGGGGCAGAGGAGCCAGGTGGCAAACAGTGGAGGAGGGGCCTGGCTTGGACTCTGGCTAGGCCTCTTCTCTCTCAGCTGCCTTTTCCGCATGACACGACCTCACTTTGCAGGGTGCAGGGAGCAGGGTGCAGGGAGCAGGGTGCAGGGTGCAGGGAGCAGGGTGCAGGGAGCAGGGTGCAGGGTGCAGGGAGCAGGGTGCAGGGAGCAGGGAGCAGGGTGCAGGGAGCAGGGAGCAGGGTGCAGGGAGCAGGGTGCAGGGTGCAGGGAGCAGGGTGCAGGGAGCAGGGTGCAGGGTGCAGGGAGCAGGGTGCAGGGAGCAGGGTGCAGGGAGCAGGGTGCAGGGTGCAGGGAGCAGGGTGCAGGGAGCAGGGTGCAGGGTGCAGGGAGCAGGGTGCAGGGAGCAGGGAGCAGGGTGCAGGGTGCAGGGAGCAGGGTGCAGGGTGCAGGGTGCAGGGAGCAGGGTGCAGGGAGCAGGGTGCAGGGTGCAGGGAGCAGGGTGCAGGGAGCAGGGTGCAGGGTGCAGGGAGCAGGGTGCAGGGAGCAGGGTGCAGGGTGCAGGGAGCAGGGTGCAGGGTGCAGGGATCAGGGTGCAGGGAGCAGGGTGCAGGGTGCAGGGAGCAGGGTGCAGGGAGCAGGGAGCAGGGTGCAGGGTGCAGGGAGCAGGGTGCAGGGTGCAGGGAGCAGGGTGCAGGGAGCAGGGAGTAGGGTGCAGGGTGCAGGGAGCAGGGTGCAGGGAGCAGGGTGCAGGGTGCAGGGAGCAGGGTGCAGGGTGCAGGGAGCAGGGTGCAGGGTGCAGGGTGCAGGGAGCAGGGTGCAGGGAGCAGGGTGCAGGGTGCAGGGAGCAGGGTGCAGGGTGCAGGGAGCAGGGTGCAGGGTGCAGGGTGCAGGGAGCAGGGTGCAGGGAGCAGGGAGCAGGGTGCAGGGTGCAGGGAGCAGGGTGCAGGGTGCAGGAAGCAGGGTGCAGGGAGCAGGGTGCAGGGTGCAGGGAGCAGGGAGCAGGGTGCAGGGTGCAGGGAGCAGGGAGCAGGGTGCAGGGAGCAGGGTGCAGGGTGCAGGGAGCAGGGTGCAGGGTGCAGGGAGCAGGGTGCAGGGAGCAGGGTGCAGGGTGCAGGGAGCAGGGTGCAGGGAGCAGGGAGCAGGGTGCAGGGTGCAGGGAGCAGGGTGCAGGGTGCAGGGAGCAGGGTGCAGGGAGCAGGGTGCAGGGTGCAGGGAGCAGGGTGCAGGGTGCAGGGAGCAGGGTGCAGGGAGCAGGGTGCAGGGTGCAGGGAGCAGGGTGCAGGGAGCAGGGTGCAGGGAGCAGAGTGTAGGGAGCAGGGAGCAGGGAGCAGGGTGCAGGGAGCAGGGTGCAGGGTGCAGGGAGCAGGGAGCAGGGTGCAGGGAGCAGGGTGCAGGGTGCAGGGAGCAGGGAGCAGGGTGCAGGGAGCAGAGTGTAGGGTGCAGGGAGCAGGGTGCAGGGTGCAGGGTGCAGGGAGCAGGGTGCAGGGAGCAGAGTGTAGGGTGCAGGGAGCAGGGTGCAGGGAGCAGGGTGCAGGGAGCAGAGTGTAGGGTGCAGGGAGCAGGGTGCAGGGTGCAGGGAGCAGGGTGCAGGGAGCAGGGTGCAGGGAGCAGGGAGCAGGGAGCAGGGTGCAGGGTGCAGGGTGCAGGGTGCAGGGAGCAGGGTGCAGGGAGCAGAGTGTAGGGAGCAGGGAGCAGGGAGCAGGGTGCAGGGAGCAGGGTGCAGGGTGCAGGGAGCAGGGAGCAGGGTGCAGGGAGCAGGGTGCAGGGTGCAGGGAGCAGGGAGCAGGGTGCAGGGAGCAGAGTGTAGGGTGCAGGGAGCAGGGTGCAGGGTGCAGGGTGCAGGGAGCAGGGTGCAGGGAGCAGAGTGTAGGGTGCAGGGAGCAGGGTGCAGGGAGCAGGGTGCAGGGAGCAGGGAGCAGGGTGCAGGGTGCAGGGAGCAGGGTGCAGGGTGCAGGGAGCAGGGTGCAGGGAGCAGAGTGTAGGGTGCAGGGAGCAGGGTGCAGGGAGCAGGGTGCAGGGAGCAGAGTGTAGGGTGCAGGGAGCAGGGTGCAGGGTGCAGGGTGCAGGGAGCAGGGTGCAGGGAGCAGGGTGCAGGGAGCAGGGAGCAGGGAGCAGGGAGCAGGGAGCAGGGTGCAGGGTGCAGGGAGCAGGGAGCAGGGTGCAGGGAGCAGGGAGCAGGGAGCAGGGAGCAGGGTGCAGGGAGCAGGGTGGAGGGAGCAGGGAGCAGAGTGTAGGGTGCAGGGTGCAGGGAGCAGGGTGCAGGGTGCAGGGAGCAGGGTGCAGGGAGCAGGGTGCAGGGAGCAGGGAGCAGGGTGCAGGGTGCAGGGTGCAGGGAGCAGGGTGCAGGGAGCAGGGTGCAGGGAGCAGGGTGCAGGGAGCAGGGTGCAGGGTGCAGGGAGCGCTGGGTGAGAGCAGAAGGAAGGCTGGGCCAGTGTTGGCCTGGCACATGGAAAGCCTCTGTCCGTGGGAGGTGGCTTGGACTTGGGTCACTGGCCGTCGCCCTGCCTGTCTCTCTCCAGCGTCCCTTGCTGTCTCCTGCTCTCACCACCCAGGGCCGAGCTGGTGCCGCCGGGCCTCCCTGCGTGCTCAGGTGGAGAACGCCAGGCGGGGGGACAGCGTGGGCAAGGGTGCAGAAGTCGTGGAAACATGCACGTGTGGAAAGCCGGTGTCGCGGGGCAGCGCTGGGGAAGGGGCGCTGGCAGGGCGCGGGGACGGATTGCCAGGTGGATGAGGGCAGAAGGCGCAGGAGGGCGGTTGGTCGGTCGGGGTTTGGGAGGGACTGCCCCCCAGGGCAAGGGACAGAGCAGAGCGAAGGACATGCCAGAGTCAGGGTGATGTTCAGACTATTTAACTGCTGGCACCAGATCAATGGGACAAGTGGCAGGTCGTGGGCATCAGCCAATCAGAAGGGGCCAAGGCAGGGCTCGGAGGCCCCTGCCGAGCTCGGCATTAACCCTTCTGCAGCTGGCCACGGGGCAATCTGCAGGCTCCAGGGGAGGGCCACAGTGGCCTGGGGGTAGGGGGACATCAGGCACTCAGGCCTGTGGACATTCACCCACAGACAATGGAAACAGCGCAGTGCTTCAACAGGGACAGTGGCCTCGGCGGGGCGCCGAGCTCATGGTCAGCGCTGGCTGGCGCCTAAGTCACCCAGAGGCAGAGGCTGCTCTGGTTCCCGCATTGTCATGGCCATCTGCCTTTTACGGAGCTCTTGGGGGTGGGTGGATGGGTGGCGTCACCCCCACGGCCATGCTGGTCATTTGCTTTTGTCTGCTCACGTCTCTGCCTCCTTTTTCTGATACCAGCCACGCAGTTCTCTTTGGGGGAAAATCCTCCTGTCACTTTTAGTCCCTCTGACCCCTGAGGGCACATGCCACCCAGGTCTGGCCAATCAGCATTTCCCTCCCCTGGACAGAGCGGCCAGGCTCAGCAATGAGGTTGTGATCCAGGTCGGTTCAACGTGAGTCAAGCCTAGGAATTTGATTGGAATTTCTGGCAAAAAAAAAAAAAAAAAAGCCCTCTTTCTACTGGGACTGCTAAACTGAACGACCTAAACCCAGAGGGAATTTGCTTTAGAATGACACCAACACAGAGCAAAATAGAGCTGACCATCAGGGTTCCCAAAGGAAGAACTTAAGCACCTGGATCCAGCTATGCCTGATGCTTACCCTGGACTTTTATGTTGCTTGAGCCAATAAATTTGCTTTTATCCTGAAGTCAGTTTGAGTTGAGTCTTTTATGACTTACCAGTCAGATTACTCTCGGTTAAGAGTTAGAAAATTGAGACACAAAGACCAAAGCTTATGTATGCTGACAACCAAGATGCCCCATAATGCCACATGCTCACCTAAGCACAAATACCAGAGGGATAGAAAGAGATAGCAGAAAGGAACGAAAGTGAGTGAGAGAGAGAGAGATGGAACACGTGAACTGAGAGAGGGGAGCAGCCCTCTGCTCCTGGGGTCTTGGTGGTCCCTGTCTCTGAACCCGCAGGGAGACCGGCTGCATTTGCTGCCCTCAGTTCTTCCCCCAGCCCCTGTATCCTTCAAAAAAAAAAAAATGGCCTCTTGGACTTTGTTGCCCCCAAATAATTCACGACCAACGCAGCAGCTGATTGGATGGGGGCGGTGGGGACAAGGAAGGAAGGTGGACCAAGGGCGACATCGGGGATTAGTCACAGGGAGAGGAGAGGGGGCACAGGCTTGGGGCAGGGGGTGGGGCGATGACCCGGAATTAAAGCCTGTTCGGCCTTTTCCTGCACCATAGCCAAGCCTGGCACAAATGCTGCGAATTCCTCTCCTGGAAGCCCAAACTCCAGGCAGCTCAGACAACCCGATCCCACCTTCCTGCCCTGCAGGGACGCTCAGAGGGTCGGTGGCCAGCACGTGGCCACATTTGTGCAGATCCCCCCGGCATTAAAGGTTTCACTTGTAATTGCTCGTGCCCTCGGTCAGCATCCTGGAGGTCGCCACCCCAGCCTTCCTGTTCCCATCTGCACCTGGCGGTCACACCCCCGCGCCCACAGCCGCTCCCTGGCCGCGATCTCGCGCCCCCAGGTCACTGGGTAAAGACCAGCCGCTGTGGGAGCCCCGGTGGGCAGATGCCCCGGTTTCTTGGTTCCCTAGGTAGGACAGCTCTGACGCCTGTTCTAGATCATCCCCCGTCTCACGGTCCAGGGGAGCCCAGCCCGAGCCCGGCTGATGGGGCCCTGGGTCCAGCCCCCGTCATTCCTCACCTGCATTCCCGTCTGGCCGCCTTCCAGTCCCTTCTGCAGGCAAAAGACTTTTCCAAAATGCAAAAGGAGTCACTGCCCCTCCCCCGCTCCCCGCTGCTCTTAGGCCATGTCGGGACCCCTTACGTGGGTGACAAGAGGCCCGGCTGGTGCCTTCCCAGGCTTGCTGGGCCGGCTGTCTCCTCCGCCTCCTCCCACTTCCCTCACTCTCAGCTCCAGCCACGCGCCATGATCGCTCCTACTTGCAATGCTTGCCTCCCATCCGGGCCTTTGCCTGTGCTTTTCCCGACTTCTAGAATCTTCCGCCCCTTCCTCCCCTCCCAGGACCTTGGCCCGCCCTGTGTGCATTTATGGGGGTGGGGAGCAGTATCAATTTTTCTTAAAAGCTCCCCACTCAGATTGCAGAATGTGCAAAACCACGTTCTGATAGTGTGATCGCCCTCAGGCGGGGGCCGGGTTTTCCTTTTTTTCTCTCCAGTGCCTGGCACGTGGTAGGAGGTCCCTGATAAACACCGGGGTGAGTATGAGTGACAGCTACTGACACACTGGCTTCCTTCTGTTCCAGGTGCTGTTCTAAGGGTATCAGTGAATACACATGAGTGAGTGAATGAAGGAGTGAATGAATGTATGAGCGAATGAATGAATGAATGAATGAATGCATAAAAGGCCGCCCACCCACGTGCAGCTGGGAACTGGAGGATCCAAAGAAATGCCTGTCCCTGGAGATGCCTAATTGTCTAAAGGCGGTGAATAGTCTCACCAAACCCCTAGCAGAGATTAAGCAGTCATCCAGCCCTGGGCCCAACCGTGGGGGGTCACCGGCTAGTGGCCCCCAGCAGCCGCAGAACTGGAAACTGGGGTTGGGAGGGGACGGCTGGGTGCGGGGGAGGGAGGAGGGGGCCCAAGGGCGCCTCATTTAGAAATGAAATTTAGGGGGGAGGAGGGTCTTTAAAAGTCCTTGTTTCCGAGGTTGCTGCCAAGAGCTGGGTCCAGCCCCAGCAGCGTGGGGGGGCCGTGGGGGGCATGGGGGCCGATTGGGGGTGGCAGGGCTCGGATCTGCAGCTCTCTGCTCCCAAGGAAAACACTGGGGACTCCAACAGAGGAGCTGGAAAATCCTCTCCCAGCTTCACTGGCCAGAATGAAAATATATGGCTTAATAAAAACAGCTGATTCAATTTCAAACAAGTGGCTCCTGCCCACCTCCGAGCGCGCTGCTAGAATGCAGGCTCAGTGAGGCGTAAGGCGGGGGAAGGAAAGGCCTCTTGGGGGGAGGGGGCGAGGGTCTTTGGGGGAAGCCTAAGCAAGGTCTCGATGGTGCTTTAATTTCTTTTACTTCCCTGCACCAATTAGGCTGGAAATGGCGTTAGCTCTAATGAGGCGAGCCCCTGCCCTCCCCGGGGTGGGGGGCCTGGGGGGGTGGGATTACAGAGCTGGGGCCCCTCCAGGACTGGCCGGGGTGCTTGAGGGGCGCTGCCGCCTCTCTTTGTTGGGTCTCCAGGGCTGACACTCAGAGCCGCCCCCAGCCCCAGCTGCCAGTCCCCTGTTATCTGAATTGAAGAGGTCAGAGGTTAAGTGAGAGATCAGAGTCCCCGGGTCAGGGAAAGAAAAACAAATCCCCGGGGCCTTCTGCTCTGCTCTTGGAGCGTGTAGGCCGTGCCCTCCAGGCCAGATGGGGGATATTTATACAGGGCCCTGGCCTTTTCTGTTACCATGTAAATTGATTGATTTTTTTTTTCTTTAATCGAGTTAGGGGAATTTCATGGAGGACAAAAAAAAAAAAAAAAAGGATTGGATGGGCATTTGAATTTTGTCAAAGGCCCAGGAAGAGCGACTCCAGTTCTGGCCTGAGCTGCATGAGAGGGAGCTGTCCACGATTGCGTGCCTCAGTTTCCCTATTTTCAAAGCCCAAGAGGCGACACAGCGGAAAGGGATCTGAGAAGCGCGTGGACTTACGGGGAAGCCGGGTGACCCGACACTGAAAGGCTTGTCATCCTGTGGCTCTGGCGAGCTCCTCGCTGTGCCGGCTCCCTGGGCGGGAAGATGTCATGGGTGCCCACCGGGTCTCAGCCCTGCGCAGAGAGCTGTGAGCAAGGGTTACCGAGGGGCAGGACAGACGGTGCCTCTCTCTTGAGAGGAATTCTCTTGCTTCTAGAATCAGAAAGACTTGGGCTCATCGTGGTTCTGAGCTGATCGTTCCTACCGACTTCTCGAAGCCTCAGTTTACTTACCTGTGATATGGGCGTGGCGCTGCTGATGCCCAGGGGCCACTCCCCCTGCCCTTGCAGGGGCCAGCGGTACCGGGGAATTTGTCCCACCCCCACGTGTACATGGGACCCTCAGCCAATGTCTGGTGGGGGGTGGGGAATACGTACCCCAAGCCCCTGACTCCCCAGAGACAGGGACTCAGGGAGGTATGTCCGGCACCATTGCCTGGAATTTCCCCGGCGGGATTAGGCTCTGGCTTCACTTCGTGGGGATGACTTTCTGGATGACACACCTTTTTTTTTTTTTGACTCTGTTGCCCAGGCTAGAGTGAGTGCTGTGGCGTCAGCCTAGCTCACAGCAACCTCAGACTCCTGGGCTCAAGCGATCCTCCTGCCTCAGCCTCCCGAGTAGCTGGGACTACAGGCATGAGACCTCGTCTCTACTATAAATAGAAAGAAATTGATTGGCCAACTAAAAATATATAGAAAAAGTGAGCCGGGCATGGTGGCGCATGCCTGTAGTCCCAGCTACTCGGGAGGCTGAGGCAGGAGGATCGCTTCAGCCCAGGAGTCTGAGGTTGCTGTGAGTGAGGCTGACACCACGGCACTCACTCTAGCCTGGACAACAGAGTGAGACTCTGTCTCAAAATAAATAAACAAATGAAATGGAGATTTCATGCCCTCTAATGTCACTGGGTGTCTGAGAACCCCTCAGCAGCTGATCAAGGCGAGCGTAGAGATCTGACTCGTTTGCTCCAACTCGACACTCCGAATGTCTGTCCCAGCTGCCTCCTCCCTCCACCCAGCCCTGCTTCCCTCCCCTCCTAACACGGGGGCTACTGGCAGTGCTCCCTGATCATCTCCACCTCAGGGAAGGAGACCTGTGGCAGGAGAACTAGGTAGGAGGCCAGGGCTGCGCAGACCTTGCAGAGAACCATCTAGAAGCATCAGGTGGGTGGCAAGACCCAATGCTGCCACAGGAGACCAGGAGAGCAAGCTCTGAGAAGAGGCTGTTGGGTTTGGCATCCAGGAAGCCGGCAAGAATCCCAGAGCTGGCAACTGCAGCAAATGGCAGAGGCCAAGCAGGTGACCACGGAGTGAAACGAAGACTGTAAGTGGGTTCTGGAAACCCGGCCAGGAAAGAAGACAGGCCGGGAGGAGAAACCCTGAGAGGCGCCAGGGTCCTGCCAAGTAGCCCCCACATGTGGCTCGTTTTGCTAAATACACTCAAGGATTCCCACCAGAAAAACTCTCTGACCACATACATGGTCAAGAGACACCAAAGATCTCTTTAACTGCGAGATTGTAAAAGAGCAATTTGTTTCTGCAGAATTTAGAATGCAAGCCTTAGGGCTTTCCTTTCCCCGGCCCTGAGAAGGCCACAATCTCGATACTGGGCATTTTGTAAAATGAGCATCGTGTCCACCCCGCTAAGCCTCCCCCACTCTCCCTCTCCCCGAGCTCTTCAGGGTCTCTCTCTTCCAACCTCGGCCTTACTTACGCCTCTCCCCTTTTGGCCTCCCTTGGCACAGATTAATTCAACAAATATTTATTGAAACCAACAAAATTGCTGCAAGTCAAAAGCAGCCCGTTGAAATTCTCTCCCTCCCCCGTCCCCACTTCCCTGGCCCCACTGGCCAGGCTGGAAGCGAGAAAGCATGGAATAGGTTTGGAGCCCACCAGTGCTCGGGTGAGGGACTGGTCGCCCCCATTTCCTGGGGGACCTCCCCCGATTCCTGCACAAGCGTCCTGTCCCCTGGCTCCTCCAGGGTCCCCTCCTCAAGATGCTTATGTAAAAGGGTGGCCCTCCTGCAGGCTTCCCTCTGGGCTTGAACAAAGTCCAGGCGCTCACACCCTGCGGATAGGAATGCAAAATGGTACTGGCACTTTGGAAAGCAGTCAGGCGGTTTCTTTAAAAGTTAAACATTAGGCCGGGCGCTGTGGCTCACGCCTGTAATCCTAGCTCTTGGGAGGCCAAGGCGGGCGGATTGCTCAAGGTCAGGAGTTCAAAACCAGCCTGAGCAAGAGCGAGACCCCGTCTCTACTATAAATAGAAAGAAATTAATTGGCCAACTGATATATATATATATAAAATTAGCCGGGCATGGTGGCACATGCCTGTAGTCCCAGCTACTCGGGAGGCTGAGGCAGGAGGATTGCTTGAGCCCAGGAGTTTGAGGTTGCTGTGAGCTAGGCTGACGCCACGGCACTCACTCTAGCCTGGGCAACAAGCGAGACTCTGTCTCAAAAAAAAAAAAAAAAAAAAAGTTAAACATTAGACTTTTGGGGGGAGGGGGGGAAATGGGCATTTATTGAAACCTTAAAATTTGTACCCCCATAATATGCCAAAATAAAAAAAAAAAAAGTTAAACATACACATACCCTGTGACCCAGCCATTCTACTCTTGGGTATTCGCCCAGGAGAAAGGACAGCAGATGTCGGTACAAAGACCCGAACGTCCATAGTGGCTTTACGTGTGGACAGCCCCAAACTGGACACAGTGCGCGTGTCCGTCAACTGGTCAACACACAACCGAAATGTGGTGGTGCATACAACAGCCTGCTACCCGGCGATCAAAAGTTACCTAGGGCTGGCAATGATAGAAAATTCTAGAAAGTGCAAACTAATCCACAGTGACAGGAAGCAGATCAGTGGTTGCCTGAAGGGGAGGGGGTCGAGGAAGTAGAAAGGAAGGATTAGAGGGGAAGGGGACACTTTTAGAGGGAAGGGCCGTGTTCATGACCTTCCTTGCGGCTGTAACTACATGGACGTATGAATATATGAAAACTCATCCCATTGCATGCTTTAAATATGCACAGTTTATTACATGTCAGTTATACCTCGGTAAAGCTGTTCAAAAAAAATTTTTTTTTTTTTTTTAAAGCAAAGTCTAGGAGGGGGACATCATGGTTTAAAGAGTGAAATCACTCGCAGGGAGAAAGTGCTTTGCTCCCGGGTTGATGTGAGCTCACGTTTCAGTCTCTTCCTCCAGGACACTCTCCCAGGTGGTTCGTCTTTGGAATCGTCCCTACCATTTTGGAACTGAGTAGATTCGCTTCCCACTGGATACCTACAGTCTGAAAAAGCCAGCAAAGAATAGTTAGGAAATATTCGCTCTGATGACCTCAACAAACAATGGAAATGTGGGTGATTTTTTTTTTAGACAGAGTCTTGCTCTGTTGCCCAGGCTAGAGTGCCGTGGCGTCAGCCTAGCTCACAGCAACCTCCAACTCCTGGGCTCAAGCGATCCTCCTGCCTCAGCCTCCCGAGTAGCTGGGACTACAGGCATGCGCCACCACACCCGGCTAATTTTTCTATATATTTTTAGTTGGCCAGCTAATTTCTTTCTATTTTTTAGTAGAGATGGGGGTCTCGCTCTTGTTCAGGCTGGTTTCGAACTCCTGACCTTGAGCGATCCTCCCGCCTCAGCCTCCCAGAGGGCTAGGATTACAGGCGTGAGCCACCAAGCCCGGCCACATGGGTGATATTTAGGAGAAAAGAGGGTCCGTTCCTATTGGTCAAATTCCCAGAGTTGGCTGCATGGTCCAAACTAAATTTGGTTTATTTATAAATGTAACCCTTTTCTTAAATTCTTTGAAGCATTCGTCTACTCCTTTTGAAATAAATGTATATGCACGTGGCTTTAAGTGAATGAGTGACATTTGTTGTATTGATGAACCATGATTTATTTGGCTTTCTTTAGTAACCCTCTCGTTGGATGTTTAGGTTATTTCCAAATTTATACTGTTATATATCATCGCAGACAATTTGGTCAAGAGCAATTTGGCTGAAAGCAAATTGATTAAGCCGTCAGTGTGGTTGGAATGTTGAATTCGTTGATAATGAAAATTCTCAGTCATTATGTTTATGCAAGAAGGAAATTTTTGTTTGCCAAGGGGAAATTGTGCCTGGAATGATTTTTCTAACTTTTTATGCATCTTTCAGCAAGATCATCATTTTTTTGTGTGTCTAATCTAAAGTTTTTGTTTGTTTTCTTCTTTTCAATGTCTCCATATTTCCAATCAGTTATGCCTTGGTTTGGGATTAGAGTAAGAAGGAAGCAACCTAAGCAACCATCATCGCCTAAAAGATGGAAACTACTCTATTGTTCATCGGTTCATGTCTTGGATAGAGTGCTCAAAATTTATGATATGTGCACTGCTGATTAAAAAACTAATCTCGGTTCAATTTGCTAAATAAATAGTTTCAGGAAAACACGGTTAAATAAACAGCGAAAGTACCAGTTGTAGAAAATAAAGAGTCTACTCAGATTTTTTTTTTTTTCAGTGCAAGTAAAATTCCTACTCTTATCCCAATTCAGACAGAGAAGGGAAAAAAGCAACCTCTGACACCCAGGAACTGGTCTGATATTCATGGCAAGGCCATGACGTTTTCCTGTTGGACAGACACAATCTCATAGAACATTGACATTAGACAAGGTCACTTTGCAACCAAAGTAAAGAAAACCAAAAAGGTCACACTGTGTAACCCATGAGATACCAACCAACTCCCTCTGTCACCTAACGTGAATGATTGCTGCTTCTTTATCAATTACGGCTGTAGCCTTGCTTTAGTCTGCCTTCCATATAGATAAGATTCGTGCTAATCTAAGTCACAGAAGTGCCCCTGCTTTCTGCTAGCACCCAGTCTACGGTGAGCCTGCTGGCTTACACCTTCCCTCAAATTACCCAAGCAAAGCCCAAATCCTAGACTAGCTTCTTTCCAACACCCTCTTAGTGAGACCCCCACGGCTACCTTGATGTCCATTCTCTGTAGTTGCAACCAGTCATAAGACCCACTTGTTAGAAAACAGGTGCCTTCCTGGGTGGTCTTAGGCTGAAGTGTACTGAAGGGTTTTTTTCTGTAATTGTTTGTTCCCTTTATTTATTTGTATTTTTTCAGTAGCAATGCCTTCCCAGGCAAAACAGAAAAACCAGACAAGCAGGAAGGAGAGAGACCAAAAATCATCGGCCCCTTCCAGCGACAATCATTGTTAGGATATTGGCATAGACCCTTCCTAACGTGATTCTATTTCTCTGGGGAGCCCTGATTAATATAATGAGCACCTTTGGATGTAAACAGAGATAATCTGTCCTATCTCTACCTTATCACCTATTAATGTAATGACAGGTGTCCACCTCAAGCTTGTGCTGCAGTTTAACCAACTTCTTACTGATAAACATAAAACATATATTTTACTTATTATTAGCAACTGGAGCATGCTTAATTAGCTGAAAGGAAATCAGAAATTTTCAAAGTGGAGCACATAAAATCTCAAAATGTCTTAAAAATATTTAAATGTTCTTGTCTATACAAAAATGTCATACAGTTACTCCACGGTGGATCAAAATTACCTGTACCCACAATTGGCAATATTCTCTTCAGCCAAATTGTCATACACACTGCACTGCTGTTGCAACCAATGTATTTTCCACCAAATAAAATGCAGCCATTGTAAACAAGGCTATGATAGGACATTCTTGTAATTAAATTTTTTGCGCACATCTTGCAAATATTTCCTTACATTAAATTCTCAGAAGTGGAACTGCTGAGTTAGACAATGTGCACTTTTAAAGCTTGAGATCTATAATTGTGTCCTTGGGATTTATTCCAATTCGTGTGTTTATTAGATGAAGATTTTTGAGCACCTCCTATATAGCAGAGTATACCAGGCCCGGAATTCAGAGACAAGCAAGCTACATCTTTGGCTTCAAGGGGCTCGTGGCCTCTTATTTGCCTATATGCCTGGCACAATTATCTGACAGAAGGAGCTCAAAATATGTGTATGTATATTTATATATATTTTGTTAAATGAACAAATGGATGAATGAATAAATGAATGCATATCAATTGGCTCTTGCCATGTAGCAAATCACCTTATTGTAGGCTGAAAACAACAAACAGTTTTTATTATTATTGTTATTATCTTTGAGACAGAGTCTCACTCTGTCACTTGGGCTAGAGTGCCGTGGCATCAGCCTAGCTCACAGCAACCTCAACCTCCTGGGCTCAAGCGATCCTCCTGCCTCAGCCTCCCGAGTGGCTGGGACCACAGGCATGTGCCACGGCTACCACGAAGTCCATTCTCTGTAGTTGCAACCAGTAATAAGACCCACTTGTTTGAAAACAGGTGTCTTCCTGGGTGGTCTTTGGCTGAAGGGTACTGAAGGTTATTTTCTTTAATTCTTTGTTCCCTTTATTTATTTATATTTTTTCAGTCCCAATGCCTTCTCTTCTCAGGCAAAACAGAAAAACCTGGCTAGTTTTTTCTATATTTTTAGTCGGCCAATTAATTTCTTTCTATTTTTAGTAGAGACGGGGTCTCGCTCTTGCTCAGGCTGGTCTCGAACTCTTGACCTCGAGCGATCTTCCCTCGGTCTAGGAGTTATTGTTTTTCATGATCCTATGGCACCAGCTGAGAGGCTGCTCCGTGCGGTCAGCAGGGGGCTCGGTGGGGCTGCGAGATCTAGCCTGGCCTCCCTTGCATAGCCGGTGTCCAGCAGGCTCACTGGGCTCGCAGGGCTTCAGCTAGGAGGGCTCAGCTCTGCACCCCGCGGCCTCTCCGCCTCCAGGAAGCCAACCGGGCTTGCTCACCTGCTGGACACAGGTCCCGAATAGCAGCAAACGAGGACAAGCACCGAGGTACAAGCACAACTCGAATCTCTCCTGGGGCCACATTTGCTGTTGTGCCGTGGATCGAACCAAGTGTCACACCAAGCCCAGAGTGAGCCAGAAGGGCGTGGATCTAGGGATGGCTACGGGGGGGGGAATTGCGGCAGCCTTTTGGCAGTCTGTATAGAGGAGTGAGTGCTTCTGACCCTAAGCTCTCAGCCTGTGTCTGTTTACCTGAAACGCCCAAGCCGGAAGCTTGGTCCATAGTTTCTGAAATAACACTTCGGATGTATTATTATTATTTTTTTTTCTTGAGACAGATTCTCACTCTGTTGCCCAGGCTAGAGTGAGTGCCGTGGCGTCAGCCTAGCTCACAGCAACCTCAAACTCCTGGGCTCAAGCGATCCTCCCGCCTCAGCCTCCCAGGTAGCTGGGACTACAGGCATGTGCCACCATGCCCGGCTAATTTTGTCTATCTATTTTAAGTTGTCCAGCTAATTTCTTTCTATTTTTAGTAGAGATGGGGGGTCTCGCTCTTGCTCAGGCTGGTCTCGAACTCCTGACCTCGAGCGATCCTCCCACCTCAGCCTCCCAGAGTGCTAGGATGACAGGCATGAGCCACCGCACCTGGCCCTGAAATGACACTTTGAATCCTCAACTTTTCCACTGACTGGCGTTTAGCTCTGCCTTCAGAGAAATAACCCAATGTGGCTGGATCTAGAGGCCATGGCTAAGAAAACCATTTGGGGGCTTCAAATGCATGATCACCACCTTGTTTCTTGACCTTTTCCTTAACAGGTGCAGAGAATGGTAATCCAGTGTTGCCAGGGCTGATCTCGCCCCACGAACACAAAGTTCAGTCGCTACCCTGGTCTCCCACCACGTCTGTGGATGTCATTTTCACATTTGCACGGCACTTGGAAAGTGTGAAATTCCTTAGCATCAATTAAACATTTGCCTCAGGACGGCAACGCAACCTCTTAGGGTGAAAAGAGGTGCCTCTCTCGTTGCAAAAACCTGCACATTTTTTTTTTAAAGAACAGTTGCTCAACAGATCCCTTTGCTGCCCCTCCCAGCCTGCAAATCACCGGCTCCTGTCCAACACACGGCGCGCTGGAACAGGAGAAAATAGCTGCTGGAAATCTCTCGCATTCTTTACTGGGGAGGGCGCAGGGGTTAATTTGAGAAATAGTTCTCTAATGGAAGCCAGATTTGGGGAAAGTTAGGACACAAATTTAGAAATCGTGTCTCTGGCATGGGTAAGAAGAACAGTTTTTTGGGTTTTTTTTGCATGCAAGATAAACATCCATTTATTAAAATTTCGGTGTTTGGGTTGTTTTTGTTTGTTTGAGAAGGACACATTTTGGGGTGTGGGCGCCTGTGAGCACGTGACTGTCTGGGTCGGTTAGATGCATGGGATGATCTTAATAGCTGCAATTTCTTCCCACTTTGGGGGCTCCGGTTCAGAAGACTGTTCTATGAGCTGTTTATTCTCTGGCTTGTTTGAGTCTGAGAAAGTTTTTGACGGCATGTGATGGAAAAGCATTCCCTGCAAATGCAGATTCACCCAGGTTTACCTTCTTACCCTTTTCTTCCCATTGCCCCCCACCCCACAATCATACCCCCCCACCCCACAATCATACCCCCCCACACACGCAAACCCCACACACTTTCATATTGTTGCCCCAGGAAGAGTGTAGAACAGTGCCTCTCACATTATCTGGGGTGAAGGGTCAGTTTTTTAGATTGCTAATTCATTGCAGACCAATGCATTCCTAAAACACAATCAAAATTAATTAGTAGGAAAAAAAACAAAGGCGTACACAATGCGAGCTCAATGTTTTTTACTGTTAGATTCGGCAGACATAAAAGTACTCAGTTAAATTGCTTTGCAAGTTTCCAAACACTCTCAGTGTCTACACTTAATGTGTTGCAAAGTGGTGACCCCCAGTTGTCGAGAAGCACCCGCGGGTGGACCCCACTCTGCACAGCACTGCCATGGGGCCCCCTTTGAGCGGTGGATCGAGTGCCTAATAAACGCCCATTGGTTTACTCATCCGTTTATCCTGCACGCGTTTATTGAGCCTGTGTTCCTTCCACCTGGGAGCTCTGATAAACAGTGGCAGGGGGACCCCGTGGGGAGCAGCTCGCTCTAGTGTCAGGGGCAGGCAAGGCTAGCTGGGGGAGGTGGCCTCTAAGCAAAGTCCAGAGAGAGGAGGGAAAATGGGTCAGTGAAATGAGGGGCTTGGGAAGGCGAGAAGGGCGGAGAGGAGGAAGTCCTTTCCAGGTAGAGCGAACGGCATTTACAGACGTCTTGGCTTGTTAAACACGCGGCAGGCAGTTTGCTGAGCCGGGGTGCGCAGCTGGGAACAGCAGAGCTGGGGCACTGGCGGGGGCTTTGAGGCTGTGCCAGGGGTTGAGAGCTTCCTCCTGGGGACCCCAGGGAGCAGCCGGCGGCCTTGGGCAGAGGAGCCCCCATCGGTAGATGTGCATTTAGGAGGCTCCCCGAGACTGCTGCGTGGAGGGACGCAGGCCAGCTAGGGGTTGCTGTCACCACCAGGACAGAGATGACAGGGCCTGAGCCAGCTTCTTGGGCATGGGTGGCCCTGAGAGCTCTGAGCAGCACAGCCTGGACAGACACAGGGCCCACTGCGCCCACAGATGGTTTATTTGAAAAAGAGGAGAAAAGAGGCTTTCAGGAGGTTCTTGAGCCAGGGCAACATTGGGTACGGGCCACCCAGACCCTGTGCAATGGAAGGAGGGGCTGAGCCGACGTCCAGGCTTGGCTTCCTTGACCATCAGCCTGGCGCCGTTCAGAAACCAGCAGCAGCCGTCCCGGGACTGCTTCCAGTCAGTGCCAGTTCCGCTGTCGCCCACGTTACAGGAAAGCAATCAAGACTCGACCCAGTGAAAAGGACTCACTCCGTACCGAGCTGGAAAAAGAAGCTCAGAACAATAGGTCTGTATTCCTCAAAGCTCTTAACTCTCGTTTCTTGTTTTTGTAGTTTTATGAATTTTGTATATTTTAAAGATGGGATCTTTCCAGGTTGCCCAGGCTGGAGTGCGATCCTAGCTCACAGCAACCTCTAACTCCTGGGCTCAAGAGATCTTCCCATCTTAGCCTCCAGAGGAGCTGGGACTACCACCATGCCTGGCTAATTTTTCTATATATTTTTAGTTGTCCAATTAATTTCTTTCTATTTATAGTAGAGATAGGGTCTCGCTCTTGCTCAGGCTGGTTTCGAACTCCTGACCTTGAGCGATCCTCCTGCCTCGGCCTCCCAGAGTGCTGGGATTACAGGCGTGAGCCACGGCGCCCGGCCCTAACGACGCATCTTGTACAAATTACTCGTTTGGTGTTTAGGAGGGCATTGAGCCCGATTTCGTGGCTGTCTCTATTTTTTGGGTGACACGGGGGCAGCGTTTGGGGATGTCCGAGGTAGCTGGGCAGAACTGGAGGTGGCGCGAGTGCCACAGGTGGCCCTGGGTCTCCGCCTCACTCTGGGGAATGTCAGGGCTCTTAGAGGCACCACAGAAGCCCGGAGAACCCGGGACTCACGAGGTCAGAGTGCGTCCTGCTGGGGCTGTGTTTTCATGACTAAATTCCGCTCAGTGAAGGACGCTCCTCTGGGTCAGTTCCCAGGCCAGAGTTACACCCTGGGAGGGTGGGGGATGGGAAGGGAGAGGCAGTGGGCCCCTTCATTAGATGTCCCTGCGGCCAGATTTCAATGCCTCCCCCCTCGGGAGCAAGGAGGACTTTGATTTGATTGTTTCCCTTAAAAATATACAGATATCGGTGAGTTGCTTTTGAGGACCTTAAATTCTGGTTTCATCTATGGGTCCCCTTGCCTAGAATTGTGACCAACACCTAACAGGTGCTTACTGCAGGTCTGATGATGAGATGAATAGATGACTTGTCTTTTCCCCACTGTTGTAAATTCTCCTTTTTTTTTGTTTTTGAGACCATGTTGCCTGGGCTAGAGTGCCGTGGCGTCAGCCTAGCTCACAGCAACCTCCAACTCCTGGGCTCAAGCGATCCTCCTGCCTCAGCCTCCCGAGTAGCTGGGACTACAGGCATGCACCACCATGCCCGGCTAATTGTTTCTATATATATTAGTTGTCCAATTAATTTCTTTCTATTTACAGTAGAGACGGGGTCTCACTCTTGCTCAGGTTGGTCTTGAACTCCTGATCTTGAGCGATCCTCCCGCCTCGGCCTCCCAGAGTGCTGGGATTACAGGCGAGAGCCACCGCGCCCGGCCGTAAATTCTTCTTTACCTGGTTTGTGTCTGTTTGTTCTCCCCATTTGTTCTCATTCTCCTGGGGGGCAGGGGTGAGTCTGTCTTGCTGAGGACTGATTCCCCAGCAGCCAGCGCAGGGCTTGGCCCCGTGTGGACACTTAGTAGAAACAGGTGGGGTCACCGAATGGAGCGGGCAGGCGGAGTAGACACCAGGCCTTCCCAGTGCTGTGTCCAGCCTGAGTGTCCCCTGCCTGGAACCCCCTCTGTCTGCCACACCCATGGGAGCAGCCCCCAGCCTGTGACTGCCCAGGGTACAAACACCCCAGCTCTCACCTGAGAACTTCTACGTGACCCCAGAGCCCCCCAGGGTGGGGAGGTCCCCGGGCCTCTCAGCGATGGCAGACTGGGTGGCGTTCTCCTTGTGGGCCACCTTCTCCTGTCTCATGCCTCCACTGGTGTTTCCCGAGGTCACCCCCAAATAAACGAGTTACACCTGAACCTTTAACTCAGGCTCTTGTTCTGGGGGAAGTCAAACTAAAGTGACAGACAGCCTCTCGTCTTCCAGTGACAACAGCCTCGTGGGAGAGAGAGCGTCCTTGCCCCCTTCTAAATGCCGTTTAAAAGAATTTCAAGGCTGGGCGAGGTGGCTCATGCCTGTAACCCCTTAGCTCTCTGGGAGGCCGAGGAGGGAGGATCCCTCAAGGTCAGGAGTTTGAGACCAGCCTGAGCAGGAGCAAGACCCTGTCTCTACTAAAAATAGAAAGAAATTATTTGGCCAACTAAAAAATATATATATATAAATTTATATATAGTATATATATATTTATATATATGTAAAATTATATATATATATTATATATATATATAAAATTAGCCGGGCATGGTGGCACATGCCTGTAGTCCCAGCTACTCGGGAGGCTGAGGCAGGAGGATCGCTTGAACCCAGGAGTCTGAGGTTGCTGTGAGCGAGGCTGATGCCACGGCACTCACTCTAGCCCAGGCAACAGAGTGAGACTCAAAAAAAAAAAAAAAAAAGGAATTTCGAGCCAGAGAAAGCCTGAAAGAATATATGCACGTTCAGCCAGCCCCACCAATCAATGACATTTCCCCACAATTGCTGTGTCTCTTGTTCCCTCTTCTCTCTCCTCCCCTTCTCTTCTGCGTCTCTCTCTATACAAATTAGATAAATGTATGGATATAGATTGAGAGAGAATCTTTAGTTTTTTATTTTCTCAGAGGGAATTTGTTTGTATTGGCATACCTGCCCACGTGAAGAATCCCGAGTCTCCTCTGATAAAGTCCGATCAATACGAAGTGGCCATCGTGCTCACTGGTCAGTTTTCGTCCATAAATAAATGACTGCCAACTTCCACAGTCAACACGGAATAAAGTCAACACGAGACAGAGATAACCCAAACTTTGCTCCCATGTTGTGCAGTTAACAACAAATCCATTATTAAAGAGAGTCTTTTTAGGCTTTAGAATCTAAAGTCTTCAGAGGGAAACTTTTATGTAAATATACACAAATTATGTGAATCATTTGAAATTAAGTTGCAGACCTGGTGAAATTCTTTAAAATGGAAATTGTTTAGAATGTGTCTACTAGAACAAGGAGCATTCTCCTGCATAACCACAAGTTCCAAGAAAATAAACACCAGATTGTTCCCTTCTGGCCACGAGATCTTGGGTCAGCCACACTGTCTCTCTCTAGGACCCCGGCTAGGAGCACTGTTTACGGAGTCCTTGTATGACGTTCTTGCTTCATCATAACCCATTTTCCCTTGGCTTAATAATTAGGAGAATAACAAAGCACCAGGGCTTTGAGATTTTCTAGTGAGTCCAGCCTCTTCCCTTCCCACCGGAGATCACGGAGGCTCTGGCCTCGCCTCCCCTGGGCAGGCAGAGCCGGGCGAGAACCACGTCTGCAGATCTGCTGTTCCAGAAACTCTCCATCGCAATGAAAACGCTAGCTACTGTGCTTTGGGCAGCCCCTTGGTGCCGAGCGGGAGACTCAGGGTTTATCAAAAGAAGCATCTCCGCTGGGCGCGGTGGCTCACGCCTGTCATCCCAGCACTCTGGGAGGCCAAGGCGGGAGGATCGCTCGAGGCCAGGAGTTCAAGACCAGCCTGAGCAAGAGTGAGACCCCCGTCTCTACTAAAAATAGAAAGAAATTAATTGGACAACTAAAAATATATAGAAAAAATTAGCCAGTCGTGGTGGTGCATGCCTGTAGTCCCAGCTACTTGGGAGGCTGAGGCAGGAGGATCGCTTGAGCCCAGTAGTTTGAGGTTGCTGTGAGCGAGGCTGACGCCACAGCACTCTAGCCTGGGCAACAGAGTGAGACTCTGTCTCAAAAAAAACAAAAACAAAAAAACAAACAAAAAAAAACCTAAACTGTACGAATATGTTTTCACACACATCCGAGTTGTGTACATCAAATATTTCACACCATGGCTTTAAAAACCAAATAGCAGAGAATAGAAGGGGAATCTAGAAGCCTGAGTGGTCTCAAGGCAGAAAGAAGGGGCTTGGGTTTGACAGAAGAGCGGTGAAAACCCCACCAGGGTTTGGGCTGGGCTGGCCCTGCAGGGACCCGCTGGGACTCAGAACCAGGTAAGCGGGCGCCTGGGGGGGCCTGAGGGGGTGGGGAGGGGGGAGGAGGGGTTTAAGATCCTTTTAAAACTGGGTGGTGAAGACAATGCTTTTCCTCTTGCTTCCCGTGTCCCGGGTTAGAATAGGTGGCTGGCTTGTTCTCTTTCCCTAATTTCCCCAGACGCCGGTGGAAACTATACGTGATCATATTCACAGCAGGGTGATTTGTGACAGTGGAAATTTGGAAACCACCTAAAAGTCCAACTATAGGGACTAAATTAATGACGTATGGCGTCTCCATAGGGCGGGCGGCCGAGAAAAGCCATTTCAAAACCACACGATGCGGTGAGCACGACAGGGACATCGCGCACAGCTGTGGCCCTGGGTGACGGGCGCGAAGCAGGTGACACTCATCCTGGTCACTCTCCCAACACGCCCCTGTCCCGCAGGTGAGGAAAGGGAGGTTCAGAGAAGTGGGGTGACTTGGTCAGCTGTGACGTAGAAAGATGTCCGTGCCATCTTACATTTTAAAAGCAGCTTATAATTCGGGGTATGCTGTCTAATGTCAGGTTCATGCGCGACGTCTAACAACCGGGACTGGTGACCTAAAGCCCCTCGCGTGTGAGCCCGCTGAGCTGATCGAGAGCTCAAACTGCAAGAAATGGTGTAGATTCCCAATAGCTGACAATGGAAGGAGCTCATGGCACAGGAAACTTTTTCAAAAAAGGCAAGGCAGTATTTATATGATTTTATTTAGTAAATATGTGTGCATGTGTGTGTGAGAGAGAGAGACAGAGAAAGAGAGGGAGAGAGCAGTGATTTTAAACCAACGGTGACTTCGCCCCTCCGGGGACATCTGGCAGTATCCGGAGATGTGTCAGGTTGTCGCGAATGGTGGCGGGTGTGCTATTGGCGTCTAATTGTGGAGAGACCAGAGATGCCACTAAACATCCCATTAATACAACGCACAGAGCAGCCCCTACAAGAGAGACTAATCCCACCCAACATGGCAGTAGCACCAAGGCTGAGAAATCCTGATTATAGATCCACACACACTCACATATATAGACACACGCACATGCATGCAGAGAGAGAGAGAGAGAGAGAAAGTCTAGGAGGAATATTTCCGAACGCTGACAATGGTTATCTTTGGGGGTAAGGTGGATTTTTTTTTTCCATATCTCTATTTTCTAAATTTTTTTCTAACAAGGAGCATGATTAAGTGTGGGGGGAAAAAGGAAATAGTGTAGCTGCAATTGCCTTAGAAACGGTCTGTTAGAGACAGGCAGAGAGGGGAGGAAGGTGTGGGGGGAGGTTTTCCAGCCAATGGTACGGCAAGCCCCTTGGGGACACCTTGGGGACGGTTGCCCTGAGTCTGAAGCTTGGGTGAAAACCAGCCGCCAAGCCCCCGGGGGGGGGGGACGTGCCTGAGCCTGCAGGTCCCTGCCCGAGAGGCCGTCCCCAGAGGTGGAGGTGAGCTTGTCGCAGGGGGCTGGCTCTCAGCCCCTCACCTGCACCTGCCGCTGTTTGATGGCTCCGTTCATTCGCTCTTTGCCCTCTCCCGGGCCAATAACGCTGCGGGCACGGCGGCAGTCTTGTCACCACCTGGGTCGTGCTCCTTATGGGACATAAAGAGAGAGACAATGGTGTCCCAGCTTAAGACAGGCTCCCGCAGCTGCTTAGCAACTCTTGCGACGTTCCCCGCCAGGACGGACGGACGGGGGACATAAACCATCCCGTAAAAAGAGAGCCAGAGGGGCCCAGACAATGGCTGGGAACTCAGTGTGGCTCTTGGCAAGTTTCCTGAAAACTGGATGGAGAACCAGACTGGAGTCAACGAAGGGTCACCTCCTGGGCCACCTCCTCAGGGCTGCTCCTCAGCGGAGGGAACTCTGGGCCCCCGTGCCAAGCCTGTTCCTAAAGTGCCCCAGCATTTGAACCCGACCAAGGTCCCCAGGGCAATGTGGGCTAAGCGCCCCTCCCATCCAACCAGGTCCCCTCCCCCTCCCGTCCTGTCATCCCCATTCAACTATAAAACGGATCATGGCCACGCCCGGCCCCTGCTCAGGGCAGCGGAAGAAAACTCTTTTGGGCCAGAGCTCAAAAGCACTGTCACTCATCAGGACAGGCAGATTCCCGGGCAGGTGGCCTTAGATCAAGGATTGCAAATAGGTTTCGAGTCCTGTGCCGGCTCAGAATGGTTAGAGGTGGCCGCCATGTGTAGGAGCTCCCCGGGACCGTGCCCAGGAGGCTGGGAAATGCGATGCGATTGACGTATGTTGCGTGTGTGCGAGTGGCCAGTGTCCCCCCCAGGGCCACTCCCTCCCTAGCCCAGCCCTTGGCCCGATCACTGTCCCCTCAGTCATTCCAAATTGTATCGGAATCGCCGGAGCTGCCATTGCAATCGGCAATTATTGCCAATTCGAGTAGCGATATTTTTACAGATGACCAGCACCGAGTAACCCTGGGCACTGGTCACCCTGCAGACCCTGAGCCCGATAACCTGCGTTCGAATACCCCAAGGGACTGATCCGAAAAATGCACATTTCTGGGCTGCACTCCAGAGCTCCTAAGATGGAATATCTTGGAGGCTAGCACAGGAAGCTTTTCGTTTAACAAGTACCCTCAGATGGTTTGTATTCACAGCAAAGTTGGATGACCATTGGCTTAGAAATATTGTTCCTACCTGGACGGCCATACCTGAGAATATTCTTAAGGTCGCTATTCTAGATTGGCTTATGGTGGCTGTAAAATATGTCCGATATTCTTTGACACTTCTCCCTTCGAAAGGTGAAGCCTGATCCCCCTCTGAGTGTGGGCGGCACTTAGAGACTCACAGAGAATAGAGAGTGACGGATGTGACAGTGTGTGACACCCAAGATCAGGGCGTAAAAGGTGGTGTGGCCTCATCCCTGCTCCCCTGGGATCACCTGCTGGGGGTGAGCCCAGAGTTGAGCCCTCAGGCGACTACAGTCCCAGGGGACATTTGACGGCAACCTCATCCGGGACCCTGAGCCAGAACCACTTGGCTAAGCAGCTCTCAAATTCCCAACCCTCAGAAACCATTTGATGATAAATGTGTGTTGTTTGAAGCTTCTAAATTTAAGGGCATGGTTGCCCCTTGGTATCTGGGGGGAATTGGTCCCAGGTTCCTTTTGAACCCTAAAATCCACGGATGCTCAAGTCCCTTACATAAAATGGGGCTGTATTTGCATATAACCTGTGCATGCCCTCCCGTATGCCTTAAATCATTCCTAGATTGCTTATAATACCTAATCAAATGCAAATGCTTTGGAAATAATTGCTATACTGTATTTTTATTTGTATTGCATTATTATTTCTTGGTTATTTCAGAATATTTTCAATCCATGGTTGGTTAAATCCATGGACATGGAACCCACTATTAGCCTAATAAACCAGCCCCAGACAAAGCGAGCTTCGCTTCTCCAAATGGAAGGCTTCATATTCCTTTAGCCAACCCTGTGGGCAGAGCTGCAGGGGACGTGGAGGCGGGCTGTTTCCAGTTCATCTGAGACCCAGCCAGGCCTCGGCTCTTCCGGGAGGCCCAGGGGTGTGTTAGCCCAGAGAAACTCTGTTTGAAGTCCCACCTGTGTGTATATGCCCTTTGCCCTCCTCCCAGGGTGGGCTCTGAGCCCTTAACAAAGCTCACAAAGCCTTGAGAATCCAGCCCCAATCTGTCCCCGGCCTCGAATCCCACAGTCTCCCCTCTCTGGGTGCACCGAATGCGCCCCAGTCCCCTGCGCCCAAACATGGCACGTGTGCCCGGCCGCCTCTGCGCATGCTCTCCCCTGCCCAGGGCTCCCTGACATCGCCTCCTCCCGACCCTCCCCAGCTTCCCGTGTCCCTTCCAGGCAGTACCGATTGCTCCTCTCTGCTCCACCGGCACTTTGGACACTCTAGGATTGACATAAACCTCACTTTGCAGTGTCACGTTTGGCTTTTGGGGGTCTAGATGTTAGCTATTGTAAAGGAGAGTGGTTTTGAGCGCCCAAACGCAAACATGCAGAATTGTTCTCTGTTACTACTTTAAAAGTCTGAGCTCAGTGGCTCTCAAATGTTAGCATCCCTAAGGATTCCCGTACAGCAAATATGCAATCTGAATTTATATACAATTCTGAATTTTATATATAATTGAAAACCTTGGGGTAACTTTGACTTCCATGATTTGTACCTTAGGCACCTGCATTTGGTTGCCATCCTTATGGTGACTCCATGATAGCATCACACCTAGAATGACAGATGGCCAATGCCGGGAAGAACCGTTAAGATAATTTAGGCCTGTAGTTCTAAAAATTTTGTGTTACGTACTCCTTTGACAATATATCGAAAACTATGAACAGTCTCACTGGAAATC